>NW_028262330.1:7878787-8181818 GCF_047370975.1 Nipponia nippon
GGAATAAACTCTCAGGTGGAGGGGAGAAAACCACCTCAGGGAGACTTGGGAAAGGCTGGGGGGAAGCGGCAGCACTGCTGATCCCGGTGCCTGGAAAAAGGGGGGAGTTTTCATGGAACCTCACCAATGCAAAGCACCCTCCCCAGTACTGGCGCCGTTAAAAATAACATCGAGTCTATAGTCTATCTTTATGTTCATGAAGAGAGGGGGAATTTTGTCACTGTTTTGGGGTCTTTGTTTTTACCATCTGAGAAATGGGTTTGCAGAAGAGTGCTGGAAGGGTAAGGACAGAGTTGATGTGCCTTGGGATGCCAGAAATGGTGCGTTGTGAAGGATGGGAGCCTCCCGTCCCCTGAATGGTGCAGAGGGGCTGTGGGATGGTGGCAGGTCACTCAGCCTGTGCATTGGTTTCCTGGAGAAAGGATCCCCAGATTATCGCTGCCTGGCCCCTGTATCCACTGCCAGTCCTCAGTGCCGCGGGAGGCAGACAGCATCCCTCCTCCACCCCTCGCTTCCAGGAGGGCTGCCAGGAATTTCGGAGGTTTGAGTTGGTTTTACCAATGGAGACCACTGTTGGATGTAGGCTCATGGATCAGGGATGTGTGCCCACCCTGCCGCGGGGCTGGGGCACCTCTTCCCAAGGCACAAACCTCTTCCAACTGCCCCACGAGGACGTGCCGGCACGTGGGAGTCTGCACCCTCCTTCACCAGCACTGACACCGTAATTGCCTCCTGCTCTCGCACCAAACGCCAGGAACTGAAAAATCGGAGACAGAAATCATGACTTGAGCGGGGTTGGTAATATTATGTTATCTTAAGCTCATGATTTTGGGGGCAGCCCCGTGCATTTTTTGGACATGGACTCAGACGTTTTGCACCCGTTGAGCCAGGCAATGCCAAACATTCAGGGTAGAGAGCGAAGAACAAAATATGTCACTCGTGTCTCCTGTGACCTAGCCGCCAGCACGGGGCTAGCGGAGACGCCTGCGAGCAAGGGCTGGGATGCTTTTTGCATCCAAATGCAGCCTATTTTTTGCTGGGGGAAGTAAAACACACGTTTCCAGGGTCCTTGTCACCACTCAGAGAGGACAACTGACCCCATGGCTGCCCCCTCCCCAGCACAGCACAGCCCCGCTCCCCACCGCTTCAAGCCTTTATTTGGGACCGAGCAAGACCATTGCTCATCGCCACATGCCCCCAACAAATCCCAGCTGTGAAACACTTCAGAAAGTTTTTTTCCCCCCTAAAAAGCCTCCAGGTGATGCATGCCCATGATTCCCAGCCTGCTGCTCCCTCCGGGCTCCATGGCCCAAACACTCCCAAGGACCGTTAAAGGTCCGTCAATGCGTTTTAATTGTGCAGTAACCAGGGCCGGTGTTTTTGTTGGACCGTGACCCAGCCTGCAGAGCAGACACGTGGCTTTGAAGCTCACCCGGCCGCCGCTTGCCCCATCCACGCTGCCAATTATCCACCGTGCGACAGTCTAACGCGGGCAGGTTTACCTACCTCTGTGGGGGTTGTGGGGTTTAATGAATGTTTCCAGCATGCTTTGAAGACGAAAAATGCTCTAAGTGTTAAGTATTAGAGTGATTTAAGCATGTGGAGCAGTTAGGACTCGCTCACACCGTCCTTCCTGCAGTGCTCGAGCCCTGCTTAGGTTTGCTTTTGCTGAGCCTGCCCTTGCTATCAGTGTCCCTCCTCTGGAAGGACCCGAACCGGGACATTTCGGCAGGTACCGTAACGCTGCAAGCAGCTCTGGGGGCACTTTTTTCAGCAGGACTTTACATAGCTTTCGTTAAACCTGATAAACTTAAGCTAAACTAAAAGAAAAACACTTGGGTCAAAATAAGGTTCTTGCTCCCTCCCCATCTTCTGTACCATTTAAAAAAAAAATTGGTTGGATATTACACTTTTTAAGCTGTAACAGTAGAACTTTCCCACGCTGCCTCTCCATTTAGCAGCTGACAAGCCAGACCTGTAATCACGATCTTTATCCCGAGACAAGCTAAAAAACAAAATGTTTCTGAAACGCTGAAGGTAGGTGAACATTTTCAGTGTCACATATTAAGGTGGTGTCTAACGAGCTCCATGTCCCACTTATAATTGAAACAGAAGAGAGTATTCACTTTTCATTCATTTTTAAAAGACTATTCAAATACCCTTTCATCTCTGCTAAACAGCCTGCCATGTATTTGAAGCCATTTTATATTTTGTTTCTACAGACATCCAAAAAACAGAGGTGAGTATTTTGGAACATTGATAGAAAGATGCAAAGGCTTGTGAGGCACTGAATGGCTTCAAGCTGCCTCAAACACATTCATCTTCCCAAGAAGAATTAGGCACAGTGTGATTCATTTTAATAGCAGAAGAAAAATAATACTACGATGTAGTGCTAAGTTCCCAACCTTTGATGGTAGACTAAAAAAAGAGAGAGAGGGGGGAAAAAAAAAAACCTTTCTTCCCTTATGTTGTTGAAGTCTCCCTACACCCATCCGTTATGTCCAGCTTATCAATTAAGATGAACCCCATGAACTTCAGATGGTTTTTTTAAAACAAGGCACCATCCATTTAAATGTGTAAAACTGCCTGCAGCTCCCTTGAACTGCAGGATTCAGTCCAGAGCTCTGTGTACTCGGTGTGAAGTTGAGCCCTTTGATAGAAGTTTTACTGATGTTTTAAATGAAGTGTTCTCATACACACAAAATAACCCAGATAATTTAAAACCTCATAGAAAAAATAGGGTGGGGAGAGGAAAAAAAAATAGTCGGTGCCATTGGTGTAGGAAAAGAAAAGAGGCTGGCTTTGGTTACCAACAGGACAGACCAAAAGCACTTCCACAATTGCTTTCCCAGGGTTACTTGCCTGAGCTGGGGAAAGTCTGGGCAACAGCTAGGAGACAAATCCATCCCTGGTATGGGCAGCTTCCCTCAGGAACAAATTAAGCTCGTTCAGCTATAAAATAGGTTTTGTACCATAAATACCAGTGTGAGGGAAGGGTAAGAGCTCCCTGGGGTTTGTCCTGCTCAGCTGCTTCCATCGAATCCCTCCCCAGTTCATCTCTGCCAAAGCAGCCACGTGAGCCAGGGCTCTGCAAAGCTGGGTTTTGCTCCGGCAGGTGATGCAGGTGAGCAGTTCCAGCTCAGTCACACCTGGGTGAGGCTGTGACCACCCTCCATCGCCTAAGGATGAAGCCCTCTGATGTGCCAGGGCCCTGTGGGAGAGCTCCAGCACCGGGACCCCCACGTCCCTTTGAGCATCACACCCTGGCTTCATTATCCCGCTTACAGAGCAAGAGGAAGTCCCCGCTCCTCTATCAGCCCGGTCTCGCCCCATCAGGTAGGCTTGGCAGTGCAGACTACACTAAATTTGTAGCTGAGTTACCTGAGCGAGCTGTAAATGATTTAATCATTGCACTGAAGGGCAGCCCCAGCGTTTGCCTTGCCTGCTTGTGCTGCAACCGCTTCCCAGCAGGGATAGGTACTGCCAAGGCTCAGCTACTGTTTCCAGCTACCACCATGCATGAGAAGAAACCTTTAAAGGCATTAAGGGTGAAAAAAAAGTCAGACAATATTAATTTGAAAAATATAAAATTTTAATAAAGGCTACATCTCTTAATTACAATAATTATTGTACCAAGTAATTTTTTTTTAAATGAAACTCTTTATAATGCATAATTTACAGTATAAGTAGAACAAAATGCCATGGCAAAAGTCATGAGTACAGGACTTGTAATAAAAGGCATAAAATATATTTATACATAAACCCCTTAAACAAACAAGGGAAAGCTTGAACCCTGAATATAGGGCGACGCATGGCCTCGTAACACCATGCAGGCACAGGTACTGTACTGATTAAATTTTTAAAAACACTAGAGATAGTGTATTAATATTTTCACCATACATTTTCTACAATATATACAGACTTACACAAAGTAGCAATGGCAAACAGAATGCACAGATTAACTTAATCAACACAAAACCCAACTGTAGAAATGCAAGGTCTTTCTCGGAAAAGGGTCGCTCTGTCCCAGCACCCACGCACACGCACACACGAAGCTCTGCCAAGGCTTGCAGAGAGCCTTCGCCCACATCTCCCACGGGCTCACATGGGTGTTGTGAAGGTAAGGCCAAAAAAAAAAAAAAAAAAAAAAACAACCAAAACAACAAGCCACAAACAAAAACCCAACCAAAAACCACCACACAACGAATCACGCTCTCCACACCGATCTGAAAATATGCCCCATCGTAGTTACATGTCGTTGAAATACAAGTTGTGCTAACGTTGAAGTAGAATGGCTAAAAAAATTAGCTAGCTATGTGGAATACATATGGGTTTTTTAATCTCCTTTTGGTGTGCTAAGTATGGAGACAGGAACTGGATGGCTTCTCGTACAGCTCTCCCACGCTCAGGGGTTTGCTCTACCTTGCCTTAACCGAGAGGCACCGGACACCGTGTGGTACCCTCACCACTGACAGCAGCAAAGCAAAACCTCACACCACAGAAATCCATGATGAAGTAACAAGTTGCTGTTGTTATATTGCATCTAACATATTTAACGCTTAAGACCTTTATTTCAAAATAGAGCAGCATAGATTAAAATGCACCGGTCTCTAGATGAATGGTAGGACAGTATTTTTATTTTGGGTTTTATTATTATTATTTCTTTAGAAAACTTTTATCTTCACTTGGAGAAATACTGGGCATGTCACTCCTTCCCTCCTCCCCCTTCAAAAAAAAAAAAATCATGAATGCGCTCATAGCCAAACTCCTAAATTTTAGATAGTGGGAACAACATAAAAAAATAAAATCCTTGCTCCCATCATCCCACTTCCCAGCCCCTCTCTTCTCCATTGTTAAAGCAGCATATCCAAAAACTGGACTTAAGGGAAAACAGACTGTTCAATAAATATCAATAAGGATTACTGTTAAGGTAAGCTATACACAGTTTCTCTTAGTCCATAGATTTCAGATCCCCGGGAAATCATATATTATGTATGGAAGTCTCTCAAACACGGTCTGCATCTCCAATAGCCAACAGTGGTCATGTTTTTAATAAATAGTTCAGGGGTTTTATCATCTCAGTACCCAACTCATGAATAATAAATGCCATTTTTTTTTCCTCTAAGGCTAATTCAGCAAAGTCTTCATAGACTTCACTTTTTTCTTCATTGGTTCAACACTTTCCTTCAGAGTTTTTTTTTTTCTCCTTGTCATCACTACTGTTGTGTGTCCAAAGACTTTTCTAGCTTAACTTTTCTTAAGAAACACAGATGCCATCAATCGATCCTTTCTACTTTCCCAAGAATCCTTCCTTCGTACATTGGCAGGATGGTTTCATCTTCCCAAATCTCTTCAAACACCGCACCGCAGTCAAACTCGTCGCTTGCTTTTTTGAAGTAGTATCTGTGGTAAGGAGAATTAAAACACAGTTAAAAATCAAAAGGTAAAGCAAAGGATGCTTTGGCAGTTCTTTTAACCACAGTATTTCCAATCTCTCCCTCCTAGGATGCTCCTCCAGCACCCAGAGTGGCCAGCAAAACCTCAGGGCTGCTGAGGTCCAGCAACATGAAAGCATCCCCGGGGCTGCAGGGACGGCGACGGGACGGAGGGAGCAGGGCTGTGCACGCTCCTCAGCGGTGACAACAGCTTCTACAGCGAGTAAGTTATAAGCATTGGCAGTGGATATCCTCAGCCGTAAAGAAAATAAGAAAGCGTGGTGATTTCTGGTAAAGTATCTTATTTAAAAAATAAATAAATAGAATTTCAAAGCAAAGCATTCTCAAGGTTCCCCTCTCTCCCCACCTTCTTTCTTTCATGTGTTTTCTTGTTTCAAAGCTGAAGCCCAACATTAAAATTAGCAACTGTTATTAAAAGGAGAGGCTTTTTAGGCATACGGATGGATTAAAAGAAAACCATCCCAGCTTCCTGCAATGCAAAAGCTGAAACTCTGCGGTACTCCTACTGGAAAAAAAACCCGGGAGCCTCACATTCGAAACAACCAAATGCCTAATTCACGTATCCATTTTAAGTGACAGAAACTCCTGTATTTGTTTCCCGACGCTTCCCAGCAGTCAGAGGCGCGGAGCAGCCCTGGTCCAGCCTGCGGGACGTGACACCGGGAGGTCAAGTAGCAGTGTCCTGCATTCCTGCTCTTTTGCTCCGGGTCGTTAGATCATGAAGCCAACGCTCCCAGAGACAAAAAGCACCCCCACCCCTCCTATGTCAAACAGTAAGGACCCCTCTATTATCCTGAATTAGACCGTTCAGCTTCTTGATTAAAGGTTCCTTTTATCCCGTTTGGAGCTTTCTTCCTTCTAAGGCTGCTTAATTGCATATGCACAAATGAAGGGCTTCCATTCAGAGGGGTAGCATTTAGGGAGCCTGTCCGTCTGCCGCCGCACACCTCCTCGGACATGCCTGCTCCCTTGGAAAAGTGCTTTGCCATCTGATCGCCAGGGATGGAAAAACCTTCATCAGATGGATTACAAAGCAAAATATAAAAAAATTAACCCCTCCCACACCCCTCCCCTGTAGTTTCTAGACAACTGGTGTTGGCAGATGTTTGTTAGGGGAAAGCGTTTTGCAATTATTATTTTTTTAGGATGGGAAAGGAGATCAAATTAAGCTCACTTTTACTATTAAAACTGAAAGAGCCGCAGCAGGGTCTTAGAATTTGTTTGATTTTTTTTTTTTTTTTAGTGACTGTTCTATAACACGTTTTTAAAATACTCGGTAACAACGGCCTGCGAATCTATTTATTTTTAGGGTACGTTAAAATTATTTTGGTAGGGGGATAAAAGCTGGCTTTTTAGTCCAAGAGATGAAACCAGCTCCATTTAGTCAAGGTATGGTTAGGATTTATTTTTGTAAAGTCATTCCAAGCTGACACATGTTGCGTCTTTAATGGCTCAGCAAGGAAAAACATCTTATTTAAGTCCTTCAGAGCCTGCGCTCATTGAAGTCAATGGCCCAACTCCCACCAACTTTCATGCTGCAGGTCAAGGCCACAATTCCCCAGGCCAGCAGCCTTGAAACAAAACCAAAAAAGCCCAAGGAAAGTTTGAATGAATTACAAAGAACTTTCTCTTCCCTTTCCCCTTCTCCGCCCCTCTCCAGATAACAGCCGCTCTTCCCAATAACTTCCTCCACAAGCCCAAGCACTGGCTGTGTTTACAAAATTTTTATTTGAGAAAACACGCTATGACCTTTTACATAATTACAACCTTATTTCACAGAGAAAAGGGGGGGTAAAAAAAGAAAAAGAGGAGGCAAAGCAAAAAAAAAAATCCTCCCCCACAACATCTTCAAACAAGTCACTCTGCTCTTATTTGCTCAAAAATGGGCTTTCCATTGAAACATATTTTATGTGGCAAGCTTTGCTCTTTTTTTTTTTTTTATTTTTTTGGGACATCTGGCACCAATCGAGGCGAGCAGGCCTGGCGTTGCAGCTCTGTTTTGAACCGCTGCCATCTTCAGATTACCCGACACCACCCAGTTTTTTTGTGCGTGTATGTTTGTTTTTTGTTAACGCCATCAGTATTAAATCACTGCTTAATTCCTTCTTTTTTTTTTGGGGGGTGGGGGAGGAAAGCAAAGCGGCGATTTCCCGGCGGCTGCCCCACGGCAGGGCCAGCCGTATGGCTCTGGCATCGCGGGAGCCCGAGGTACCCGCCTCGCAAACTGATCCAATCAATAAAGAATTTGGAGAGTGGAGCATTTCTGCATGTCTTTGTGCATTAAATGAAAGGCAACGGCTTCAAAGACATGCTTATTAAATGTGCCTTAAAAAGAAATCAATGCCAGATGTGACCAAAGCAGCCTACTTAGTGCCTCCCCGTAACACACACGCTACTCCGGGCACTGTGGACCTCTTCCCTGAAGGTCACCCGCAGTTTCACTCAAAGTCCAGCCAAAAGTCAAAGCTGAGATCAAAATGATTCCCTGGAGGTACACACATTTGTGTAATTAGTTTCACCTTGTGTCTGTGCAAGATAAAATACTGGGCACGTACCCAAGTTCCTTTTATAAATTTCTGTATTGTCTTTACCCAGGTGTAAAGGGGTGAGATCTAAGCAAAACGTTGTTTCATCCTTGTCAGTCACTTAAAAACATTTTCTAAAGTAATTACAGTCTGACAAGGCACAAATAATTGCACCTGGAGGGGCTTTTGGGCCACAGAGGTTTTAGTAGCCTACTCCTGCACTCAGGCATCACACAAAAAATGTCACAGAAATCAAACAAACAAACAAACAAACAAAAAAAAGGAATTGGGGGAGGGAGGGGGGACTACACATCCACTGGAGCAGTTGGCAGACCAGTGGCGAGGCCAGAGAAACTGGTCTGCAACTGGGGCATGAGGCTGCATCAGCCAGAGGAGGAGTGCAGCAGGCCAGGAGAGGCTTTAGGGGCTGGAAAATAGTGCGACGGTGCAAGAAGCCCAGGGACCTCTCCTGGAGGTTGTCCAGGTTGGGTGTACTTGCAGGTTGCTGCCATCTGATGGCAGCTGGGCGGGCTGCGAAGACAGTTTTGGGGAAGGATTGGCCGTATTTCAGCCCCACTGTGCAACAGCCATAGACAGACCCCAGCTCAGCATGAAAGCACCCTTAGGTGACCTACTCCTGATCTGCACAGGTGGACTTCCCAAAGCTAGAGACAGGCCAGTGATGGAGCACCAGCTGGAAAGTCCTCGTACCAAAACCAAATGACCATGTGGAGGTTAAATCAGAGGCCGGCAGTTAGAGGGCAAGCCTTCTGGCGCTCTGAAGCACCACCAAATTCCATGCAAATTCAAAACTTAAAGCTGGAACTTCCCTCTCCTGCTCACCCTGCAGGAGAAGTGGCCAACAGATGATCCCACTAGCGCCCAGATCCACTGAGAAAGTATAGCAAAAAATAGCTAATATGAAGTTACTGCCATGGGAACTAGAAGAGCAGGGGAAGCAGCAAACTGGTTAAACTGGGATCTGGGCCCTGGAAACCAGACAGGCAGGGTTTGTTGGTGTTTCTGAGGAGGAACTAGGTATTGCTGGTGGAGCCCTCCCTGCAGGGCAGAGGTTTCGTCCCCTAACGAAGAGAAAAGTGAGCTCACTGCGTCTTAGCTACACATCCACTCAGATGCACCATCCCAGCCTTTCACTGATCACATTTACGGGCACACCATTGCAAAAAGAAAAAACCAATTACAAACGAAAAAATCAAATGAGTAGTCAAAGCAGGAGGCCAGCACCAAGATGAATGCTGACCCCAGTTTGGAAACCGAACCCCACTGCTCCATGCCTTCGCCACAGGGCCATCCCAGTGCTTCCTGGTATTCAAGCTTTTTGGACAAGGGTTGGAGCACGAAGCCTGCCAGCCTGCATCCTTATGCAACTGGGTGAGGAGGCTGGGGAGGGAGATGGAGAGGAGGTGGCCCCGCAGCCAAGCTGCAGCTCAGGGCCCCTTTCTCCATCTCCAAGTTGCTCTTGGTTCGAGTGGGAAGAGAATAAGAACATCTACAGCCCCTGAAAAGTGAGGTAAATGTGTCATTGCGGGTAGACCTGCAAAATATCTGCTGATTCTTTTGACTTATTAGACTATACTAAAGAACAAACAAATCTCAGATTCTTACCTGTAATTCCCCTTTTTGCTCAGCTGTTCTTTAAAGTGCCCAAGTGTCAGGCTCTGGGCCTTTAACATCCTCCTGTAGGGAATTTCTTCTCCGCAAAAAAAATAGGTGACAACCAACTCGCTCGACTGAGAGGTGTGAACAACTGGCAGTTTCTTTGGCTCTTTGTGACTGAAAAACAGAAAACACACACAAACCCCTCTATTTTTCCATCTGAGAACAAGCCGTTTCACTGCACTCAATCCAGCAGTGTTCCTGCCACACGTAACGCTGGTCAGAAATATCCTGGGTGTGACCCAAAAAGTCAGATATTCCTGTACTCGCCGTGAATTTGTCATGCTGCATTTGCACGGCCCTTTGCTGGGCTCCCACAACGGCTCCTGCTCACTGCGATGGTGGGATCGTGGCATCGCAAAACACCCTGCCGCAGGCAGCAGAGACCTCATACTGTTTTATGGATGGGAGAACTGAGGGATGGAGGCGAGATGCTTGCTGGAAGCATCAGAGCAGGACCGTGGGCCAGGTGAGCACAC
The DNA here is from genome assembly GCF_047370975.1 of Nipponia nippon. Classification (NCBI taxonomy): domain Eukaryota; kingdom Metazoa; phylum Chordata; class Aves; order Pelecaniformes; family Threskiornithidae; genus Nipponia; species Nipponia nippon. The sequence goes on from NW_028262330.1 coordinate 7,888,925, forward strand.
GTAGGGCTCACCACGGGCTAACCTCTACCTAGCGAGCCCCAGTATTGGACACCTCCGATTTTAAAAGGCTCGTTTCATCTGCCTTCATATAAAGCATCTGCCAAGCTTCCTCCTCATGCACAAAACCACCTGCAACCACCAACAGCGAACAAAGCAAAACCACCGCCAGATTCTTCACCTGAAGTACACAGGTAATCTTATTTTTCCCAGTGAGGACAAAATTAAGTGGATCTTGTAATTTGCACTAAGAAACCCTTCTTAAAGAATAATTAAAACAATATTACCCAGCAAAATGGCAACGCTCTAGTGAATACCATGCAGCCAAATCTACAACTGTTTCTGAGGCAATGTACACTTGGCATGTCAAAAGGTCACAAAGTGTTAGTCCGCAGTAATTTAGTCTTCCTAATTTGTTCTAAGTCTTTGTAGAGTGGCTTCAGAAAAAAAGCTGCTAGCAAAGACAGCTGGTGGACTTAAGGTCAACCAATTAAAAATGAAAGGCTCTAGTCAGGTGGCTCAGTCTGGACTTCAAACATTACTCATTGCTTAAGATGAAGAGGGTAAGAAAGAAAACTTTAATTATTTAGGCCATTTTAGACCTCTCTGTAGCAGATTTCTTGTTAAAAGAACCATCCTGTAATTAGACTAATCCAATCTTTGTCCACTTTACAGGAATGCAAGTTAAAAAGAGCCAGAGACAAGATTTGAAAATGTTTTGTTCTTTCTTTAAGAAGAATGTTTGAAAGACGAAACTTCAGATATAAGAATTTCCTCTCTTTTCAAAGCCCAATCCATTTAATGAAAATATAATTATTATATATATATATATTTCCCAATCCTTTTATGCGTATGCCATACTCACTCTTCTGTCGTTAGACTTGCATTGCAGAAAGGGGTGTTTCCCCCCTGAACGGCAGCCGAGTGGTTTCGATCCCTCTGCTGATTTGAGGTTGAACATCTGAAGTGGAGAGGGGGAGGGCAAGTGGGGAAGAAAGGGAAAAAAAAAGGGGGGGAAGGAAAAAAAACTTTAAAAAAAAATTGTTGAAATACAATCTTCTTAATTGAAGTCTCCTGTGGGTCGTTAAGTTTGCTCTTTGTATCAACCCTCACATGTTGTAAACAATCAAAGGAAGAATTAAAAATGCTGTGGGCTAATTTATCCTTCCATACCCAAATGAACGATAACCAGTCCAATTCTCCACTTGGTATGTAGCTGGAGTCCGTCCCAGAGGAAAAATGGGCAAATTACAGCCATCAAAAGAGTGGAAGTAATAGTCTAGGATTCAAACTATTTGTGCCGGGGTAGGGTGGGGTTGGAATAAGGAGGCTCATCCTTGGGGCTCGGCCAAGCCGTGCCGTCACGCGTCCCCACAGTCCTGGCCCCATGGCTGACCCTCTACCTAGACAGGGAGGACACCATCCACCTTCACCCACCGCCTTGCCTGCCATCAGCCCGAGCGCTGGCTGAAGATGAGCACAACCAGCACCCAGCAAACCTCTCCTACCCCTGCTGCTCCCCAAACCCCACCATGGGACCAGGACCATCCCTCCCGTGGCCGTTACCGTTGCTTCTGCGGCTTGGAGACCTCGGCGAGCCGGCGGCACGCTTCCTCCAGCTGCGCCAGGGTGTTGGGTGGGGTGAGCGGGGGCATGGCGGGGTCCTGCACGAAGGGGTGGGCGGGCTGCGCCCCACGCGGGTGGCTGCCGGTCCCCCACGGGTGGTGGCGGCCGGGGGCCCCCTTGGCGAAGTCGGAGCTGTAGGCCTTCTTTGTGCTTTGTGTGCTTGGGGAGGGGAAGAAGTCGGGTTAGAAAAGCTGGAAAATATGACTTTAATAGCAGCTCCTATTCTGCTCGCTCCCTCTCAAAAGTCTGTCATAACATGAAAGGAGGTTTATTGCCAAAAACATGACATTTTTGTGGTTTTTCTGGTTCTGCGGAACAGCTTTTATATTAAACCGGAGGAGCAAAGAGTCTCATTTGTTCTTAGCGATTGTAAAAATAGACAGCCCATGTAATATATAAATATTTACCGGGAGCGATATTGCTGTAGACAGCTGCGTATTTACCTATGGGGCTTGTGCTTATTTTGTCTTTCGCTCTCCAGCATCCACTGCCAGACGTTCTGCGCCCGGTCCGCCTCGCCCCCTGGTAGCTGCACCCCGCCAGGGCCAGGCAGCCCCCCGTCCCCGGCCGGCAGGGCGACGCTCTCCGCTCCTCTGCCCGGCCTCTTCGGCAACGTCCCTGTCCTGCTGATGGTGAGAAGGGGACAGGAGCCCGCCATTAGCCCCCTGTGCTGCTGCGGGGCTGTGCCGATCAGCCCGATTGCAGGGGGATGATGGGGTGATGGTGTGGGGTGGGTGCAATGGAGAGAGACGCTCGTGACTTACCCAAAGGGCTCCAGCGGAGGCAGAGGGGGGTCTGTGCTTTTCGGGTGGCCCTTGCACTTGGGGTAGCAGAAGTAGTCGCTGCCTGTTGGGCAGCAGCACTGCACCCGCTGAGCCGCCTCCGCTTCAATCTGCTCCTTCGTCTTGGGCACGGTGTGGTGGTGGATGTAGTGGTGGTGTACGTGCTTGGTGGTCTGCTTGGTGATGAATCCCTTACCCACCAAGGCACACGCTGCCGACGAGGCTGCGCCAGGCTGCAGCTTGCCCATCAGCAGGCGGTCGGGGGAGCGGGCGCGGGGGCTGTGCCGGCCCATGCCGGGTGACTGGCAGCCGGGGGTCTTCAGCACACGGGAGAGATGCTCATCCAGGATGGCCTGGGGGTCCTCCTCATAGCTGCCGGAGGGCAGGAGCGAGAGCGGGTGCTGCGGATGCTGGGGGTTCACCATCTCCCGACTGCTCTGCAGGCTGGCGGGGAGCTCCGAGCCCTCTTTCTCCTCATCCTGTTAGCCAAGAGATGGCAAGGAATAAATGCAAGAGGACAGGGAGCCGGTGAGGTGTGCACCAGGATGTCCCCCCATGGGCTCACGAATTGCAGTGTGATCAAAATGCGTTCCTCCCTGTGGGCAGGATACGGTCCCCTCCCACCCCCCCCAAGCCAGGCAGCACGCGGCAAGCTCTGCCCGACCCCAGGAGGGTTAATCCTCCTACCTCCTTGATTTGCTGCAGCCTCTCCTCCAGACTGTCCATGGTTTCCTGCTCCTGCTTCAGCTTCTCCAGTCGGGAAATGAGCTCCGCAGCGAAGGCAGCCGGCTCCACTGGGGTCATCTCCTTGGGAAGACGGTGGGTCCTCTACAAGGAGCGGGGACAGAAGGCACAAGGCATGTTTAGCGGGCGGCACGGGTGCTTAGCTGGAGCGGCATCGCCGGCCCCGCTACGCTTGTTGTGTCTCCATGTTTGGATGAAAAGACGACCGCAACTAGGCATGGTCTGCTCTGGATTTTTATGAGCTAGTGCTGTGGCCTCATGGAGTGACATCCTCCCCACCAGCGTTTGCCTTCGGCAGGAGCAGTTGGTCGCACTCTGAGGAACCCCGCTTGTTCTCTCTGTAGTACAACCAGCCCATCAGTAGCTACTCTGAAGTAGAAAATCTTCAAAGACTGTTGTCAAACATCAAAAAAAAAAAAAAAAAAAAAAACCTCTGAGGTGGGAGGGAGAGACTTTAACTCAAGGAATAAAGTGAGTATAAACAGAAAGGAGTTGGAAATTAAAAAAAATAAGATGGGGGAGAAAAAGGGAAAGGAGAAAAAAAAAAGAGAAAAAAAAAAAAAAAAGAAGTCAAACGGTTGCAGATCAGAGAAGTGCTGGTAATTTATTTCCTGGCTACACACTGGGCACCTTTGAGGTAGTGTTGTCTCAACAGTGTCCTAGATCTCTTCCCCCCCCTCCATCTCTTTGTACAGAAAATGAAGAAAGCTGCTGCAGGCTAGCAGTGCTACACTGCTGAGCTTGGCTGCCTCAAGCAGATCTATCAAGGGAAAAAGGGAACATCTCCAAATCAAGTGCAGAATATAAAAAGGCAAAACGCGAATTTCTGCCAAAAGAAGCAAACATGGCAGGAAAAATGGGAGGGAAAAAAAAAAAAGAGGAAAAAGAAACCACCCACCCGACTCTGCCCTCCCTCCTGCCACCCCCACGCACCCCACTCCTCGCCCCCACTCTCCCTCTCTCTCCCTCTTTTTTTTTCCCCCTGAAAGCAGAAAGCTGAACTGCCAACTCTTTCACATACTACCCACCAGATGAGGTGGGGCCTCTCTCCGGCAACCACTTAGCTCCAGAAATGATGTGAGGGTAGAAAAAGGCCACTCTGCTGGAAATTGTCACTCTTACACAAGCTGGCTCTATTCAGTCCCTGATCAAAGCACTGCCTTACAGAGAAAGTCGATTTGCACGCCCTGGGACAAAATAATCTAATTTACAAGCTCAGGCTATAGAACTTTCTTTAGGGAGGAAGGGGAAAAAAAAAATACCAAAAAGAAAAACCACATAAACCACCCCCCCGCCTCCACCAGAAATATCATCTATGATTTCTTGCTGCTTAAGACAGCAGAAAGAGGAATTTTAGCATATTAATCTCAAGACAAGATAAGTTTATACTTGTCTGTGTAAACAGTTTATTCACTGCAGGAATCGGGAGTCTGCAAGTCAACTGAATTAGCAAGTCAGCGAGTTAATTTTTGAGAGCACGGCAATGCCACGAATCGGATCCCCTCAAAGCAAGGAACGTATCTGCTACAAATGTCTCTTTTTTGGGAGATCCTCCTTCCTACCAGCTTACAGACAGTGTGCTTTCGAAGGCCACCGGTGATGCGCATGAGGCCAAGCCCTGGTCTGCTCGTCACCAGCGGAGGTGTCAGGGTGGTGGCCAGAGCCAAGGCTCTCACTAGACACAACTGGGGCATCTCTGCTTGGATTTAGACCAGGAGGACAAATTCAGTGCCATTGAAAAGCCTTAATTAGCAGCTGGTTTTCAGGGAAGGATGAAAATGTGACTGTACACAAGCAGATTTTTGCAAAGATGCTGAGAGCACGTGGCTCCTGCCCAACACCAAGCAGCGTCTTTTCTCTGGCATCACGTAGGGATGGAAACGCTCTCCTCCCCTGCTCCCTTCCCTCCATGTGCTCATTCCCAGTCCCAGAATTTCCTATGGCCAACCCAGACCCTGCAGCTCCCACCTGAACTTACCGGAAAATGAGGTAGAGAAACTTGACCATTGGCCTTGACGCTCCGATGCATTTCCCGCTGGAGCTGCTTCTTGCTCCCAATTCTGTACGGGGGGATCCCATCTCTGCACACGGAAGAGAGGTCACTGTCAGTCAGGGCTCTCCCCATGCTCTAACCATCACCTCTGAAACCAGCCAGGCATGCCACAGGCCCACGTTCCCAGAGGTGCTGAGCCCTCTGAACATCACCTGAAGCCTCGAACATCTGGTGGCTTGGGACGTGCCTGTGTCACCAACTACATGGATGTGCAGTAATTAAGCAAAAGCCGAAAAGCAAGGTGATGGCAACTCTGCACGGGAAGACGCCCAAAGATCCCATCACCTTCACTTCTGAGGCATCTTACAGAAAGGCCTTTCCAATGCTAGGTTTCTGCTTCTGCCCTTTATTTTTGTTGCTTTTTCACCACCAAATTACGCTTTCTAAGACCACAACTTTCCTCAAGCTCTGAAACACCCCATAGAGTGTTGGCACAGTGGAAAGAAGAAGGAAGAGGCTGAAGATGGATGGCCATCAAAAGGCTGCTCCCCATCTCTAGCCCTACTTAAGATCCGGGATGTTTCTCCTGCCCTGAGGCTGGCCGGCATAGGCAGGCCACCACGAAGCATGAGCAAAGCCTGGCCGTACCCTCCGGGCATGACGTTGCTCCCCTCGGCCACGCCAGCTCAAGCCAGGAAGCCATGAGAAGAGACCAGGCGAGGAGCACTGGTGGGAACAGCCCCCTGCACAGCCCACTCGAGGCAACATGGTGTGTTTTCATCTGGCCATGCAAAAAATTACCTCAGTTAGGATTAAAGAGCCTTCTACAGACAGCGGGGACAGCCGGAAGAGCATGCCTGGAGATCTTGAATGTCTAATTCCACCCCTTCCCTCAGACTGGCTGAATAACCTTGATCTCCAGTCCCATCCCTTTCATCCACCTGCCCCCACACCTGACTCATCTCCTGAGCGGAGAAAATAGCTCCTGCCCAAGGAGGAGCGGCGGCGGCCCTGCGCTGCTGCCAGAGGAGCCAACGTGCCATGGCATCCCTGCGTGCCACCTCTGGTGGCCGCGGCAGCGGTGGGCACACACTGACATGTTTTGGACACGCAGCCGGAGACAAGGCGCAAGGGAATGCCTTCCTGGAGACACCAGGTCCTTTCTCTTGAGGAGGATGATTAGATACCTTGAGCTCCATGCTCAAGGTTTGAAGCATGCTATCGCAGGCCTTTGTGAAGATCTTGGCCAAAGCATTCAGTTGCCATTAAATTGTTTTAATGAGCAAGATTAAGTTGCAAAGCCTGAGTAAAAGACCAGAACAATTTCATCTTTAAAAACTTGGAAAAATCTTTATAATAAAAGAGAGCAAGCTAGGACCGCAGAGAAAGTCCTTGGTGCCACAAGATGAACATCAGCCTCCTCTAGACACGGTCCATGAACGCACATTACATTACAAGTGAAAGGAGCTAATTGTCCTAATGTCCCCATTGCACAACATGGGGCTCTGGAGCGCTTTCTGGGGAAGCAGCCCAGCACACACCAGCCACCATAGCCGGCCATGGTCACTGACCACAGCCGCTGGTGACCACCAAGAATTTCTGCTCCATGAGCCCATGGGGCAACAGGGCTTGGGGCACATGACATGCCTTAGCTTTGGGGGAGGATGGGGGGAAAGCAAATCTAAGGTGAAAACCAAATCATCTGTACCTTCAGAGAAGCATTTGTTAACTGGGGCTTATTGAGATAAGGGTCCTTAGGGAAGACCTTCAACATAGGGAATAACCAGTAAAATAGGCCTTTTAAAGGTAAGTAAGTAAAAATGCCAGCATGAGCACGTTACATGCATGCACATAAGGGACTAATCCTGTTAACATACTCCATGAAAGAGGAGGTGTCCTCTATAAATAGCAGTCCAAGAGGCCAGATGGGGAAGAGCGGAGAAGCAGCTGAAGGTCTGTGCGTTCAACACGAGGCACCCAAGGACATGACCAAGGGACAACGGGGAGCCCTGCAGCCCTCCTGCGCTCCCCGCCTCCCTCCAGGTCTGCAAGCTTGAGATGTCATCCCCAGCCCCTCTGCTGCAGCCATCGAGCTGGGAGCACATGTCCTTGCAGGGTGTCCCCACGCTCCCAGCTCCGGGGGACCGTCTCTGCCCAAAGGGAGAGTCCTGGGATGGGCTATGGAGCAGGAGCAGGGACTCGCACCATTCCCAGGCAGGGTGGCTTGAAAAGGAGGAGGAAAAGCAACGCTGACCCAACTTTAACAGCTCCTCACTTTATCTAAGATTTGCCCTCGTTCAGGTCAGTATGAAGGCTGCTCCTTCCCCCTAGAATTCCTCCAGTCGCACCGGAGACCCCCACATCAAACCTCCTGCTCCCTGCTTCTACAGCCCTGGTTGTCAGAAGAGTTTCACAACTTGTAACAACATGCAGAATTTTAAAAAGATTAAAAAAAAAAAAAGAAAAAGAAAGTATTTCAATGGGATGGGAAGGCTGTGGAGCAGCTCAGGAAACTCAGCCTGAGGAATGGGGAGGGACTTTTACAGCCACTTTGATGAGTGCTGTCTAAACCTAGGCCTTCCATATAAAACGGGGGGAAAATGGACAACGGCAGGGTTGAAGGGGTGACCAACGGGTGATGCTCGACTGCAGGAGGGACAGACGGATGGAGCTAGAGCCAGGCTCAGTAGAGCAAGAGATATGGGGGGTGGGGGGAACCCTGATGCTGAAGCAGACCCCCCAGACCAGGAGAAAGTGCCTTTGAAATGAAAAGGCTGAGCTTGGCCAGAGGTTTTGGGCAGGACAAGGCTTAACCCCAGTTCTCCAGGTGCCACCTCTCCCCTTGCTCCAGCAGCAAACATTTGCACTCACTTTCTTGGCTACTAAAAGCTGCGGGCTGAAGAGCTACAGAGTTTAGGCACTAAATAGTAGAGTTTAATTATAAACATTTCAGCTAACCAGGCTGGGGCTAAGCCAATCTGTTTCTGGGGGAAACACTAGTTTGAAGTCTTCTACCCAGTCAGCTGCCATTTAAGCTGAGCCAATTATCTTAGCCTTTTGACTCAGATGTGCCTGACCTAACCTGAATGTAGTTTTACTGCTGCTTTGAAATATCAGACTCATGCGCATATGCATTCACTCCCATCTTCATTTGGCAACGGCTCTGAAACAAGCCTCTGATCTTGCCAACATCAAAAGCCTGGTTTGTAAGATAAGGTAATATTTGAAGTTTGCTCAGCAGCATTCCCCTGTGTCCAAAGTAAATCCATAAATAAGATATAAGCAAATAAAAAAAAAAATCCCCTTTCCTCTCCCCACCCCAATCAAGAAATGGAAATATAAATTTGCATGATGCTTGGTGGCTATTACAAAATATATACGGACAGACTGATCCCTGGCATCTATACTAAAAAAAAAAAAGGCAGATTGTGCATTATTTGGAGACCTCTCCTAATTCCAGTACAGTTCATACTTAGATTTATTAAAAAAAAAAAAAAAAAATCACTTTACTGCTATGTCTGACAGACTTTTCCAGAACAAGTTTTTCCTCTTCAGTTGATACCAATATAAGCCAAAAGAACTAATTTGCATTCACACTGACGAAACAGAATAAACTCGGGTCCTCTGTTAAAGGGGGGTAAAACCTCACAGGCCGAAGAGCAGCCGGGCTCAGCCTATGAAAGCATGGCCGGTTTGTGCCCACACCCCCTTACAGCATCTTCAGCAGCCAGCAGAGCCAGGTGCCAGGAGAGGCTGCAAATCCCATGTTTTACTGCAATCTTGGCAGCAGCCCGTCGCCTCTGCAAAGGAAGTTTTACATCAGCCTTAACTTTAAGCCCAGCCTCCAAAACTGCCAATTTACCTCTCCCACTTCCAAAAACACCCAGCATCCCGGCGTGCCTGCCTGCTCCCGGCCCTGCGGACGGAGCGTGGCCGCGGGGATGCCCGGGGGACTGGTTCTGCAGCAGGAAATATTCCTCCAGCCTCCGCCGTCCGGCTCCCCCCAGCCCTCCCCACCGCCCCCCAACCTGGAGCTGCGGGCAGTTTAATCAGCCAAGCTTCCCCAAACTCTCACAGCCTGCGCAGGCTATTGTTACGGCAGGAAAAAACAGGCAGGCTCCTTTCACGCGCTGCTTTATGGGGAGCTCCTATTCACTTGTTCAAGCAAATTTCAAAGCGGGCTGCTGCCCTCTCATCCCCGCTAAGCTCCCCTGGACTAACAATGGGCTGAAAGCGATTCAGTTAAGCCTTTCATCCACCATGCACTTTATTTCTCACTCAGTGCTCTCATCTGTATAAGGCCTACAATTGGCATTGCTGTGAAGAGAGGGTATAATCCTAGCCCTGTGAATCCCAAGTGACCCTACACTGGTCCAGAAATGACTAACCCAATGAATGCTCTGTTGACACATGATCACATACAACCAGAGCCAGTAAGAAGAAATAAAGAAGTCACCCTATGATTCAGCTCTTTTATTTAATGCCAATATTGTTCAATACGGGAATCTGGTGGGACAACAAACTATTTTTTTCCATAATATCAGTTCAAAATACACATGTGCATTAAAAAAAAAAAGCTTTTGTTTACACAGCAAGGATTTCTGGTAAATCCTGTTTTCTGCTGTGCATCATCATACAGCACTGTTGACTTTAAAAACAGAGCATGCAAACCCCTCCAAGGAGTAACTAATCACTGGACACATCTGATAGAGACACTGAAGAAGTTTCACCTATGAGATGAAGACCAAGAATGCAGCACTCTGTTTACAGGTGGGCTTTTCTAGAGCACTTGTACTTAAGTAAGTGAAGACCATGAAACACAAACGCCAACATCTGCCTTCCGCCCAGTTGAAGAAAATGGTCCTTAGGAGCATGAAGTGAGTATTACTGTCTCCTCTACCCCCAGACACAAAAGCACCATTTCTCTCCTGCTGGGGAAAGCACACTGAGGAAAAACGGTCAAATGACTTGCTCCCAATTGCACATGTCTCAGCAGAGTCAGGAGGAAAAGACAGATCCTGCAATTCCTGGGCTCAGCCACAGCATCATCTCTCATCCCTACGCTCCTGAAACACCCAGACCTGATCCACACAGCTCCATTCAAATGGCTCTTTGAAGACTGCCCCAGCCACACTAGATGAGCAGCTATTTGCCCCTTCAGGTCACTGGCCCTATTAATGTACATTCTGACATTAATGACGAACCTTAATTACAGAAAGTACTTCCTACAGGAAGTAATCTCCTCCTCTTTGATGACTGATAACTAGTTAAGGAAGCCTGGCCTTAAGACAAAGGCTCAGGGAGATACGCTCCTTGGGTTAGCCAGGCAGCACCATTAGCATAGGGGAAAACATGTTTGCTCAGCTGCAGTTGCAAAACGGCAATAGAGGGATTCATTATTTTACTCCATCCAATACCGCCGGCAACCGCATGAAGAGCGAGGCTACCATGCCCTGCGCTACACCTCTCGGTTTGGGTGCACACCTCCATTTCGGCAGCCCCCAGTCAATGGCAAGCAGAAGCAGGGTGATGACCCTGGACCCATCACTCCTGTAAGCCCCCATGGTGCATCGGCACAGCTGATTCACAGATGACGCATCCCAAAAGGACCCGGCCAGCGCAAGATACTTACACGCTGCTGTCCGTCATTGACATGGAGTCATCCGTCAGGGCATCACTAGATATTTCACTGTCGTTTGCACTGGTTGCTGGGGCAAAAACATAGCCAGAATTCACATGGTATGGGTTAACGGGATCGTTCCTCTTGAAGGACCTAGGGACAAGCAAAACAGGAATCTAGTTACCAGCCAGTCTTGGGCTAGACAAAAACACACAAGTTTCATGGTAGCCCTCTCCTTATGGGAACCTTGCACACTGGCTGCTCAACCTCTTTAGAAGCAACTAACCACCCACTTCTCAGACCAGCAGCAACCAGGAAGCACTCTGTCTAAATACACCCAAAGTCCCAATTCAAAGATGTTGCTTTCAGCATTGGAAACGTGCTTTAGAAAATCCCAGGAAGCATCTCTACATACTCTGATACCTTCAAGAACTTGGTCCTTAAAGCTTGATGCTGCACTGCTGAGGTCAGCAGGAATTTTGCTGTCAGCATCAGCAGCCAAAAGATCAAGAAGTTCATAGCTCACGTCCCACTGAAAGCCATTGAGGCACCAGCTAACAAGTACTTAAGTCTACTCTGAAGAGAGGAGTTAGGGCCCCTTTGGGAACACAAGTTATGGTATCTGTGTTGCCTGAAACAAGAGAACTGCCTGAAAATAGTGGAGCAGGACCACCATGTGTCAGAGGAGGCATGGACAGGGCTGAAATCTGCTGTCTCAGGCTTGGCCTCCCAAAGATGGGTGCCATCTTCCTGGCATTATAAAAACATGCAATAAAAAGGCCCAGTTTTTAGAACCTACTACTTGTTCAACTTGCGGTTTTGTGCATAGAGTTGGGTGGGGAAGAGAAGGATGGGGGAATGTGAGGACAGGAGCAGCAGGTTGTATTAATGGGCATGTGGGTTACCAATACCAACACCTTTGGCTTCGCTTGGAGAAACAAACCCAAAGCCCAGCCTGGATGTTTGAGCGGAGTACTCAAGAGCATGAGTGTGAAAAATTCATGGGCAGTGACAGAGCATGGTGGGGTCATCATGGCAGGGTCACGGTGGGGGGGGACGACCTGGGCGTCCCCCTACCCGCTACCTCCCATTACTCCAACCTCCCAGCCGGGATCAATATACATATCTCCGGCAGGCGATAAGGGGATTATGCAGGGAGGTTTGAAAGCCGCATGTTAAGGTGCACATTTTGTTCCTCTTCCAGGGAAAGATGGGGCTGTTAAGCTTCAGCCTTTGTATATCAAAGCAAAAGGCCTTGTCATCTGATAAGGACTGCTGATTTTAATAATTAGGGCCACTTACCCAGGACTTGGGGGCCTAAGGAATGTGCCAGCAGGCTCGGCAGGTTTTTTTTAATAGGCTTTCCACCTCCCTGCCCCCACAGGGGTTGGAGGGGACCAGCTGGGTTTAAGTGAGCAGCAATGTCCTCCCACCGCCCGCCCCGCTCTCCATCCCTCACAAACAACCAGGCAGCCCACGCCCTCACGCATTCCTGTTCCGCCAGCACCGAAAACAGGAGCCTCCACAAAGGCTTAAGATTAAAAAAAAGGGGAAAAGAAAAAAAAAGAAAAAAAAAAAGGAGGGGGAAGCATGGCAGGGAAGGTACGCCTCTCTGGTATGAGAGGCGCGGGGCTGGCTGCAGGCAGGTATTCAGCCCAGCCGGGGCTGCATTCCTTTCCGAAGGAGGCCAAGGCATTTCTGATGGGGAGATCAAGATGTTAAAAAATATATATCTGGGAAGAAGAAAAAAAATGAGATAGTAAGGAATGCCACAGGAAAGAAGTTAAATCTTCAAAGATAAATTAATTCCACATGTGGGTGAAAGCTAACTTATCCTACTACTACTACAACAACAAAGTTCCTCTAAAAACCATATAGTCTTCTACTCGGATTCAGGGGGATGTGCAGTCCAAGCAACCCTTCCTAGGTCCTTGGTGGGCGATTGGGTCAACTGTGTAAGGGATGCAGCTCTTATAACTATTTGATTTGCAGCCATCTCAGGTCTTGAGAGCACATCCGAGGACCATGAGGCTCAGGGATTCAGGATGCTCCATGAGGCTCAGCGGTGCAGGATGGTCCCCAGCACAGGACCACCACCTTGCTGGGATGTGTCTGTGTCACGCCTGGTTGCATCCAGGAGGGCTGACTTGCCAAGTTCTTCCAGCAGACGGGATTGCTGGAGAGGCTGGGGGCGGAGGCAGCAGGTCCGTATGAATACGGCACAGGGAGAGGAGGTGTGTCCAAACACGGCATTTGAAAAGATATAATTAGAGAAAGTGGCCAGAACTAACTCATCCTCCCATCAGTACTGGACTGCAACACCGATTCACCTACCAACACCTCACAGACAAAAAAAAAAAAAAAAAACAAAGTTTACATATTTTTAAAGCCAGCCCCCACTCTCCACCTCCAACACACTGCCCCACAGAAATCCCCACATCCTTTAAGAAAACCAGTGGGGGCTGGTTTGCTATGTTTAATTTTTTTTTTTTTTTTTTTTTAATTTGACCACCTTACTACAGTAATTGCACCCAGATGCATCAAGTTGCCTGCAAGGGTTTTAAATTCCAGCGGAAAGCGGTGGTCTCCTGCCGCAGATGCTGTGCACACAAACACACCCCAGCTCCAAACTCAACAGGCAAAATGTTTTCAGCTGTCAGGTAGCAGTTGCTCTGGAGCTTCAAGGAGAATGTCTGATGTTTCTCAGCCTATTCTTATCTTGATGCGATGACACACAGCATGTAACTCTCTATATGCTATGTTAGGCAATGGGCATAACAGAGGTATTATAATGCCATGAAAATTTCAGGGGCTGTTGGTTGTATACCCTGTTATAAGGGTGCAATTTCGGGGGGGGGGTGTTTATTGTCAAACTCTGCTTCTTAGAAATAAAAGCACTCTGGCAGTTCAAACCACAGATTTATACAGAGAGAGAAGAAAATCTACAAGGAGCATTTTGAGGCAAAACTGAATCTCATTAAGTATTTTCTGGGGACAAACATCACTGAGCAATCATGGGTTTAAAGACAAAAAAGGAAAAAAAAAAGACCACGCATGCACAAACCTGAAAAAAAAAGTATATTTTAACAAAACTATGTTAATCACAGTTTCCATGCTCTTAACTGTAGAACACTGCTTCGAGCATAGCTTTACAATGGCATAATTTACTTTGATAATTGAAGCCAAACTTGGTTCCAATAACTTCACACACAAGGAGCTCCACCGGCGGGTCCTTTCAAAGGCCAGGAAGCACTGGGAGCCGGCAGAAGGCCATCTGCAAGCCCCAGCCTTCTCAAAGCAAGGCCAGTCCCACTGATGTTAGAGCTTAATGGGAGGCAGATGAGTCCACCTTGGACTGAACAAAACCACGTTACACGGCGGCACTGCAAAGGAAGAAGCACTCTCTGTGTACACAAACTCGTGCGTGATAAATTTAGAAGCGCGTATAAATAATAGCTGGAATTCCTGGAGCATGGGGCCAGGTCCAGCGCAGCGTGGGGAGGCCAGTTTTAACCACACCACAACCTACAGGGGAGGGGAGTCGCTTTGAAGGACAAGAGGAAGGTTCTACATTTAAAATATTCCCCGTATTAGGGCTCCAAATATACAACCAGCAGTTTGCATGCATACGCCTGTTCTGCAGCCAGGCACAAACACCGTGTTTTCACTTGACTTCTCCTGTTCCTGTCCATCGCTGATGCTGGGGCCAAACAAACAAAGTCTTTCAACTTGTACGTTTCTGTGGTCTCCCGTTTGCCATGTTTTTGGCCTTGACTCCATGCCCTGGGATTTCCAGGTGGTCTCCTGTCCAAACACCGAGCTGGCTTGAGATTGCTCTGCTCCCACCATCAGGTGTGCTCAGCCCAGCACTCCCGGCTTTCACTGGTATAATCACATTGAAACCCACCGAAGTGAATGGCAAGAGCCTGCACAGCGCTTCAAAAACCATAATGTACTGAGCAGAAATTCTTTAATTCCATCACACACACGAGGAGGGAGGTGTGGTTTGGCCACTCACCAGGAAAGACTTTGTGCAAGCTTCAGCTCCAATCCTAAATGCTGAGTGATGAGAGATAGCCCATCCATATGCTCATCAGCTTCTAGCACATGCACGCACAAGTGGCTTCACAAATGGATAGCTCAGGGAGGAACTGAGAAGCATCTCAGCTTGACCTCCCTCTCTTTGCATTGAGATCTCTTGGCCCCATGGAGAGCAAAAGCTCCTGGAAATTCAACAGAAGGTGATCAAAGCAAAATGCACTACCTAATGTCCTAGGAGGGTAGATCTGACATGTGAGGAGCAAGCTGCATTAATCCCTGGACAAAAAAGAAAAGAAAAAAAAAAAACAAAAGGAAAAAGAACCAGCACTAATCAGGCAAGCAGCCACCATTCTGCGAGAGCTCTCCTGGACAAGGCACATGTGGGTTTTTAGCAGGGCCTGCAGCTCTGGTAGAACATTACAGCCAAGCCCTTCCAGCACTGAATACCAACAAAGGCTGAGAGATAAAAGCATCAAACATCCCCCTCCTGGAAAGCAAGCGAAGGGCAGCAGTTCAAACCAAGTTCTGGAGAACAGCAGATGCTCAGACAGTAACATTCAGGCACGAGATGAGGATCCCAAAACCCAAGTCCTCCACAGACCAGCTGCCAGCGAGTGCCCCCCCGCCGCAGCCCCGCAGCGGGAGAGGTCCCGAGGCCAGGCCGGGATGAAGCACATCCCCGCTGCCGGCACCCACGCCCACCACCCCTCCATCACCCCTCCGCTGGCAGGGAGGGCCTCCAGGAGAGGGAGAGGACTGGAGAGGCCTCTGGCTCCACAGCACCCTCCCCGGCAAGAGGACCCTCCCAGCTCCCGGCAGCTCAGCACCAGGAAGCCCAGCACAGCTGGAAGCTCTCCATGGGGCAGGAGAGGAGGGCACGCTCCAGCAAAGCCTCCCCAGGAGAAGCCTGATGCCCTTTGATGTCCATGAATCACAGACACACTCTCAAAATTCCTGTAAACGAGATGTCAAACACTCACCATACCAAACCCCAGCCTCCTGGGCCAGCAGAGGAGAGCGCACATCTGCCAGCAGAGCCCTCTCCTCTCAGCCCTGATTCAACAATCCACATTTATGGCAAGGGTGGGGAGAGGAAAGAATACATTTTCAGAGGATTATACAACTCATCATTTGCTCATCAGAGTCTCTCTTTCCCATCCCCCCCTTCACTTCGAGATGGCTCTTACTTTCTTCACCCTCACACCGCTGTGCCATCAGTATTTCCAACAAAAGAGAAGGGTTCGGCAACGCAGACGCACCCCAAGGCGAGGGCAGAAGACCCCGCCACCACACAACACTCCCCGCATCCCCGTGAGCTGCCGTTAGACCCAACCACGTTTTAATGAGCTTAACTTTGAGCACACATCCAACAGGAGAGCACCACAGATCTACTATTACTCTATACCTGGAATGTCTCTGTTACCTTAAGTACTCAATTTTAAGTATCCTCCTGTATGCATTGGCTCAAAGCCACCCTAAATGGCTTTGACACGATACCAACACCCAACGCGATGGGAGAGGCTGTAGATCACACACGCACGGTTAAAATAAAAGCAGATTTTGTGCAAGTTGCAGAGTTTGATGTAATAAGTGCATACATTTCCTCCTCCATGACCGCACAATTGCTTCCCACATAACCAACATAGTTAAACACTGGTTGATGGTGGAGTTGGGGAACTAGTAGGTTACATTATTCATGCGTCTATATGATCCACTCTACTACTGCTCTTAATAGGTTGGAAAGTTGAACCAATAATTAACATATGTCCGGAGGACATAGTTGCTATGAAGTTTTTGATCTATAAGAGAACTGAGCAAGCCAATGGGGCTTAAGCTCACAGTATCTTGTTTTCTGAGGAAAAATACCCAAACCCAGCCAACAGCCCCCAAATGCCAGTGTCTGGAGGTGCGGGGGAGCACCCGTGCCCCCAGCCCCAGGGGAAGCCCAGCCTCCCTGCTAGCTCCCCAGCACGCCGCCCCAAGAGCCTGCCGGAAAGCACTCGCAAAGTCCTTAAAGTTAAAACAGAGCCCGATTGCCAGGGGTTCCCTTACCTGTATCCGTTCTCGATCGCTTCCGTAGCTCTGACATTCGCCGTAACCCTCAACGTCTTGCTGGATAGTCCAACTACCGAAGGCAAGATTCTGTTTTTAAAGTCTGCACAGCTCCATTCCTCTTCTTCATTCAAGGTCGGGAGATAGCCACAGACAACTTTTAAGCTCCCCAGTCCATTGCTGTTCATGTAAGCAGGATTCTCTCCTCCACTCCTTACATATTCGAGGTATATATCAGAAGTTAAAAACATCTGGTAAGCATTTTCCTCCATCACAGTCTGAATCTCAGTCTGTGCCTGATCAAACATGATAGAATCTATCTGCTGCTTCTTGATGCTATCCTTTATGTAGGTCTTGGTAGCAGGCTTGAGCTGCTTGGAGACGATGCTGTTGTTCTCGATGTACCTTTTGTATATAGCTTTGGCTACTCTTAAAGTTTTGGTATCCTTAAGGTCCATCTGCCTGAAGCCGTTGCAGGCAAACCAGAAGTCTAAGGTATCCACACATTTTTCCCTTTCCAAGAAGGTCCGAAAAAGATAGGCACCATCTTGATCTCCCAACAAGGAATGCAAGGATTTGGTCCATCTGGCCAGAGGGGAGTCTGGAGATGCGCTGCCTTCCGGCTCCCCGAGTCCGTTCTCATTCCTCCGCGGGGCAGGAGGCACCGGCATGGCCTTGAAGCTTTGGCTTTTGGGGAGAAACGAGCTGGCGAGTTGCGGACATGGTGCTTCTCCTTCCTCCCCCGGGACAGGGGGTCGGGGGGCGTCTTCCCTGAAGCTGCTGCTGGGGTCTGGGAGGTGGGCGAGGACCACGGCACTGCTCATGGCTCCGGAGCCCGATGGGGAGAGGGGCTCCCAGTTCCTCCAGGAGCTGCCTGCGCCTCTGCCTTCCTCTGCCTGGAGTCAGCAGGGGATCCTCTGAGCCTCCTCTCTGCAAAGGGAGAAAAGGGGGGGGGGGGGGGGGGGGAGAAAAAAGGAGTATTGATCTAATCAAAACCAGATCCTTCCAACTTCAAAGACAGAAAGTAAACAGGCTTTTCAACTCTTCACATTCAAAAAAAAAAAAAAAAAAAGGGGGAGAGAGAGAGAGAGAGAGAGAGAGAGAGAGAAAGGCAGGGCAGGGGGAGCGCGGCTCTATCGCCAGCCCGATCGCGACTATCAGATCCGCTCCGCTGAACTCCCAGCGCACTTTTAGCGGGGCCGGGGCGGGGGGGCACAGCGCGGCCCCCCGGCAGCCCCGGGCAGCGCGGGGCGTCCCGGCCCCGGCGTCTCGTCTCCATTCCGCGCCCCGAGGCCCCCGCTCCCCTCGGCCCCGGCCGCGGGCAGCCGGTCCCCTGCCCCCCGGCGGGGCGCACCCGCTCGGGCAAAGGGCTTTTTGGGGCGCTGCTCTGCGGAAACCTGATGCTGGAGCAGGGGACAGCCCCCCCCCCGCCCCCAAAAAATAACATATCCGAGGGGGGTTAAGGCGCGGCGGCCGTACCTGGGCGCAGCGGGGCATCCCGGGCCGGGCGGCCCCGCGCCCCCCCCGGAGCCGGGAGCCATCCCCGCCGGCCCCGGGAAGAGGGGAATAAATAGAAAGGGGCTCCGGGGGGGAGGGTACGGGGGGCAGCCCCGGGCGGCGCCGAGCCCGGCCGGCCGGGCTTCCCGGCGTGCAAAATAATAATAATAATAATAAAAACCTGCTCCAGAAATGGCGACGGGCTGGGAGGAGAGAGGTCGGAGCCGGAGCTTGGGGGGGGGGGGGGAAGGGGAGAAAAAAGTCCGGAACGACTTGGATCCTCCGAGCCCCGTGCAACAGCCGGTCCCGGGCCCGCCGGGCCGGCCGCGCCCGCGGAGGCACCGCGCCCGCGCAGCGCGGGCACCGCAAGGCGCGCACACCAAAATTAAAAAAAAAAAAAAAATTAAAAATCCGTATTTAAGAAAAAAAAAAAATAAGCCGCGGGGAGCGCAGCCCGCTGCCCCCGAAGTTGCCACTCACCGCGGTGCCGGAGCTCGCTGCGCGCCCGCGGCCCCGCCGCTCTCCGCCGCCGGCAGCGCGCAGGCTGGCCCCGCTCCCCCCGCTGTCCTTCCTCCTCCTCCTCCTCCTCCTCTCCTCCCCGGCGGTGCAACCGCATCGGAGAGCATCGGGAAGGGGGGGGCGGGAGGGGGGGGACTGTGAGGGAAGGAGCCCACTGCGATCCGCGCCTCCCTCTCCTCCCTCCCCTGGTTATTTATTTTATTTATTTTAAATACAAAAGCGCTGGTCCCGCCCCCGCCTCCCCCCGCCCCCCCCCCTGCCCCCGCCCCTCCCCGCGCCCCGGGCTCTCCCCGCCAGCGCTGCGCGCATCAAAGCGGAGGCCGGCGGAGCGGTCCTGCAAGGGCGGTAGCGCGGCTCCGCGCCGCCCGCCACGGTCGCACACAAAAAAAGGAGGAAAAAACAGGCTGGCAAAAAATAAAAATAATTACAAAATAAAGAAGAAGAAGCGGAGGGAGGACCCCCTGCTCCGCCCGGTGCTCCCGCCCCCGGGCTTCCCCGGTGCGAGGTGTGCGCGGGGAGGAAGCTTCTGCCCGGGGCGGCGAGGGGGGGTGTTTCACCATTCGTGAGGAAAATAAAATAATTATATTGTGGGGGGAGTATTTATTTTATTTTTTGCCCCCTTCTCTCGGCATCCCGGAGCGGCTACGGAGTTGCCAGGACCTTATCAAAGGGAAGCGATCGGCAGCCGCCGCTCCGCCGCCCCCCGCGCCGCCGCCGCCGCCTTAAAGGCGCAGGCGCACCCTTCCGCGCCGCTCCGCGCCCTCCCGCGCAGCCTTCCGCGGGCCGCCGGCGCTCCTCGCTGCCTCTCGCCCTGGCCAGCCGGAGTGCTGCAGGGCAGGAGGTTACTCCCAGGTATAAAAACTGCGCGAAAAGTTTTCATCTTAGGGAGAAAATGGGGCGGGTCCCCATGTTGTTTTTTGTTTTTTTTTTTAATAAATAATCCGAAGGCATGTTTTCGCTCTGCATACTAATTAAACAATATCTGATTACAGTATAACTGGCACATCAGCAAAACTCCGTCTGCAGTTGTGTTCACATCTTCCCCCCCATCTGTTAAATATTAAACAGACACGGAATGGAGGGGGGTTTTTAACTTCATACAAAAGGTTTTAATTAGGGGCTGGCCCCCAAACCTGTCCTCCAGATCCAAGCGCCTCCTGCCCTCCTCCCCGCCCCGCTCCGAGGCGCTGGCCCGGCCGCGGGGGCCCCCCCGGCCCGCCGAGCCGGGGCTGGGCTCTGCCCGCCGGCCCCGCAGCCCTTCCCGGCCCGCGGGGCAGCAGCCGCCCGGGCGGGGTGCGCGGGCAGGGAGCGCAGCCCCGGGCAGGGAGCGCAGCCCCGGGCAGGGCAGGGTGGAGGGCAACGCCGCGGCGGGGCAGCTCCGGCGGTCCAGCTCTGCTTCATTTTCATCATCGTTATCATTATGCATTCCTGGATTGCAAGTCCTTCTGGAGGCCCCAAATGGACTCCCTCTACCGTACCCCTGAGCAAAGACTTTGGGTCAAGCGCCACTCTTGAAATCGCTCCCACACGTACGCAGAGGACCCCCGTGCCGGTACCCCCTCTCCTCAAGCCCCTGGGCAGGGGCTGCCGCGGGCACCAGGGCCTAAGGAGACCCACGTCTCTCTGCACCCAGGCTTGCAGCTGGGCTCAGCACCCCATGAGCCCCCTTTGCCTAAGAAAAAGCTTTGGAAAATGAGCCCGCTTCCCCGCCTCCCCTCGATTGCTGGGCCTGCCGCATGCGTGCGTATGGGGCAGGAAGGTGAGGGCAGCTGGGCAATGCGGGCAGGGGAGTGCAGGCAGCACCATGTGGCAATGCCTCTGGCAAAAAAAAAGGCACCTTCCATTTTTGGTGTGCCTGAACATGGTTTATAGCATCTCCCGGGAAATGCAACAGCAATGCACAGCCCATCATCGGACCAGCCCTTCTCCCCATGCCCACACCCTGTGGGGGCACACACGCTGCCCTGTCCCCCCAGCCCACCTCTGGCACAGAGCTGCCCGTGCCCACCAGCAAAAACACTCACAGCCCCAAGAAATGGAGCCGAGACGGACCCTGCTCCCACCACCGAGGTTTGTCCCCATCAGCCTCACTCAGCTCCCTCCTGCCCTGCCAACCCCCTGCGTCTCCACGGCAAGGGGGGACCCCACGGTGACACCCCAAGGGACCCCAGCAGTGGGCACACCAGGGAAACCCCAACTCTGGTCCCAGGGGCTTAACCTGATCCGAAATGGGAGGACAGAAACCAGAGTCACAGCTGTAAACCCGTGCGTCTCCCTTCCCACCCAAGCCGCCTTCTCTTTATGGGCCGTTGAAAAAGCAACTGGTTTGCAACATCGCTAAACACGGTGCCTGGCCTCGCCCGTGCTGAAGAGCTCCCCGTTTCTTCCTCTCCTCTAGGCCCTGTTCAAACCACTGTCTCCACCAAGATGACAAGCAAAACAGCGAAGAGGCCATGTGTCGCGGTGGCCCTGGACGTGGCATCCTTTGAAGCTGCAATTTCATCAGCTCTGGGATGGCTGAACCGATCCGAGAGCCACGCTCGGCAGCGAGGAGCTAGCCATGCATGTTACTGGGTGCCTGGACTGCGCAACCCGGCCTAATAATATGAAATAACATGTGGGTGAATTTGTTGTTGCTGTCCAATTACACATTTTTCAGGCCTGGGAATGGCTACTATTGGGCACGGAAAGCGAACTTTCTGCCAAACCCACGAGCCAAGCAGTAAAAGCCATTTCTAGGCACACCACGCAGTTACGAATTACTAATATTTTTGCTGCTGATGATGCCAAGTATTGACGTGCCACTATGCCAGGTGCTACTGAGCCGTACAAAATGCTCCTTTCCTGGGAGAATGAGGAGCCTGTGTCCCCTGGGCCCCTTGCAGTGGTGACAGTGAGAACACCTCCAGCCCAGGACCTCCAACCACCAGAAGCTGATTGATCACCTCCTGCCACTTACATCTTGAACTTGCTTTGAAACGATGTTGGCATAAAAAGCTCTCTGAGTCCCATTTACTACTGTAGCACAGAAAATTCAGCCATTATAATGGAGGATGAAAACCTTGGGCTTTTCTACTTCGGAAGAAAATCTCATTAAGTATCACTCATTATATTTCATAAAAATGTCATTTAACCAACTAGTTTTCTCCAAGTCCCATTGTGCAATAAAACAGCCCTGCACTGGGAGTGCACCGAGCAATCGAGTAACTCATCCAGGTGCTTAATTTACTGCATTATTTGGGATTGCACGTGCATAAGAGCAGCCTACCCCAAGCCCTGCCTAGCCCACCATCCTCTTTATGACAGTCACCAAAAAGGGATGCTTTGGGAACAAAATTAGAGAAGGGCAAGCCCCTGGGGACGTGGCTTTGTGTGGAGGTGCCTGTGGAGCAGTTTGCCCTCCCCAAAGCTGCGGTGGCCCCGTTCATTTTCTGCATGTCCAGTCAGGGAGTCTATTTTCTCCTCCTGCCAACGGGGAAGAGTCACGTAGTGCCTGAGATTTGAAAGTAATCCAATGAACTAGGCAGGCGGTGGCAGGTACAAGAAGGTCTTCCAGAGTTTTCTTCATCTTTATCAGTTTCTGGAAGTCCTTGTTCGTAGATCTACAGGGAATCTCTGTGTTCAGGTAGCAGCTGCAGTCATCAAGAAAGCAGAGTATCTTTGAATTTCCTTCTGATTTTCCAGTCTAAACTTGAATCTGAATTCCCAGGCTGAACAGAAGGAAAATTAACTATTTATATTTTATTTGTTAGCCCTTCTGCATTTTAGATAAAAATTCAGTAAATGTGTGAGAAAATGACTGCAAAAAGCTGTCTGAAGTGGCGTGACCCAGCCGTGCTAATGCCCTCCTGGTGCCGCTGCAAGGGCCAGACGCGTCCCCTCCTCGCTGGCTGCTGCTGTGTATCACGTTCACAGACAGCGCAAAGAAGCTTGAAGTCAGATTGTGGCACCAAAGAGCAATAATTTTAGTTGAAAAGAGTCAGTTCACAGTGAAGCTACATTATAACGAGAAATGATTTTTTTTTTGGGGGGGGAGAACTTTTTTAGAGCAGGTAGGGAAAAAAAAGTAGGAAAGAAAAAAGCAGTGGGAGCCATTAAGGACTCGAGTGCCGGTCTGAGAGCGTCGCTCTCGGTGCAGCGCTGACAGATGTGCCAGTCCACACTCACTGGCTCATAACGCAACCCCCTCTCTTGTCCTAACTGCACCCAGCTAACGTGGCTCCATCACTTGCCTTCTCTGCCCACAAGGCAGATATTTTGCTGGTGTCTTGCTCCAAAAGAGATGTCTCCAGGTTGTTGGCTTCCTGCAGAAAACTAGGTCAAACACCAGGAATGTTAAGGCTCTGAGGACTACACCAGGGCTGCTCTGTTCTTCCCTATATGCAGCTTTGTGGAGATGACAGCGGTATGAGGAGCATCATCAAATCTAACAGCCTCAGCAAATAATAAGAATAGTAATGCCTGAATTTTAGATTGCGCTTTTCATGAACCACAAGTCCTGTACCAGAGGTCAAAATCAGTGTCCTTCACTGTGCACAGGGAGACACCGAGGGCCGGGGAAGCGCCTTCCTTCTGGACAACACCAAAGCAGTGGTGAAGCCAAGAGACGGCACCCAGCCCCCGGCCAGCCCCCGCCGCTCAGGCCAGAGTACGCTGCTGCTGCCCGACACTGCTTTTACTAACGCAACTCAAAAGTGCTTCCTCTGCTAAAACTATGGTAAGATCGCAAAGACATTGATGGAAAACATGGAGGAAGGATGAAACGGGCATGCTGAGCTCCCTCCTCTCATGCACACCTCTCACTGGCCCCCACTTGGGGCCGAATCCCCCCCAGGACCCCACAAACCTCTCCCCTCCCTGCTCCCCACTCCATCCCTTTGCCTTCCCTTCCCTGGCCCAGCAAGAGGAGGGCGAGCAGCACTATTTACTCTTCCCACCTTGGCGAAATGCATAACCATGGTGGGCTGGGGTCTCGGGACAGAAATCATTTTCCCAGCAGGAAGGCTCCTCTGCGATAAGCGCAGCCCAAGGAGGACCTGCGTGACAGTACGATCTAAACCCAAAAGCGGTCTTAGTCAGAGACGGGGACTGACGTCATCTGCTCTGTCATACGCGCAGCAAGCGGCGGTGCTCTCACTGGTGGTCATGTTGATAACAAGATCAAAGGCTTGCAAGTATTTCAACAGAAGTGCTGGGAACAGTCTTGATCAAAATAAGAGGAAGGCCCTGTATACAGAAGACGTGAGAGGTTTGCAACCCACATGTGAACCTTTGAAGTTATTCTTCCTTTTTTTTTTATAAACTAGTTTAACATCATTAGTTTAAGAGGTATAAAACCAATGGGTTGTATAATCTCTCTATATACTGCAAGCACAGAGTATTACCCACATGCAGACACGCTTTTGCAGTGGGGAAAAAAAGCACTGCCAGAGATACTCAAAAATAAGACAAGAAAACACACAATTAGTTTTATGGGATTTGAAGTTCATTTCATAAACTGACATACTTTTGTTACCGAGTATTGCCAGATAAGTCCGATACATTTTCTCTTCCTATAATCCTTTTAACATTTCCATTCCCCCCTACAGACTTTTTTCCTTGATGTTTTGTTCAGCGCACTCCCTGCTATCTGCACACGCTTGGCCAGATTTTTTAGACTTAAAAGGGGCACCATATCAGCATTAACCGTTCTATAAGAGCTGATAAAACACACACAAGCGCTTTGCTATCTATTAACATTTCTGAACTGCTTCCTTCACCTGCACGGAATGGTGACTGAAAAGAGGGTGGGGGCAAAAGAGGCAAATGACGATATTTATGACCAACTTCCCATGACTTATTTTTTCCACCACCCCTTCCTCACTATGCACGACCGAGACACCGCTTTCTCTGCTAGCTTCTTGTATAAGCAACTGGTAGGAGACCAGGTCTACAAGACCTCTGATGGGCAACTGCTTGCCTGGATGCGTGCCACTGGGATAGGAGTAAGGGGTGCAAACACCGTGGCTGGGCTATGCAGCCGTGCTATGTACTCTCTAGTCCTAGCAGCTGAGCTCTTCACAGGCAACATGGAGCCCAGATTTCGCCCTTGAAGGTAACATTTAAGTCCTACTGAAATTTTTTAGTCAAATATGGATTTTTTGATGGAAAATTGAGCACTGCCGTCGCTGCTGGGAACACATCCGTGATGCCATGGCAGAGGCACTGAGTGTGTCCTCTTGTCAGGACCGGGTGATAACTCCTTAGAGAGTCCCATTCAGGGCCACATTCCTCCTTGCTCCATCTCCAGTCACTGCTTCTGCTAGGCATAATATTGGTTCTGGGTTTCCTTCATACATAGTATACACGTGCCAAGGAGAATCGGAATCTAAAGTCGTCTAAAGCCCAGTTTTCACTGGGGTTCTCCATGCACTAATCCCGTGGGTGCTTATGAAGTGACTTTTAGACACTCCACCACACAAGCAGTCAAGCTTTACACAACAACCGCTTGTAGGTGTCCTGAGAGGGCTAAATCCCCCCTGCTCCTTGCAGAGTTTGTGGCAGTTTGCTAAAGGTGTCAACGGATAATGTGTCTCTGGCAGCTTGGATCCTTATCTGCCAAATGGGTTCAGATTTAAGGACTTCCTTTCAAATTTGAGAGGGTTCAGATCCCCCTACACGTGCACTCACCCTGCCTGCTCTGTGCTCTCACTTCGCCCTTGCCCAGAGAGCACTTGGCAGCAAGGACCTGGCACGTGAGGTTCAGCAGGAGGACGTAGGAGAAACATGGGGAGGTGATGGGAGCATCAGTGCTAGCAAGGCCTGAAGTAGATTCCATCCCATTTTTTCATGGGAACAGGAACATTTTTCCCATGCATGCTCAGGGAAGCCCTTCTCCTGCATGCACAGAGCAAGCGGGGTGTGCTGGCTCTTGTTCTGCAAAGGCTGGACGCTCCTGGAAGAGAACATGGCCAGGCTGGTAACAAGTCGGGTCTGATGGTATCTTGGCACGACCGCGGAGGAAGTGAAATATATGATGTGTTACTAGCCTGAACTGATGTGATTTGATTCTGCGATGTAATCCTTTTTGTTTTCCGGCTGGCTTCTATAGCTGTATAAAAATGGTTACTTAAAAACTCAACTAAGTATGAAGTGTACTCACTGCAAATCTCAGCAAGGACAGGAAATCCAAATGTTTTGAGTTTAACTATTAAACATAGTTTCCAGCTAGTGCGCTCAGAATTTGAAATTAAACAAATGAAAGAAACATGTTTCAATGGTTTTATGTAGGCAATAATGTCATTAACAGGAAATAAAGAAATTGGGCTTTGCAGCTGCAGCATGAAATTTAACCCTTGCTATGCAGCAGGGTGCGTGCTGAGCTGGCACAGCGCGTTTTGACCCCTGCCTGCTGCTGGGCATCCCACACATACAGCAGGAGCCTGGGTATCCTGATTCACACAGCCCTTAAAGGATGATGATAATGGAAAAAGCAGGAGAAGACAACAGTTACGAGTGAACAGGCTTTCCCGACTAGTGGAAAACTTCTAGATCACAAAGTCGAAAAAAACTCTCCACTTCCAGCAGAGAAACACCCAAACCCTTTATGCACAGTTATTTTTAGGTGCACTGTCAAAGCTGAGTACCCTAAAATTATACCTGTTTTGGTTTGTTTCTGCCTGTCGATTCGATTCTCAGTATCAAGGTGGATAGTGAAAGGTGTGAGACTCCAGCCCTCGCGGCGCTGTCAGAAGCTGGGTGATGCCTCCACCCACCCTGCCTCTCACAAGCTGGACCAGTACTGAGGCCGCAAAAGAAACTTTTTTTTAAGGATGCCTGTACTTCCAGGTGTGAAATACAGACTGGAGAGAGACTTCACATGGAGAAAGCCTCATCCCTACGTCACCCACTGGGTCTTCACCTGCAGACCTGGCCCCCAAGGTCACTGGGGTTTCCTGTACACAACCGAGTCCCGTATCGGAGCCCCTTCAATGCTGGAAGCAGCACTGAGAAGAATATCCCCAGTATCTATTACGCAGAGGGGACAATAACCAGAGAGGAACCAGGAGGCAGATTTTTTTAAGTTAAAAGAGGAAACAGTGGATAGCTAATTAAAAAAAAAAAAAAAAAGAAGCAGCTACCCCTGGTATGGGACTTCCCATCATGTAGGGAAAATCGGCGCAGTCCCCCAAAAGACAACAAGTGCCCTTTGGTTGGATTTTTCCTTCACAAAAGCCACTGCTGACAGGCGGATGGAGACAGGCTGAGCACTAAGCTCTACCTCATTGCCTTGAACCGAAGGAAAAGCTGTAAAGGTTGCCTCTCATGGACACCTTTGTTGAAACCAGCAAGCAAGTGGCCATCAGGATTTGTGCTGTAGGACCTGAGCCTCCACATTAGGAGCATTTACACAATTCTTGACATAATTTTCTAGAACTAGAACCAGAAAAAATTCATTGTACTTTTGAGGCACAACATACACCCAGCTGCCAGCCCTTGTTCTCTAGAGGGGCAGCAACATCCAGAAACATATTTATTACCATGGGGCCATCCTGCTCTCAAGCAAATCCCTGGGTGGTGCTTGGGAGAGTTCTGCCTGGGTGTCATGGCACTGGGTCTGTTGAGCCCTTTCTGCCCAAGGAGCACAAAGTGCAAATTTTTGGTACCATTTCTTCTAGGATCAGATTGCACTGCTCCCCCTTCTCCCAATGTATCTGAATGATCGTATCTTCCTCTGCCAAAGCCCTATTGATTGTATGAAAAGGCGTTTTCTTCCACTGTAATCCTTTCAAGAAAGGTTAAACAATTAATATTAGCATCTCTGTTGCCCCTTTTCACTAAATGTAGGGGAAGCTCAGTAAGTGTGAGGTCAGTGTCTCTCCAGACTAGACCCAATGGCTGCTTGGACATATGTTTCATTAAGAGTCATTAATGATTTTTTCTTTTTAGTAGAAATCATAATGCTGTGGGAGAGACCATCAAAATATTATTTTAATCTTTTCTCCTTTTGCTAGTTATGCTTTCTAATCCTTTCATAGAAGCCTGGAAATCACTTGCCCAGTATCCTTTCTCCCCATAAGAAACCGGGGGGGGACTGGGAACCTTGCTGTATCACTGAAAATGAGGAGAAACTGAAGTGCTATTAGACCACATCCCCACTTCTGCAGTCCCCAGCTATAGTCCCCGAAACCAGGTTCTGGGCTTCTCCCTCTCTTCCCAAAGTGGCTGAAATTAAGACACTTTTTTTTTCTTTCCTTTGAAAACAAATCTAACTTGAGTCTCCTGTTATCTTGAGAGCATATTCCTGGCCCTTTCACATCACCACTGACAACTCCCCCCTCCTTTTTCACAGCATTTGCATTGGTCAGGATGACTGTTCCCCATGGTCCTCCTGGTCCTCCAAGAGCCCTTCCAGTCCATGGGGTTGTACAGGACGTAACCCAGCCCCATGAGGGGCCTCTGGGGACTGAAGCAGTTCCTAACTTGCTATTAGTACACTGGAAAAGGCCAGCACGTTCCCTCCCACATGTCCCATGTCCCCCTCTAAGGTCTTCTAATAAAACATGCAGATCAGCTCATTACTCGTGACGCAGCGGGAGCCCCTGATAGGGTTGGTGGCCATGGCAAGAAGCACCAAGGGGAGCAGGAGGTTGCTGCCACCTCCTAAGTCCCAGCTGCTTCTTTCTGAGATGAGTTTGTTTTGTAATGGGAACATTTCCACCTGGGGGAAGCTCTAAAAACTCCTAGAAAGCAATAAAAGCTGAAATCCTCGTGTGGCTAATGCAGAGTCAGGCTGTGAGGGCTACAGGGCAACTCCGCTGCTGCAGTATTTCAGATCTGTGAAAAATACCGGTCCTGAGGATTTTGTTAGCAATATATTTATGGGTCTATTTACCTCTGTGCACTCCCATTAATGTAAATGAGAGCTTCCACACAAGCCCCTTGCAAGCTGAAAGGAGAGCGCTCCTATCGTCTTAATCATGCATGAAGGGTTTTGCTTGGAAATGGCATTATGGAAATAGAGCTTTGCAACAGTGGAGCTGACTACGATCCCCATTCGCCTGCCTGGTTGGTTAAATTAAACGAGAGCACTGCCATGATATGTCTCTCCCACTGAAGTAAGTTGGGGATGATGGTCAGCTCTCAGGAAAACGGGGCACCTCCTGCTCCACGCTCCTGCCAGGCGTGGAGGACGTACCAGCGGGACGCCCGTCCCCGGGATGGCGTGGCACGGGGGGCAGCTCCGGGGGGCAGAGACAGAAACAAACTGGCAACAGAGGCAGAGATTTCTGAGCACATTTTTTACAGATCCAGATCTGCAAGTCAGGGCTTGCCTTGGGCATTTGTAACATATGTTCTAGTGCTTGGTCCCATTTACCCACCCCGTCTGTGCAACTGATAATAGACTCATTAAAAGCACAACAGAAATGCTGAAATAACTGCTTATTATTCTAGCCATAACTTTACACAATAACATAAATTCCATAGATTTAACCAGTATGCCATTGTCCTTTCATTACACAGGCATATACCTAACATGAGAACAGAGAGAACAGCTTATATTAAATTGATTTCAGTTCATAAAGACGGTACTATCAATGCAGGCTAAAAACTCACGTTATTTAATACATTTAAAAGTATGCAGTTTCCACAAGCTTATAAACGTTCACATCTGCTGTTGAAGTGAGCACAGATAATGAGACGCTTATGTGATACACCTGACACCAGACAACACTGGAGATGTTGATCTGTCACGCGTGGCTGCAAGCACAACGACAAAAACCTGTGGGCCAGATCCCTGGGGTTAATCAGCACTGAGCTCTTGCCTTCAACAGTTTTAACGAAGCCACGGTGCTTCAGAGCCGCTGATGGTTTGGCTCTGCATTGCCAAGCCGGAGCGGTGGGAGAGTTTTGAGCGGGGGTGGGCTGTCGTGGAGGACCGCTGGAACAGCCCCGTCAGCAGCTGAGGCACTGCTAAATATCCTGACCTCAAACCCAGCCCTTTCTCCTGGAGTGCACTAAAAATATAATTTGCCTAACACTTCTCTCTGCTATTCTACTGATGCAAATTAGAAGGAAAAGATTACACCAGTATAAAACCTGCTGTACACCACTATAAACCAGTAAGAAAAAAAAAAAATCCAGGTGATATTTCTTCTCTTGATGACTGCAGGGAGGCTGAAGCAGCTGGGGACGTTCTCCCTGACTACTAGAAGTTGCATGGAGCCTTGCCACCAGCCTGAAGTGGCAGCAGCCTTTCTGCAGAGGGGAGCCGGGATGTGTTTTTTGGCAGTGGGGACAGCCCGTTTCCTTGGGCCACCCCCTTCATTCTGAATGCTTCGTGCATTAGCTCAGGGAACTCACCCAGTTAAAAATAACCCTCCCCCGCACAAAAAATAGACAAAGAAAAAGGCTATTTATACCCTGGATCAATTCCTGGGGCTGATTCACGGTGCGGCCCAGGAATGGTTGCATGGGGGCAAGGCCCGAGGAGCCCCACGGCCGCGCCTGCTCCGGCAAACCCAGCCCAGGGCGACCACGGGCACCGCTGACACGGGGGGACGACACCCATTTACCTGTAAAACACCTTGGCATCTACAGATGACTTTTTTTCCTACAACTCTCACAGGTTGGAGATGGGAGGACTCTTGTGTCCTTTTATAATTTTAATTTTAGTTCATGTGTTTTCAGTTTATAAATGGTTTTTACGTTTACCTCACGTGGCTCCCCTCCCGGCTGAGTCAGGGCTGTTCCTTTATGTGCTCTTTCCAAATTCTTGGGTTTAAAGGCCTCATACACAGACAGCAAAAGGGCCAGATCCAAATGCCCGAAGAGAAACAGATGATTAGCCAAACAGTTTGATAAAACTCAGGGAGAATTATCCATCCACCTCAGCAGACAAGTTTAAATATGGATAAAGATAGTTGGAATAATATAGATAGTTTTTTTTTTTTTTCATGTTGTTTTCTGTTTTGGCTTCTTTGGGATCATTCAAAGGGAGGTTCAGGCTTTGATCTTCTCTATTGGCAATATTTTTTTCATCTAGGTTTTTATAGTTTGAGAAGAGATGTTACATGCTTGCAACAGAGACTATCAATATGATGTGGGTCTGAACAAAAAACCTGGTGTCAGGTTCTCCATTTGGAGTGTTACCTCAAGCTTTGAAGTTTGTAATGATTCAAAAGCATCTAGAGCTGCTACAAATGTTAATAAAATTAAAGCCATCTGAAAGTGAGGCTTGCATGTGCCTTTGAAAATAGGTCTGTGATCAGTTATTACCCTCAATTACCTTGTTGTCCACTCTTTTAGCTCGAGGTTAAACTCTTAACACTTTGCTTTGAAGTGGTTATCCTTTTATCTATGACCGGACTGAGGAATTTAAGGGCAATAATCAATGAGAGCTTCATAAGAATAAAGGGGAGACGAGGCAAGGAAAATAGGTGTGAATGTTCCCTTCACGGCTGGCTGGGGGTTTGGAGGGGCTGGGAGGGACACCGAGCCCTGACATGATCCTTAAAAAAAAAAAAAGAAAAAGGAAAAAAGAAGGAAAGAAAGAGGGAAAAAAAGGGGGAAACGAAAGAAAGAAAAAAGGAGCCCCAGCAATTTCCAAATCACTGCTAAAAATAAAGCAAAAGCACTAATTCAGGGTGGGGCTGGGAGTGGGGAGAGCGCAGAGAGGTGAAGCCCTCATCAAAGGCGCAGGACGAGTAATGAGGCACGGAGATACGATTAAAGTATTGGCTTAATCACGGCTTTGATGTCCACCATGGCACCTCACCCTGCCGAGCCTCAGCAGGGACCCAGGCGGGACGGGTCCCCCGCACCGGGGTCCCGCTGCCCTCCCGGCCCCCAGCCATGACCCCCGCCCCAAAGCAAGCGGGCCCTGGGCCAAGCGCCGGCTCCAGGAGTTGGACAGCGGGATACGCTGATTCCTTGCTGGCCCGCGTAGGATGCCCCAGCAAGGGGGTCTCTGCCCTTGCCCGGGAGCAGCAGCATCTCTGCCACCTGCACCCCGCTGGCCCCCACAAGCCACCACAAAGCCGCCGCGGGACGCAGGAGGCCCTTCTTGGAGGAAGGCAGGCCCAGGGAAGGGGGCTCAGAGAATGAACCTGCCTGCTGTCTTGGTCTTGGCCACTTGCTGTCAGCTGGTGGCATCCCTTGTCGCACCCCGTGAGGACGCCGGCGTGCGACCCAGCACTTTCCGCTTTCACTCTGTCAGGGGAAAATTGGTGTAATACTCCCGGCCAATTTTTTTTTTTTTTTTTAAATCCAAGGTGCCTAAAGCAAGGTGTTGAAACGCCTGGTGAGCACGCAGAGTTTGGCAGGGGATCAAGTCCAAATGGCCTGGTTTTCTGAAGTCCTGAGCACAACCTACAACACTGTCAAGTGAGAGCTGCGTGTGCTCAGCATCTCTGAAAATCGCACCGCTTCGCTTTGATCCGGTGCCAACGTTTGGATCTGCGTGTCTAATTTAAGGTGCTTGGGTTGGAAAACGTTGACAATTATTGTTACTCTAAAATTAAATCAGTGCTTAATTATCGAAATTGATGGTAACTTAAAGTGGCATTTTCAAAAGAGCCTAAGGGAGTCAGAAGGAGATTTTCAAAGGCAGTTTAATGTCTCAGGGCCACGTCTACCTCCTCATACCTGCAATTTCTTACTGACTGTTCCTGCTTCAGCACCTTTTTAAGGCCATCTGAGAGGTGCTGAGGTCTCTTTACTGAGAAGGTACAAGGTGGACCTGAAACCATGAGCGCAGACCAGCCCTCCAAATGCACTTGGCTAATTCACAGCGAAAAATCAATTGGCTTTGGGTGCCTAATTCTCCTATAATCCTTTAGATAATCCCAGCTTTAGGCTTTCAGATACTGATTAAAAAAAAAAAAAAAACAAAAAAAAACCCAAGAAATTTGTGCAAATAGAATAGAAAACAAACATATATTTCATATAACTTTCAGATACTCTGAACTTAATATGAAATAGGTTGAGGACAATAGCAATAAAATATTGCTCAAGAGAGAGTAAAGGCACCGAGACCATGAAGCCTGAGGCTGAGAACACTGTTTCGTAATTAAGGTAGCCTCCAGACAACGATTGTCATACGCAGGCATTGCTCAAGGACCCAACCATTATTGCTTTCATTATAATTTTTCAGGAGAGGATCTTTTTCTGGCTTGGCTCCACCTTCATTCAAAGCTCCCACTGGCCCCAGTCACTAACGAGAAAGTGTTGATTGAGAAACGCTAATGACAGCCTCCACGGGCTGCAAAGGAGCGCACCCGTGGGAGCCTTGCCCTGCGAGGGGCGGCCACCGAGCGGGCTCGTGGCACCACGGGTCCAGACCAGGAGGTCTGCTGAAAGAGGTGGCACCAGCCGGGGACATCAAATGCCACGTCTGGGATGAGGAAACCTCCAAGAGCAGCACAGCAAGACGTGGATTGCTGAGCCTTGCGGAGCGAGAGAGAGCACAGCCGGCTGCCGATGCACCCCGGGAGGATCCTCGTGCTGCTGCAGCCCGGACCGGGTGATCGTTTGCTGGTTAAATGAGGTCCTGCTGGTCTTTGTGCATCGAACTGGTTGAAAAAGGACTGGCAGGAAGGGTTTTCCAAAGAAAACTGAGCTGACTTTTAAAAAAAACCCTGATAAACCTTATATTGCAACCAAATAGCTTCTTTTTTTTTAATTGCAATACAACATGGGAGCTGTAGTTTCTGTGTCTCCTGCTCTGCGCTTTTCCATAGACCTAGACTGCGTCTCCCACAAAAGGCTGGGCTTTGTGCTTGGA
This sequence comes from Nipponia nippon, assembly GCF_047370975.1. Classification (NCBI taxonomy): domain Eukaryota; kingdom Metazoa; phylum Chordata; class Aves; order Pelecaniformes; family Threskiornithidae; genus Nipponia; species Nipponia nippon. The sequence goes on from NW_028262330.1 coordinate 7,922,560, forward strand.
CAAGGAAAGCGTGGGGCAGCAGAGGAGCACACGTGTGGCTGGGAAATGGCAGCGTCAGGCATCCCCCACAGCGATGTCCACTACGGATCACTGCTGCATTTCAGAATTTACGCATTCTGGGTTTTGGCTGAAATTGGCCCTGGAGTTTCAGCTTTGCCGTGGAGGGGGAAAAAAGCATGAATTAGAAACTCCTCTCTGTAGACAATTTGATTTCCTATCAAAATCCAAATTTGACTAAAAATTTCCAGTTGGTCATAATTACACCATCTGGTCCTGAGTGAATCCCATTGGAATCGCAGGATTAACTCCCATCACCTGACGTTACGCTGAGCATGACCGTGCCTGTCTACACTTAACTGCTGACCTATCTTAATCACCCTAGTAATGAATATGCTGAAGCAAAGTCATGTTCCAACACGGTCTAATTTTCTAGTGAAGACAAGTGGATTAGAATCCAGGAAGGATTAGAAACAAATGGGAACACCCCGAGATGGCTTCCTCATACACCGAGCCACCGTGGGTCATTGCTCCTCTACCTCCAGAGCCCTTCATGCATGAAGCCAGGAGGACCAGGAGGACGCCCGTCCCAGCTCATTCCTGGCTGAGCAGAAATCCTGAATTGTGGCGGCGAGGCCGGGGCTGAGCCACTTGCTCCTGCTCTGATGTTTGGCCAATTATCAGCACCTGGCTACTCAGGCAAGAGGGAGGTAACGTAAGGAGGTAACGAAGGAAGAAAGAAACACTTTCAAGTTCTCGTTGCTTCTGTAATAATGCTTCTGCTAGACAGCCTGCCCGGAGACGGTCAGGGCACAGCCCAGCTCTTGGGGAGCCTCCTTGGCCGCTGGAAATCCCAGCCGGCTGTGTCGTGGGGAGCACGGGCTCATCCCATGGAGGGCTGAGCCCCATCCCATAGGACAGGACTGGCTGCAGCGATGTACCCTCTTGCACTATGACTATTACTTCTTTTTTTTTTTCCCAGCTCATTATATCAAAGAATGGAGTCAAATACCATAGAGAAGATCACTTTGCTCTAAAACGTCCCGATCCCTCTGCACAGCAGCGGAGGTGGCCGAGCGGACGCCGCTGTGCTCCCTGCACCGAGCCCCCGATAGATGCGCGGGGCTTTGTTCCTCCCGGGGCTGGGACTGACCCGGGCAAAGGCTGCGCCGGTGCCTGCACCCGAGAGCTGCTGCTGCGCTCGCAGGTGGAAGAGCCTTGTCTGGGTCCTCCCCCAGACCCAGCAAACCTTGCAGGGAGGGGACCAGCTTCCGTAATCCTCGAGAGAGGGGAAAAACCAGTGCCGCCAAAAGACCAGATATTCAGCGGAGCAGTGCCTGGAGCTGCAGGACCTCTCACCGTCCCAGCCCCACCACACCTCCATGAAGGGGGGGCTCAGTGTAGCAGCAGCTTCCCGCAGCCAGACAGGAGTCACTGGCTAATGAAGATTAATCAGGTTCTTTTAAGGCTTTAGTTCATTTTCTCCCCCACCCAAGATAAACGGTCCTCTCCTGGCTCTCCCACCCACTCCGCCCCCAGCACCTTCCACTACATGAGATCTTTCCTTTTTCTCCCTCCATCAGGTTTAAGAGAGAAGGCAGATAACAAGAGAGAGCAACTCCCCTCCCCGTGTTTTACCCATTCCTCTAATGTATTGCCCCAAAAGCCCCCCAGGACACCGTGTCGTGCGCGTACTGGGGCAGACTGGTCCTATTACGACTTCTCCTTGCTCTGGTACATGACCCACTGCCGCTGCTTAAACCAAATCTCCCAGCTCAGGTGTCCCTTGCCTTTAAAAGAGCAGGGGGTGATCCCAGGCTCCTGCAAAACATCCTCCCCTCTCCCAGAGGGGAGCTGGGGCTCTGCAAAACCTCGCTGGGTCCCCCCTGAAATGGCAAGGGGGGGAGAAGAGGCGCAGCCGCCCTTTGCGAGGCCGCAGCAAGGTTTTGTGACTCCACAGAGTTGGCAAATCCCCGGTTAAAAGGGAAAATATGTTCATAATAAATAACACTGAAGTAACACGTTGCGAAATATTTACTCCCTCGGAAAGGCGGCTGTTTGCTTTCAGTGGAGCTGCTATCTGATCCTCTGCCAAACAGCACTGAATGGCTGTAAAAGATACTTTTCTGTGGCTGGCGAGAGAAAACCAGGTGCCCCAAAGTGCAACGCCTGCGTGTGCACGGGCACGCATGTGCGGGGGAGACGCGCACGGAGTCGCAGGGGTCTCCAGCTCCTGCGAGCCCCGCTAATGCTTCTGCAGAGCGGAGACGCCATATCATTGAAACTTTAATTTTAATACAACTAATCATATGTCAGTGTAGAGACTGGGGAAAGGAGAATAGAGGGGGGGGAAAAGAAAGAGGTGTTGATAAAATACTTGTTAGAAAGCAAATTGGATTAGTGGTGCCATTCTGGCCATGAAGTTCTTTGAGCTAGAGAAAAGAAAATAATAATCTTGTTCCTTTTTTCCCCCCTCTCCGCAGCCCACAGAAGGCCTCACAGCCAAAACATCAGTCCTTCTAATCTTATTTTCTTTTTTCGAGCATGTATTTTATTAACCCCTTTTCTCATTTAACTACTATGAATAGCTCAGTGGGTAACATCCTTCTTAGAAAGTGAAAACCTCCTTGGAGATGCGGTGCAAGAAGAGAAATGCAGACAAACTTCCAGCTCCCGCACTCAGAAGAAAAGCCCCCTCTGTAATCCTGTCTGGTGAATCCCGACATCGTACCCCAAGGTAGCTGCCAGTTCCAGGTCCCCTCTTTGGAGCAGGGACAATCGGGGAATTTATCTGCCGACACGCTGGGAGGCTGTTCCCGGCTCTGTGAGCTCCATGGACACGGAGCAGAGATTAGAAAACAAACAGACGCCCATGCTTCTTGTTGGGAAAGCATATATACGCCTATAGCACTGTAAGATGAAGTCGGGCACTCTGAATTACCTTCCTTTTACAGCTTCCCTCACCAGCTATCGGTCACGTACAACGAAATCCCCCAGCGTGGGCTGGGATGCTCGCGACGGCGAGCCCAGCACCCCTGTGCCAGGGCTGGGGGCTCTGGGCCAGCCACCGTGCTACTGGCACGGGGACTTGGAGTGGTTTTATCCTTACCAGCCCAAAGGGATGCCTGATTTGTCCTCTTACACCCATGGCAGGATTTTGTGCCCCAAGTAAGACGTGGTCAAACTGGGATCTCAGAAGCCTCAGGGGCCAGTCTTCCCTCTGTGCAACAGTGATATAAATGTGGCCAAAAGGAAAAAAACCACAATTAAAACATCAAATCCAATGGAGAGAGTCCTGCCCTGCACTGCTGTAAGTGAGAACAGAGATTTGGCCTCGCCATAAAGAAAATACCAGCTCCAGCGAGCTTGGCTGCCGCCTCCTTCCCTGCGAGCAGCAAACCTTCCTGGGAGAGGAGTGGGAGCAGGATCCAGCCCCGTGCGATATTTCTGTGTTATTTTCCTTGACAGCTGTGGTGCATAGTGGTAAGTGCATGTTTAATTCATTCACAATTTATGGCGTAATGAGAACAATGAATGTGTCTGAGGGAATAATTGCTTCACGGCGGGGATGCTGGAGAGTTCAAGTTGGTTGGCACCTGGACTTTGAATCGGGGCTGGCGGGGATTGGCTCCGCCGGCCCCACAATAGCACCGATAACAAAGCTGCCGGGGATGGGGAGGGGGTTCAAAGTCACCCCGCACCCCCGCGCGAGCTGCGAGAGCCTTTCGCCGGGACGGCGGCAGCCGGATCCGAGCCCTGTTCGACCCGTCTGGCCCCATTTACCGGGTGCCCGGTGAGGGCTGCAAATGTGGTAGCTGGCTTTTTTCAACCTGCATTTACAAGCGAATTTTGCTGTGCTGCAAATCCAAGCCCCTTGAAAACCAGCGCTTTCCCCCGCTCTGTCTCCCTCTAAGACCCCTTCACCACTTGGTCCTGGCCACATCTACCAAACCCCTCCTTTTGTTGGGGGGCAGAGGGGGGGCTGACCCTTTCCAGTGTCCTCAGCAGCCACATGGAGTTTCGGAGGCCTCAGAGGTCAAGAGCATCCATATGGAAGGCCCAGGAGCTCGGTGCGTCTCCCAGCTGTCCCCACGGCAGCTGTGCTTGCAGCCCCCGAACAAAGCTCGTTAGGGGGCTCGTTAGGATGCTCGGGGGCTGCTCTGCGCTGTCCTGGAGGAGCCCTGAAATCAAACTACCTCGAGAAGGCTGCAGCCAGAAGAAGGCACCACGCTTGGCTCCCATACACGAACGGCTAATTATTCATCAGGCTGAGAGCAGCTAGATCGCATTCTCTGTCGCAGGCTCTCTCCTGCAGTGGCCGAGCAGGGCCAGATTTAGAGTCGACACTAAAGAGATGCCGACAAAGCATTGCTCGAGCCTTGGCCCATGCAGTGCGAGATCTGCAGCAGCAGCCCTCTCGGCAGCTCCTGCCTCTTGGCACCTAGCGGAAGCGCAGATCTAATTTCTCAAACAGATGTGTCAAAGCACGAGCAACAAATCTCCCATGCCACAAATCCACCCCGAGGACATCATCTATCAAGATGGGGCTCTTGGGCCCAGCATCACACGTCTGAGGGAAACAGGCTTGTAAAGCGCTGTGAGACTCTCAGATGGAAGGTGCCATATAACCACAGAGGCTGGTGTTAATTATTACACCGTTATATTGGGGAGCTGCGCTATAGACCATCAGCGCTCGAGCGTTTCCATACATGGACCGCACGGGATGAAGCTGGGACCCCATTCTCCTTCTCCATATGGGAAAGCCGTGGGCTGGGGATGTGCTTGCCTTGGACATCTTTCAGAGATGCTGAGCCAAGAGCCCTGTTACACATTAACCCCCGCGCAGGGCTCTGTGAAACGTTTTGAACATGTATGTAACATTTGGTAGCAAACGGAGTCTGCTTTTAGCTGGAGCAACATCTGGGTACAAGCAGATGTGGGCCAAGCCGATGAGCAAACCACCGCAAGGGCTTTGCTTTAGGGACTGGAAGGCACCTTTTAAAAGTGTTTAAATGGTTTAGGTGCATAAATTCAAAACTGTCACTTGCATTAGGAACCTAATTCAGATTAAAAGGATCAAGATTTTAGGCTCCTATGTCCCCCTGAAAATATTCCACCTGTCTACATGACGGAAATAACCACAGTTAGGACTGGAAGATAGAGTTTAGGTGCAGACAAATAGGAACTTGTAGTCCTGACAGAGAACCGTGTTTTATCCCATCTAGTCTGAGGTTAAACACAATGTTCTGTCAAGCCACATACGGAGGAAAACATGGTTTGGCAGCGGCGTCTCGCGTAACCACGGTTAAACATGGCATACCTCCGCGGGGCCGCCGCTGCAGCGGCACACTATTTGCATCGCGTAGAGCGGCTGCCAGTTTTACTTTCATCTGCGTCTTAGGAACATCGAGGAAGCAGCGTAAATACATCAGCCGTTACGTCCTCCCTGTAATGCTCTGTCTTGTCACCCCTTTCTCTCTGGAGCTACAGCTGCTCACCGCAAACCCTGATACCTCTTTGCCTGGGGAGGAAAAATAACAGACGCCAAGTGCTTAAAGAGAGACCCCGCCAGGATGCAGCCTTCATCTCTCCATGGGCAAGAAAAGTTTAAAACCAGACGTGACTGCAGATATAAAATGTGAATTTGGCTGGGGTGAGACACCTTCTCCCCCTGCCCCATCCCCTCCCGAAGCTCAGCTCTGGCCTGAGCCCCGCAAAGGTCCCATCCCCGGGAGGATCCAGACCCACCCCCGAGCCCCATCTCCTCTTCCAACACGATAAACGCAGCCCAGATGACAGGTCGGGATACAAATAAAAACCATCCATAGTTGCACATCGTTAATTACTGAGGGTGTTTGGGTTTCTTGGAGAACACTAGGTTGTGAAGAGTCTCAAAGAGCCCTTAGGGCATTCAAATCAAGGCAAGCATCAAAACTCATAGCTGTTTTGAAAACACAGCTTCAAATGCACGCTGTGGAGGGGAAAGGCTTGAACCCGCCTGCCCAGTAAACAACACGCCCTGGAAGGGCTCCCTGCTCCAGAGCCGGCTGTGCGCAAGGGCAAAGGCTGCGACCTCGGGGGTACGAACATCTGCCGGAGCCTCCAGGGAGTCCCAGGACGCCACGGAGGGCGATTTCAGCAGCTTTAACCACAGCCTTCACCCAGACACTGGAAGTAGCCATCGTGCCGCAGGCAAGGGAGGGAGGCGTTTCCTCTACTGTATTTTCTCCGTTGTTCTCCCAGGCCTAATCTTTTGTGCCCATGCAACGCAGCTCTGCGGCTGCACTGCGAGAGATGCATTTTGCAGCATTGTTCTTCACCGGCTTAGAAACAATCAGAGGAAAAGTCAACTTAGAGAGAAACTTTTGTCAAAAATTGTGACTGATAATTGCAACCCCTGAAAATATTTTTAGCTAGACCAAACCAATGTATAATATGTAATTATGTTTTTATAATGATGGAACAGTATTGCAGGCAAGTAAAGCGTGCAGAGAGGGAGCGAAAGCAGCAAAAAGTAAAATAAAAAAAAAAATCACAACTTAAAAAGAGAAGGTAATGAATACATGCCAAATTCAGGGAAGAAATTACAAATCAAGAAAAAGGACATGGTAAAACCTCTAACTAGCAGAACTGAAGACAGTTCAAAGGACAGTTATTTTTAAGAAAACGTTCCAATGAAACATGATTTGCATGATAGCCATCCACTATGAGATCAAAATGAAAGACTAATGGTGAAAAGTCAAAAGTGATCTGTATTTGGAAAAGAGCCAGGTAAGCTATAAGAATGGAGATGAACCCTTTCTATGGCAAAAGAGAACATAAGAATATATTATACATCCTACAGTAGAACACGAATATCAGCAAAGCTGCCCAAGGCTTTTTCGGCAGCCCACTGCCACGCTCTGTGAAACTCCCTGCTTGGAGGGGAAGGCCCGGGGCCCACAGCAGACGACTATGTTGTGTCCATATCTAAAGACACGGGGGATGTTCCACATTATTATTGACCTAAGCCCTGAATTTAATTGCAAATGGGATAAAAGACTGATGCTGAATAAAGATTTAAAAGAATGCATTATAATTAACGCCAGTCTATTTAATAATGTCCGATTGAATTAACTTGGTATTATTTTTCATGGGATTTTAGAGAAGAAACATGATGACGACTAAAAGACAGGAAATTACAACCTGTTGTGAGACAGAGGGAACTTGCTCTGTTCTGCTTAAAAAGGTTTAATCAGAGAGGATCTGATCACAGTAAGAACATAAAAGAAGATTTCGATAGTATTTGGGTAGTAGTTCTTTTCCTGATAGAGATGTTCTATTTCAGCCAAATCCACTGGATATCAAGCAGAACATTAATTCAGAGAAGTTTTAGGAATGGTGTCCCTAGGCCATTCCCGAGTCCCCTTTTGGTCTTTAGAGCTCTAAATACAAGTTTCTAAGCACCCATGCAGCTATTTCACAGCTTAGCACTCATATGAGTATACGTACATTTACTTGGAAATAGCTTTCATATGAAAAAAAGAGAAATAAAGGTCTGTAGATCCAGAGAGATCTGCGCACATCAATTAGAAGCTTCTAGCAGTCGCATTCATTTCAAAATATTATTTCAGTTTAAGCTCGGCATTTCTCACCCTTCTTCCTTACGATGACTAGGCACCTTACAGTGACTATCTGGCCAAAACCCAGCGCCTTCTGTAACACAGCACTTGGAGGCAAAGGGCCATCAGTCCCTCCTCCACCAAACGCTTCCCATCCTATAGTTTAACATACCAGCAGCCATAATTTTCAAAAAAAACACGTGCACATTGCATGCATTGCACATTTGCTCAACCTGAGCAAAGCACTCCTCTTCCTCTGCAAAGATAAAAGCGAGGCAGAGCGGTGAACTGGGGAGGGCTCACCCGCGCTCCCGTGGGGGCACTCCCCGCAGCGGGGGCCGGGGCGGTCCAGCCCCCGGCGCTCACACGCACCTCGGGATGCTCAGGCCCATCTGCTGAGGTGGCACCGCGCCAAGTCACGAGCGGGCTGGATCCTGCGCCAGGCTCAGCATCGCAGGCCAGCTTAGTACTGCTTGTCACAAGGGTGCGGGCTCGCTCCTGAGAACAAAGCTCTTGCATCTATCCTAAAATACGGTTTAGCATTGCCTGGAGAGAAAGCATCAACTCCCACCAGAAGTACGTGAAATAAAATAGTCCCCAGCCCTTATTAGATCCATCAGAAAGGTTAAATAACTTGATTCCACCAATGTATCACAAAGCACTACTGATGCACAAGCCCACTCCACGTGAGAGCCCGCTTCTACCAGCATGAAACCCCACCAACTTACTGCGGGGTAAGGCCTTCAGTTGTCCTTTGCAGACAAGATGTCAGCAAAGCTGGAGCTGCTGACACACAGGGCTGCGCACACAGCTCGCGGGGTGCCGAAGGATTTTTCGGGCAAGAAGAAGGTAGCAAGATGTATAATACTGCTGTTTAGAGAAGGGCTGACCTCAGCTTTGAAGAAGACATTTGGGAGCATAACCCAGCTCAGGTATAATCTGCGCTAAAGGCAGAGGCTCACCATCAAACCTGGCTGGAGGTCTGAAGCTCCCAGAAGGTCCCTATTCATCAGCACATCCAAGCATGGGGATGGGCCTGGCCTTAAGGTTAAGTGTCTGCACATGTGCTTTATTGAATTAGGGCCACAGGTTCAGGTGGGGAGTGCCCCACTGGGAACCGGCTGGTTTGTCCTGCTGCTTTTTGCCCGTGATCGGCAAGCGCTCCGGCCCTGCTGGTGTTGGGGCAGGGTGTGGGGTGGCAGCTGGACCCCGCTGCTGTAACCGGAGCTTGCCTGCAGGTGCCTGGTTACTTTTTTACTACACCCAGTATTTATTTTTCAAACTGTAGCATAGCAGTCTAGTGGTTTATAGCACCCATAGACCTGGCAGGAGGAACCATGGCAAAGGTCTAAAAAAGGCACTGAAACATCACCGGGGCCACCATCAGGGGACAGGGTTGGCAGGAGATGCTCCTCCCGTCGGCTGCTCCATGTGTGTGCTGCTGCAGAAAGGGGGATCCACGCCTTTGCTGTCCTCTTGTTTAACTTCTGCCTTTACAGCGAGGAAGCCGGGCCTCGCCCAAACCGCGTAAGCTCTGTGAGAAACTTTCAGGAGATTGAAGTTGGCTCTAGGTGAGAATTTGTGGGTCTTGCTGCTCCTTGCTCAGGAGCAAGCTGGAGGAAATGCAACACATGAAGCCCCACGTGCCCCATCTCTGTGCCCGTGGGAGGCTCAAATCCCCTTTCTCTATGCTAAATGCTCCAGTAACAGGACGGGGAGCTTGGATCGGTTGTATGACACAAGCCCCAGGGGCTGGACCACCTGTCCAAACGTGCAGATGGCAACACGGAGGGCCCGTTGTTCACTGTTTCATGGTAGGTCTTATTGCTTTGCACTTGTTCAGATGCAGCCACAAACGGGTGTCCTGCCAGCCGTGCCAGAGCAGCAAAACGGTTAAGTGCGTTTCTGTGCCTGCCTCCAGCAGAAGGACGTGTCCACCTCATGTATGTGGCAGCCACTTCTTACAAAACCACTCGATGCTCATGTGCCAAGAGAGGAGAAGGCAAGAGAGCAACTCCAAGTCTCCAAAACCACACCAGCTCGATCCTGCGGCTCCCGGGATTTCCCAAGCGGAGCAGCAGTGAACTACCCCGCTTGCTGCACCCTCCGCTGGAGATGGCAGTAACATAGGTGGTCCTCTGGAGTGAACCTACAGGGCTTGGTCTAGGGCCAGCTGCGGTCTCCTGAAAGTTTCTTTTTGAGCCTAAAGAGTTTCGATTAGGCCCAGCTTCATGGCTGTAAAGGCAGGAAAGGTTTAAACATGAGGATAGCATATTCTGCGACAAAATTGGGTCTCTATTATGAAGTCAGGGGAGAAACTGGAGACTGTAACTTCTGGGGCATTACTCAAAACCTTCAGAAAGAGGCAAAGTAGGTGGCCAGACCGTGGCCAGCCTTGCGACCCGCCTGTTGCCTCCACCTAACCCTGCCCGCTCTGCAGCTTCTCCGTCACTTTAGCTATGAGACACCTGCACTAAAAACACCCTTGCGTTCTTTTTCTCTGCGAACCGATCAATCCCATGGGTTACTTTGAAAAAAATGGTTGATTCAGTTGGTTTCTCCAGGTGTTTTGCTACAATCAGTTGAAATTGCAGAATAGTTTTAGGAGGGGTTCAGAAGACTTCTAGCAGCAGAGCCAGGCTCCCTTCCCTCTTGCAGGAGCTCCATGGTGGTGACCCACCTGGCACCATCACTTTGATAAACAGCCTTTAAAGAAAGGGAGAGAATTACCCGAGGAGGAGCCAGCATCTCTCTCTGGGAGCTGAATCCCCATTACTGATGGCTTTATCACCCCATTACACTGAAACCCGGCTGGGGCTGTTAATTTTATATTTTGGCAACTTCAGCTTCCCACTAAACCATTAGGACTCTCTGTCTCCTAGTGGGTGGCAGGTTTTCTTCCTTCCTGATTTATGAAGAATTACAGGACCTGGTGAGGGGTATGGCTCGGTCAGAGCACGTTGCCTTTACTGATCTAACATCTAATAAAATGGAAGATCTTTCTCCAATTATTTCAAGTGCGAAGCACTTGATTTTGTGTTATTTCCACTTGCATTTGAAATATATACGGAGTGTGGATAAATTCACGTAACCTAATTTTTAGGACTTTCAGAGATTTTTCCATAACACCTTTAACTGGTGTGCCCATGCTGCTCTATAAACAGGGGAAAACCAACAAAACACGGTCTCCTCAGCACAGGTCACTGACAATTTCAGCTGTAATATTCAGCTCTATTAGGAGCAGTAATTAACGGTAAATGGAGTCGTCAAATGTTTGCTCTGCTCCAGAGCCGTGCCTGGATGAGGCCTGGATGCCCAGTGGCTGGATCATCTCCTAAACAGGTTCTCAGTGGTGTAAATGCACCGTGGGCTCTGTAAACAAGCGTGCGGGAGACACCCTTTCTGGTGCTCGGAGCACCCTAACAGAGGCATTTTGCTGAAATACTCAGCTACAGACTTCGGAAGGTATTTAGATTTCATAGAGTGCTAGCCTGGAATTTATGGAAACAGTATGTTTCAGGTACCTGAATGCCTGAGGAGCTTTATGTTACACCCACTGTTACCAGGTTTGTGGCAGGACAGCAAACTGCACACCGGTTCCCCTAAGTCCAAGGCTGGCACCCTGACCGATACATAAATCTTACACAATTGGGCTAAAAATCTGGCTTAAGCAGAAGACTGAAGACATAAAACTCAAGTTTCCTCACTCCATTTTGCCGGAGCATCCTCACGCAGATCCAGCTGCTGTTCTGCTCTGCTATTTGAGCTCTGAATTTCTCTTGAAGGAAGCAAATGGGGAAAAGGGATAGGGGAAGTGTCTTCTCCTCCTCCGCCTGCAAACTTCTGCACAGTGGTTTTGATGCAAATACATTTATTGCTGATAGGAACAGGACGGTGAGCTCGTTCGAGCAGTATGGGCCGTGGGCCGGGTGCTTTTGGTGGAGAACTCGCTGGCACTCAAGTGCCATCAGTGGTCACTGCCAGGGCCACGGTGCATCTGTGCTTCCTGCAGGTGCGGCTGACTGGGGAACGGAAAATGTAGGCTTTGTGGGCTGGGGTGTTTTCAGGCTGCTGGTGAGGTCAAATGGAAATACTAAATAAAGCATTCAAGATATCCTGTATGGTCTGTGAGCATCAATTACATACGCAGCTGAGCTGGCCCTTTGAGGTTTCATCCAACTGAGCTTTAAAAACATGAGCTTCAGCACCTCTTTGTAGAAGAGGCTGTCAGCACCTTCTGTCAGTGGGCTACACAACGTACCCTGCCACGGCGACAGCGTGCAGCACAGCCAGGAGCAGCTCCCGTCTCCCAGTGCCAATTCCCCATCCCTTCGCTGCCCGACTGCGCTGTCCTCCAGCAGGAACCTGGGACGAGCAACATTTCATGTACGACAGCCCAGGGAAGATGAGGGAGAGGGGAGGAAGAGCTGGTTAAAATCAGAGTTTTCATTCTAGATTCAAATCTATACTGAAATTAGTCAGCCAATGACCTCATCCAACAGCCATGAACAAACAAGAAGATGACAAGCAAGTGTCGATAAGTCTCAGAAGACGTAACATCATTCCTGAGCACAATTAAACACAGCCAGGCTCTGTTCATGAAATCCATATGGAGTCATTAGCCTTCTTAGGTCTGTTTTTCCACCACCCTTAGATGCAGAATGAGAGCCTCGCTGTATAAAAACTTACTGAGATTTAGGTAGGCTCTGAATTTAAAGAGAAAGAGCCAGTTCTGAGGAATCCCTTTCTCAAAAGGCTTGCTCTGGAAGAAGAGTGGTCAGCTGTGAATCCCCGGGCCATTGCAGACCAACTCCCTAGGCTGACCACCCGCATCTTCAGTGCCGCGTTGAACGGCTGAGTCTGTGCTACAGCTAATGGTGGAGTTCAGCAGGAAGGAAACCAGCTGGTCAACAACGGCATCGGTATTGTGTGTTAGGGGTAGGTGTTACCTCTTGGGTCACACAGACTGTCAACTAAATCTCCTTAAACATGTCCTGCACCATCCAGGAGTTCTCAGCACATTGGTCCTCAGCACATTGGTCCTCAGGGAAGAGACAAGGGTGGTATTATAGAGTCCTCAGTTTTAGCTCAGGATCACTTTGACCGACAGATTTCTTATGGATTCTATGTCCAGAATTTTAATAAATTCCTATCTTTCTTTGGGCAAAACTGGACAAAGTTAACTTCAGCATTAGTTTGGCTGGGATAAGACAACTGCAGAATTAGGACCCACAACCTTCTTTTGCAATGATGGCCAAATCTGCCTGTTATTAAACTTTAGTATCAGGCTTCAAATGGGAGAACAGGATTCCTAAAGTATAAACTGTCCAGCTGAGATAAAGGTATTCCTTTACTTTGCTCATTTCACAAACACACAATCCCTTGTTTTCAGTTCTAAGTACTGAGACTGTCTGATAGATGTGCTGACGTGTATAATGCACATCTCTCTTTTCACTAAGCTATACGTTATGCAGCATATGAGACAAAACAGGCTGCTGGGACCCAGCTGTGCAGATAAAATTGTTTCAGAGAGCTGCTCAAAGGAGGTCACAGCTCTGAGTCCTCCTTGTGTGAAGGTAAGCTGTTTGTCCAGCTTCCCAAGGCTCTTCCAAAAATACCACCCTGAATATTGGATATATCTGAGTTAAAATGAAAATTAGTTCACCATTGCTAGCAACAGCATTAGGGGAACCATCAGGAAAAAAAATGTCTCTCCTCCCAAGGAGGCCTTGAAGCAAGCACAGCACTTAACGGCCGGTAACCAGCGGTCGGGTTCCTGGGATAAAGGCTGGATCAGCAGAGATCAGGAGCAGGGACGGCAAAGCACAGGCATGACACAAGGTCTTCACTCTCTTCCATTACCATGTTTGTCCGACAGTGAAGGAGAGATCATCTCATGGTAGCAAATGGTAAATAAATGATATTTTGTCCAGGGGCTTGACTTATTCACATTATTACAAATGTCAGATAACATGCAAGAGCGCTGCATACCTGCTATGTAAAAGTGGTACGAACTGCTGCCAAACACAGCACACACACAGACACACTCTTTCTCTCCCACATTTTTGCAGGATCAGATCCTTATTCAGTTCTTTCAATGCTTTTTCACACAAAATAACTTCTAATTTAGGGAGGAAAAGTTTGATTTAATTATCTTCATTTTTTTAGTTTGAATTGACTAACTGCGTATCTTCCACTGGCTTTATCAAAGAAGCCACCAGTACCAGAGCACATCTAATGTTAAGTGGGCTTTAGTTGGCAGACTTAAAATTGATCATGCATTTTAGTTTCAGTAACTTGCAATTTCTGCACTCTTTGATAGCGCACTTTAAAGAACAAGTCTTCTTTAATGACAAAGGCTTAAAAGAAATGACCTTTCTGAACAACATATCAAAGCTTAGAAAAGACAGTTCCTTGAAAAAAAAAAGTCTGAATTAAAATGACCTTGTGTTCTGAAACTTTTTCATACAATATCTGACGTCTTACTTTTCCTTTGTACCCTCAGAAGGAGACCAAGTATGATTTAGTAGTGTGGTGCCTCCAGTACATTTTCTGATTTGGGAAGGACTCGCAGTGCATTAAGATAATTAAAAAAAATAAATCAGATCCCATGTACACTATCAAGACTGCTCATTGTTAGAATCAAAGCTGTCCACGTTTTTTCAGAAAATTCAATAAAACAATGTAAGATATTCTAGTGATCACAAATATTTTCTACTAGTCACAACAAAATCTTTTTCTGCGCAGCAAAATCATTTCTCAGTTTGAAAGCACAGTCGGCAGGGATTTGGGCAAGTAACGGGAGTATCTGCTGTCGCCAGTACAATTAAAGCACTGTTGTAGGAGAAAGCAGGAGAAGGAGGGAGGTTGTATCCCTTTTCTTCAGCCGCACCAGAAATGAGCAGATTTGTTACGCGTAACACAAGAACTGTGAGTGGCACTGAAATAAAGTGTCACCTTGATACGGGTCACCTCCCTTGATACTGGTGAAAAATGTTACCGTGCCTTTTTCTTGTGGGGTTTTATATAGGGTGAAACAATTTTCTCTCCCACAGCAAAAATAGGTAAAATTAAATACATAACAAGTACAAATAAAGCTCTAACCATACTCAAGCTGGTTTCACCAGAGCTTGTTTTATGGGCAATGAAGCCCGCTACTGGCAGCTGGCAATTCCTTACCTAGTAGGTGAAAAGAGAAGTAGAGAGCAAGTAACATATATGAAAATATTTCTAATCCTGCAATTTGGACGCCAACTCTTACTTGTTACAAAAATGATCAAAGAAATGTTAACAACAGCTACAAGAGGACTCCAACCAACCTTGAATCTAAGTTCTTATCAGGTTTATAAACACCTTCAAAATGGTCCTCACACTATATGTGATGCTGGAGAGAGCTGCCCAGAGTTTTAAAACTCCCAGATTGACCAAGATCTGCTTTTCTCAAGCTGCTTTTTGATCATCAATGACATCAGCAACCCAATTCCATCAAAAAGAAGGAAATTGAGGCCTGAATTCAACTAGCTAGAAGAGGGTCCATGTGTTTCTTTATGGATGTACCCCCCCTTACTGCTTTCAAAAGCACTACAATCACCCAGATGTCATGCAAAAACACAAGCAGAACAGCAGAATCAAAAATCCCTCGTTTCCTTCATGCATGAGAAATGAGATTTCCCTATCCCAACGTCTGCCGTTTGGACACAGGGCAATATCCAACGGGTAAATCCCAGCGCGCGCAGCCTGCAGCTGTGTGAGCTCTCGGTGCTTCTCCCGAAGAGCCCAACCATCGCTGCCGTGCACCTCTCTGAGTAAATACATTTCATTTTACTGCCCACAATTAACTAAATGCATCCTAACAAATTCCTCCTACTAAAACTCACCGTTGCCCCAGGCGAGGCTTTGTGGCACCTGCCGCAGCACCTCCTCGCTTATCAGAGCCATGACAACCCCTTATCTATAATGAGAAGAATCACTTGTTGATTCAAGGAAGGTGGAAAACCTGCCCAGGCCCAGACCAGACTGACAACCAGCAAAGCACCCAGCAAAGTTGGAGCCTGTATTTGGCAAGGAGCTCCCTGCCGGCACTGCCAGGAGGTGGGGGTGGATAGAGCCCAGCCTGCCAAAGCCTCTCCTCATTGATCTCCATGCCAGGCGGAGATAAGAGCGCAGCTGGCAAGCTGCGGCTCGGCAGGACAGCCGCGACCAGCCGCGGGCACTCAAGCGGTCAGGACCCTCCGAATTCTGCCCGGACTGCGGCACGTTGAGTGCCGGTGCCACCAGGGCGAGGGAGGAGAAGCGGCCGTCTCTGACAGCAGCGATACGGAGGGTCTCGCCGCTGCTGCCAGTGCCACAGCTGGACATAGAAGACAGGAATTTCTGGCCCCCTCTCAAGCACTCAGACCATTAACTATGCCTTGATACGAACGCTGCCGGCACGATGGTGCCTAGGGAAAAAAAAAAGCTATTCTTGTATTCGGCATATCTAAATTTACAGATTACAAATGTACTAATGTACACTCTGGCTCAGGGATGGCCAAGAGATAAGGAAGCCTTCCTATGCCTGGGAGGCAGAGCCAGCTATGAGGAAGACTCCCTGTCCAGGTCCTTCAGCTTTCCACCGCTGCTCAAACCTCATCCCTGCAAACGCCTGGGAATCTGCTTAGATGAACCAGGATCATCCAAAAAAGCCTGTGTACACTCATGCAGAATCAAGGCCGTATCAGTTACGACTCTTTTTCAGTAACACACCGTAAGTGTGTTATCAGTAAATGACGAAGGGCTTTCCTGTGACTGGCCATGCAACCCCAATGATCGCTTTATATGCTATTAACTGGCAACGGTGGCTGCCATTGTCATCAATGTCATCAATGATGATCAAAATCATCAATTTGTCATCATGGTGTTTTCATTCTTGCTAGAAGATTTTTCCTTGAAACACAGCATGAAATATTTTCCCAGTTAACAAAGCCATACAAAACCCTCATATGCACCGTGGCTACTTAGGTGAGTGAGATGCCCAAGCAGGACAATAATGTCAAAACAAAATAGTACAAAATAATATTTTAATATTATGTAAACACATGGACACAAAACAATGTCAAAATATGTTAAAATATCTCGGACAATAATAATAGAAAATGGGATTCTCTTCATGTATAAAAGCGAAAAGAATGGTACTGGGAAGTAATAACAAAAACATTAATAGAGGAAATTCTACTGGCTCGGTAAGCAAGCTCAGCACAGAGTCAAACACACAGTATATCAAAAGCATAAGTCTGTAATAAGATAATGATAAAAAAATAATGGAAGGAAGATACAACTAAAAACATGCTGGCACAAGCAATGGATGCGTTTTCATGAACTTCATTACATTTTATGTGCTAACAAGACAGCCACTGATCTTTGTATTTTAATTTACAAGAGCCAAATCTTCAAACCTATTCAAAGCAGTCCATTTGGCAATCGAAGAAATCCAACAGCTCCAGCAGCTACCTGAAAATGAAGAGATTCTCATTAGTTATATCTTATTATTCTAACTACAAAAACGTAACAGGCTGAAGCCAGGGCTGGGTCCGGTCGGCAGCAGGCCTGGAGACGGCCGTGACTGCTGCCGTGCCGGGTGTTCAGAGGCACGCCGGGGAGCGTGCCGCGGGGGAGCTCCAGCGCATCTGCAGCCACGGGCACACAAGTGCGTTACAGCAGCAAAAAGCAGTATTTCAGGGAATGAGAGTCAGGCAAATGCTAGCGCAAAATTTAGTGTGTATGTAGTCTTGGAAAAAGATCTGGTCAGGAAGAAAATTTCCCTGACCGGAAGCAGCACGAAAGCTTTTCCAAGTCTACGAGCAAATGCCGGGGCAGCCTTGCCGGGGAAGAGCTGCTGTGTGCCATGCCGGCTCGGTCCCTGCCCTTCCTCTCCATCAGGACGTGGATGGGGCTCCTTCCACCCCCAGTGTTTCAGTCACTTGTGGCCTGGCCTGACCTAATGGTATGGGATTATTCATCTTTTTAAATAGCTGTTTTCCTAACTGTGAAGACACTAATTCAGAATAAGTTTGAGACAAAACGCATCCCTTGGTAATGCTACTGCTGCTACTGGAGAGAGTCTAGAGACTACATTGCAGCTTTATATTCATCTAACAAAGTTACCTACGCCGGACATATTACCAAGAATCTATGACATGTTCAGTTTCCAATTAGCTGTAGCTAATTCTCGTTAACAAATAGTTTAGGATTAATATTTTCAGACAACTTTCACACTGTTAACATTTTTACAAATGTTTAAATATCTGACAAATTTTTACACTATTTTTACAAGCACACATTCTTATTTGCAGAAATCCTCATGTGAGATATGCAAGTATCATCAAAGTCTGTAAATATAAAAAAGATGGAGTGGCTTTCCTAGGAAGTTTGCTTTTACTCACCTCTCCATGTGAATCACTTACTCTAAAGGCACAGCAAGGCTTTTTATTGCTGCAGCACTTGCCATGATTTATATTGGAGGGTGTAAACGTCTGAAAAAAGCTCAGGCTGATGAAGATCCGGTACTTTGAAGATGTGATCTGTAATATTACGCATTGCATCATTGTTTTCTATCTTAAAAGGAGGTGGCATCACCGCAGAGCTGCAGCTGTGCACCGAGCCACTGTCTCATCATGAATGTCGAGGCAAAGCCCAGACTTGTAATGCACCTGCAGGTTCTCTAATCTTGCTCTAATAGTACTGACTAAGCACTGGGAAAATTCTCAGATGCTTGTTTACTGAAAATAAGGATCTTTTAAAACTGCAACCATATTTGAGTGTTTTAATTAAGCCGTAAAACTTCAATAACTGGGATCCACAGGTGTGAAATGGTACAAATTGATCAAAGATAATCACGTACCTTCTGGCATGGTAGGCGTTCAGCTCTTCCTGGAGGACAGAGACTCTTTTCTGCAGAATATTCACCTGTAAAACACATCCCACATGAAAATGGTGTACAAAATTCTAATTAATAAATTTGCACTCATTTCATAAAGGGTCTTTTTCTGCCTAAATAAAATGCAGTAACACTTTAGCTGCATACTAGAATTGATACTTGATAGACGATCGTTAGCATGGCTTCCCTGGCCCTGCTCCAGCTGCACACTCTCTACTCCTTTAGGAACAGAGTCAAAACAGTTTTTAAACTCAGCTGGTGGTACCATCGGGGTTAGGCAAGGGTTTGGGAGCTCCAGTTCTACTCTCAACTCCCATATGATGCCTGTGCTCTGATCCCGGCACTTTTGCTCTTGTGATGAAGGTACTCACCTGTTCTTGAAGGGTATGGAAATTAATGTTTATTAATACACTGCGGCCACTTTTGGACAACTCACCAAGAGCAGACAATTGGGCAGCATACTGTATATTTAGGAGCGTTTTTAGAAAACTTTACCCAAGCCTCAAGTATTTTCTTTTTTGTTGTTGTTGTTTATTTTTATCACTGCTCAGTGCTTTTACCCAGCCTATCCTCTTCATCATCCTCCAACAATAAATAATCCTGACAGGTGCAGAGGTTCCACTGCCGCCCTTGTCTGATGTTTTCAAACAGGAATTTCAACAATTTTCAAAGACCAGGACACCTGTGCTTCAGAAAGAGCCCCGCTCAGCGAGTGGACTGCAACGACAGCGTACCGCTGGAAATACAGCCGGCAGCTATGTGTTTCTGGGATAGCACCCAGATTTTAGTGTGTGTAGTTACTTTTATTCTTTTAAAATGCTGCTGCTGCTTACAGAAGCCCTGCAGGTGGATATCAGATTCTACTTTTTTTTAACTCATTAAAAGGTGTGGTATTCTTATATTAGCTCCAGAGTAACACTTCCTACCAGACAGCGCTAATAGTCAACCACACTTTTAAAATAGCTTTTTACTATCAACTGGAAATAGATTTTCTCAGCAGATCCTTAACTCTTTATTTCTCACAACTATTTATATGAGAAAAAGCATCACTTCCATTAGGAATCCTTTGACATGTAAGCGGCGTGTTTGCAACCATAATGTTGAAGTTGTGTCACTACTAGCACATAGGAATATGAAAGTTGCCCCCTATGAAAATTTCCTACTTCTATTAAAGGCACACTTTGCCAGGGATAGTGTCTCATGCATAGCAAAAAATACTACAGAATAACCCTTATACATTGTAAAGAGGAAAAAAAAGGGCGGGAAATCCCAAATGCATTAAATTACCAACCATCTTCATAGAGAGAGATTGCATAAGAAAGAGAAACTGAGAGTTTGTAGATCTATAATTGCTTGAAGAACATTTCTGAAAATTGGTATAAGGTGTGTCCTGGTATCAAGCCTAAACTTGTACGCCGTGTCCTCAGGGCCTGTGCTCTTCCCAGAGCTCACGGGCAGCTCTGAGTCACCAGCATTGCCCTGTCTTTCTCTCATTTCTTCCCTTCAGCCCAGGACAATTCCCAGTCCTTCCGACACGTTTAAATGTGCAGTCCTGCACTGGGCCATATGCGAACACGGACAGTGTTTTCTTTGGATTACCGTTATTCCACATCTATGATCACTCCTCTTTTCTGATATTTATCCTTCCTCCTGTGAGTTCAAGCAATCATGACGTTTTGTTTTCTTCCAGCTCATAATATACTGAATGGGACAGGATCAAATAACTTCTGTGGAAACCACGTACAAGAAACACACCCACTTCATTAGTACTTCCCTATTTACAATGACATTTTGATATTTCTATTAGCCAGTTTTATAGTCTATTTCATATAAATAATACTGATTCTGTATTATTCTAGATGAGCTAGTGTTTTACAATATTAAAACCAAAGCAGTTACAGAAGTCTATTAGAGGCTCTTTATATTGGAAAATGTAGAAACAACACGATTATTTGGACTACTATCTTAAAAGAAATACCCCATTTGCTTTATTATATAGGCTGAAAGAAAACAAAATGATTTGTCATTCTCTTCTGCACCCTGTATATGCATCCTTTAAATGATTCCTTCAGGAGAAACAGGGTAAAGAAGATGAGAGATAACTGTGTGCTATATTTGAAAGGTTGACCAAAAAAACCCTAATACTGAATACAGCATAATTTATACTTTCAACTGCCAACGGAAGCAAAATCTGGGGTCAAAAGATACGATATGGTAGCTCTCAAGGTGAGGAGACTGGAGGAGAAAAGCCTTGTGAAAGATGACTGAGTGAGAAGCATGCAAGTGCTGCCATAATTTGGTTTTGAGACTTATTCAGTATTTTTGGCCAAATTTTAGATGGCCATAATTTCTTGTCTAGAAGAGAGAGTTTTTATCCAGTCCAAAAAGTTGAAGATGAATAATAAAAATTTACCTGAGATTTTAAAGACACAATGGTGTCTTCAAGTTCTTGTCTCAAAGATGCTGGCATCAGACCTTTGAATGCGGTTTCATATTCTTGTCGTATATGGGTCATCTGTAACAGAACAAAAAGAAATTTCTATATAGATGGCTACTCCTGGAAGCCAGAGAGTAACTTTTTTGCTTCTTTTGCCCAATTTGGAGTCCAAGTGAACTCAGAATTGGTATATCAAGGGAAAGGGAAGGAGAGAGAAGAAAGATCAGCAAAGACCTGTAAAGAGCAAAAGAGGTAAAAAAGAGGAAGAAAGGAAAAAGAAAACATAAGAATAAAAAATATATGGAGAGGAGGAAAAAATCATGAAAAGGAAACAGTAAGGCATTTGCTGGGACATGGTCTGAAGGAGCAATTATCATTCCTAAATCTATCTCAATAGAGCATTTTTGCAGACATACACTTTGCAAATTGATAGTCAGAAGTTTTCTTTTTGTCTGTGGTGGGATCTGAACCTGGTCAGTAGAGCAATATTTGCCCCTTACTCCCTTAGACAAGGTGAATTACTGTTTGCCAAGATTTTTTTACAAAATTTCTCAACTTCTAGGTGCCTTTAAGGCCTTTTTTTATTTATTGTGCAACTATTTTTCATTGCACTTTGTGTCTTCCTCACTTCATTGATGCTATGGGACTTTCAACAAATAGGTTCGAGTATCTTAGATGTTATGAGATCAGATGTTCACACCAAAACGATTACTTCTAAAGGAGGACATTTCAGTCTATAACCTCATTCAACAGATGCTGAGTAAACAGTACGGTTACAAAGCAATGTTACATGAAGACAGATCAGCTGGAAGGATTGTGCTTCGTTTCTCTCTGGTGGGGTTGTATTTGCTGAATCTTGAACCCAGGAAAAGTACGGAGAGTCTGGGTCAGCTCTGTCCATCCAGTCGCACAGGACTGCTCACACACGTTATTACTTGGCTGAATCAGGGCCTCACATCTGTACTTAACTTCCAATAGGATTAACCGCTTAATTCAAATTAAGCAAGTACTTAGGTGTTTTTCTGGATTAGCAGCTGAATATGTAAATAAAGGATAAAAGGGATTCAATATCAGATTAACTTCTAAAATATCTTTAAACTTTCAAATTGAATCTTTTTTCCAATGATTTACACACCAACACCATTTTGTGCTAATTTTGTTTTAGTTACCAAATTGCTTAAATCTACCATTGCAACCACAAATCAAAACCTCAGTCGTACATCTGAAGAAGCCATGAGTTATAACTTCCAGCTCCCAGCTTGCGAGGAGCGCACGCGCTTAAACACGTGAGAACCGAACACAAAGTTCACTGCAAGATGTGCCAGTTACCATCTTTTGGAAAAAGCAGGTCATGCCAAAATATGCATCATGCATAATACAATTATCAATACAAAAGGAGTAAAACAATCTGATGAAACTTTAGGAATATTCTGTCTATGAGTCATTCCAACATGCAGAAGAAATCTCCAAATCTCTATGCAAATAGGCAATTAGAGGCTTTCCCTGTGAGCTGCAACTAAGTGATGCCACTATGCAAATCCAAAGGAAAAAAAAACGGTGAGACAGGAAACCTTGTTTGAACTCTGCTTGTATATAAGCCAGTGATCAAAATTTATGTTTTTGAAAGTTACTCTGATAAATTTATGCTACTACTTCTATAAAGGCTTACAAAGCTATGCATAGGTGCTTTGCCAGGATAAATATTTTCTGAGCCAACAGCTCATTTGGGTGGGGACCTCGATAGAGCAGAAACATATATTTCAGTTAATTCAACATGTTACATTTGTTCTTGGTGACATGGGAGCAGAAACAGGCAGCTAGAACAGCAAAATGCTTTTCTTTCCTAAATGTTGAATCTGAATAAAGATCTGTTTCACGATGAAGAGGATCTGGATGATCGATCACCTTGACGATATGTTGGGGTGACCCAACCAGCACAGAAACTCTATCGCAGGGGCCTGACTCGCACTCAAGCTCTCCCTTTGCAGGCGTTGCAGATGCCAGGAGCTGAGCCTGGACTCTGATATAACTCACTACACCACGATCTAGCCGTGCCTACAGAGCATCGAGGACTCACGCCCGCTTCCTCAGGTGCCAGGCACACAGCAAGAGCCCCTCATTATAATTGCTCCTAGAGGAAAGTCAAGAAAGTTTCATTGTAGGTAGATGCAACAAAAATTTTAATACCACTCTCTGAGTGAAATAATAATGTTCTAATTGTGCAACAGTCTTCTTTCAACCAGGTCACTGGTTTTAATAGTTTAATCTGTAAGTGTCTTCTAAATACATGCTTTCATAACACTGTTAATGTTCGTTATTAACTCTACAAAGGAGCAAGGAGATTGTTCCCTTTTGACGAAGCTGTTTCTTGGAAAGTCAGGAAGAAATATGTACTGTGCTTTAAAGTAAGGACATATATCACTGGGTCGGCTGAAAATGGAGAAAGAAAATGAGAAACAAGCCCTGGTAGCTGAAGTATTGCTTGGGGCTGATTTCTTACTCTGTTTCAGAGAGAAGACACACACTTTTTTTGCAGTGCAAACTGTTCTTTGGGATACAACTGCAATTTGTTTGCTAAGCAAAATATGCTACTTTCAACTGTGCTCACTAATAATGGCATCACAATAAGATGAAAATAAGATCCCAGCTGTTTCCTGTCATATTATGACAAACAACATGCTGATATTTTTGGCTGAAGTTACTATCAAGGTTTATTGCCCCAAGAGATTAAAATAGTGCATCGCAAAAATCTGAATCACTTCTTATAACTGAAAAATAACATATAGTAGGCTAATGTATACTAATTTTAATGGGGGAATGTTTTTATTTTTTAACACTTATTTTTGACCAATGAAAGCTATGTCTGCAAGGATTTTTTTTTTTTTTTTTTTGTGCCTTAAAGGCTTTTTTGTTCTTTTATAGCCTCAAGCTGCCTCCCTAGGATCCACAAATACTGTGTCTCCTCTTGCACTCTTGAGAGATGTTTAAAATTGCAATTCTTCAGCCCTCAGGAGGGCTTTAGTCTGCTGGATGAGGATAGCTCTATTTCATTTACTGTTGTGTTCGTTTTTCTTCAGTCCTGAGAAAGATTTTTTTGAAAATTCATTTTGGTGAGTTGATTTAATCCGTGAACCCCCAGGAAGGTTTTATAGCTTTTAATATTAAGCTGCCACACTGGTCTTTGTTTATTCAGGTTGGTGGCTAACATATGAGGTTTAAAGTTTTACCATCAATCATCTTTGGTGTCAGTAGAAACAACTGAAAGCTGAGGTTGCCACACATAGCTCATGTATGCTTAGTCACACGATAAATTAGAAAAAAAAGAAGACAAATATTCACACAGTTATAGAAAGTGATGCAAAAAGCGGGGAAGTTATAATTTCACAGACTACCATGAGATCTTGTCATAGTTGGGCACTGACTGTTCTCAAATGAGATAAAAGTTGGTTTTGATGCCCAGAAGAGAAATATCCAAAACAGAGCTTTCCAAACCAAGCAGTCAGCCCTGGCCCAGCGCTTTTCAGTAGCATAAGACGAGTTTTAATTTTACTACTTGAAGGAGTCTTCAAGTGGCACAATTCAGTTTTGCAGCTACTCAGTATTTCTAAAAGCTCCCAAAGGACATTTGTGGGGCTGGGTTAGAAGGGGAAGAGAGCACAGGGCTGATCAGGAACAAGTCCCGCTGGCACCGAGCTGCACTGTAGTCACGCTCCTTCCTTTTTGAAAGAAACTACTTAAGCACACCCAGGAGAAACGAAGTATCTTCAGGATGACCAGATGCATTTTAATCCATGTGCTAAGAAGAGCCCGCAAAGCAGAGGATATTCTGCTTCTCTTCTATGCTTTGTTGCACAGCCACAACCACACTATATCTTATTCAGGCTCCTGATAGCCAGTGCTCCCCTTCTTACTTCTGAGAGGCCTGTGATGCTGAGTTTATCATCCAGAACACACTGGCTCTGGTGCAAAAGCCTCATCTCATTAAAAAAAAATATTTAAAAGACCCCAAAACAATTGCAATCTTCGCCAGATCTCCCAATTTGGTAAATTACTTGATTTGAACTGCAAAAGCATAAGGAAAACGCAAATGAAACACTGAAGTATACATTGCCAAAGCAAACGAAGGGACCACAGAAGAGTTCTTCGAGTTCTTTTAAAAAAACATAAATCTTGTCTTGAAGGGCATGAAGTTGACATTTTGTTTATGTCAGATAAGCATCAAAAGGCAGTTCACTTAACTAAGGTGTTGTGGTTTCTTTAGTATCTTAATTTCTGCCTGTTTATAATATTTGTGAAGGATAATAATTCCACGTGTGCCAGGAAATACTAGGATAGTGACCAAAAGGCATAATTAGGATCATTTAATTATTATCAAATTTTCTCCATGTTTCAGGGGGCGGCGTAAGATATGAGAAGTAATTTCCTTTCTCAAATCCTTTCCTGCATTATTTAAACAATGGTGTGTTACAATGCTGTTTAAAAGAGAAATCTCTTTAAAAAGGTTATGCATCTGTTCTGCAATACACCTCTCTGAAAGAAGACATGAAAGATCTGCTGTAATAAATCTGAAGAAAGGTTAGAGTACCAAAAAGGTAAAAATAACTCCTTCAGCCTCAGGCAAATCATTTCATCTCAGACTAAAGTCTCGTCCTTCTAAATGAGGATAATAATAATAATAATAATAATAATAATAATAATAATAATAATAATAATAATAATAATAATAATAATAATAATAATATAATAATAATAATAATAATAATAATAATAATAATAATAATAATAATAATATTGCATAGGTCAACTTCATTCAGGTGATGTGAGGATTGCTGAAGTAATTTTCTAAAAGCATTTTGAAAAGGGCAAGCGAAGGACAAATTACTACAATGCCATCTCAATTAAAAAAAAACCCAATCAACAAAAAAACAAAAAAACAAACAACAACCCAAAGAATGTCAAAGTAATGATTAATCACTGCTTGTTTCTGCTCTCCCTAATGCAGTGACTCCTCCTCTGCATCTCAGCACTCCTAATCTCTAAGTGAGCATAGCTCTACTCCCACAAAACTGCTACGGGTCCGTATGGGCCCCTTCGGGCCCCTTCCTCCACCAGCTGGCCTGGGGACACTGAGCAATGCCTATAACCGAGGAACCAAACCTACCAAAATCTGAAATTTCCTTAAACTTCAGATCTCTCAGTGTTCTGTCGTAAGAGAATATTTAATTGGAGCTTGAAATCTTCTCCAACAACTTTTCCTAATGAAGAGTCAAATGATGCATCCATTTTTTCAATGAAGAACAAGGCCTGAATATTTGTCTTTTCACAATATAATCAAACACAAATATCCACTGCTTTTTAGTCCACATCCTCTCTTATTTCAGGCAGTGGGAATTTCTATTCTTACTGTGAAACGTATGTTGAAATATGTTTCTTCCAGATTTAGAGAAATAGAATGCAATTTGATACAAATGTTCTCAAGTTCTTAAGAAAAGTAATGAACGCTATAAATCGCATGAATTTGGCTCAGCTGAAAACAGTAACCAAGCAAGATCAGCCGAGCAAGATATGTTGTCAAGTGTACACCATGTTGTTCTCCACAGCGAAAATACTGCTGGAGAACCTCCTCTGTTCTGACAGTTTCAATAAAACATAAATTGGTGGCATAGCTGTCCTCTTTGTTTTTCTATCTTTAGCTAGTAAACCATCTGAGCGTCCAAAACAGTTTTGCCTTGTTGTTTTACCAACCC
Organism: Nipponia nippon; assembly: GCF_047370975.1. Taxonomy (NCBI): domain Eukaryota; kingdom Metazoa; phylum Chordata; class Aves; order Pelecaniformes; family Threskiornithidae; genus Nipponia; species Nipponia nippon. The sequence continues at coordinate 7,949,257 of NW_028262330.1, forward strand.
GCGGGGACCTCCAGTTACGCCGAGCTGCTCGCTGCACACTGAGCTTTCTGCTCTATGTCAGGTTTTTTTTGCCAACCTGCATCCAAGAAGCCTTATTACTTCAGTGGCTTGTATTCTGATATCTTTCTTTTCTTAACCAAGATCTCCCACCTGGAAAATCCTCTGTTTGTAGTTAAGCAATACGCGTCTATATAATTCATAGCTGCAAAGGAAGGGAAGGCAGGGAAAACTTTTTAAAAAAAAACACCAGTGGGCTGCGTATGGCAAGAACAGCATTCTTGGGATTACGCGAGTTGGAGAGGAATAAAAGCTTTCACTGTCAACACCATAGAACAACCAGGAATGTTGTGGCTAGAAAATTCGCGCTGTTCTCTCAACCTCCCCCTCTCCAGGGCTCCGCTATTGTTCCAGCTGGGATTTGGAGGATCCCTGACTTCTTTTCCCCTCCTTCCGAATGACTCATCGCAGATGCCATCTTTGTCCCTGAGCACTACTTCCTTCAGCTCTTGTCAATGCCGGCCGGAGAGGCCATCATTGCGCCCGGAGCGGTCCTCCCCTCTGCGGGGCGAAGGGGACTCAGGCACGGCTCGCACCCCCGGGCCTGGAGGAACAGAAACGAAACCAGCCCAGCCACTAACCAGCGCTGCCGGGCCAAAGCTGAAAACACATGGTGCTCATTTCTGGCTCTGTCGATTCCTAATACGCTATCAAGATAATTAAGTCTGAAATAAAGCTATAAGCATCTTTGACACCACCACTGGAATGTATTTATGTATTTCAGTTTTACATTCCAACATGTGTTACCTTCTATATAATCCTTTCCATCCTGGGGTGGTTCAGCAAGTCAAGGTTTCAGTGTCCGATACGCAGAGGTGCTGAGTGCTTGCTAACAACAGGGAGACCCGACAAAGCTCAGCATCATGCAGGATTATGCTCGGTACTTTCACACTGACTGTGTGAACAAGCAAATCTTTGTAGGTAATGATCAGAAGCTGCTTTTACTATCACCATTTCCCCTCTTTCAAGAACAAAAATCTAATCAGCATCTCAACTGGCAAACGAGCTGCCAGGTTTACAAAGCACCATGGCTGGTAAGAGCCTGCTCAGCTTTGGGCACGGGTGAGGATGGGTAGTGCAGGAGACGGCCACCGCTGCGCTTCCCCGACGGACGTCTGATCGATGGCATTTTGTGCTGATTACATTGCAAACAAAATAATACTTTAGAATTTAAATTATGTTAAAGATCAGCATAAAGCTGGCCTTTTTCAGTCCTTTTTAGCTCCACACAGGCACCTCATCACCTAGAAAAAATGAATGGGACAGTTCACTAATTGAGCACGCATCGCTGAGAGCCCGCACTGGAGATGAGGTGCCTCTGCTCTTATCTTCCGTCATCCGACTGGCTCCTCCATGCATTGACATTTCTTCTTTTTTTTTTAATTCCCTGCATTAAATACCAATATCATTGTCCCTTGTAGTCCTACTTTAAACATTTATGAAAGAACAAAATTCCCTTAATTGATAATATGCAAGCAAGCCACAGACACTCTAAAATGATGTACTGCGCTCTTAAAAAGAAAGATCTCTTTCTCATTCGCTACTATTTAAGACGAAGAGCTAGAAAACTGACATTTTAAAATACTCTCTAATTCCTGCATGCCGGCATATGCTTCTATTCTTTTTTGGTTAAAAATGCTCTTTTTCCTTTTAACTATTTGTTCTGTAGTTTCTGTTTTACTGTCTTTCTCCAGCTGGCCACTTCGTTCCAATAATTCATTCTGTTCTATGAAGTAGGTATATATTTGTGTATTTTCCAGTTGTGTCTGATTACCAAAGCTAACATTTGATCGTTGACTTCCACACGTACATCATCATCTACCTCTTTTCCCTTTGACAGTTGCACAGTTGGTGAGAGCTTTCTCTCCTGCAGTTCCTGCCATATGGAGCTCCTGGGAACTTTCAACTCCATTGATTTCCATCTCCTTTCAAATCCCACCTGCAAATCTGTTTTTCTGTGCTTGCATCTCAGCTTCTATCTCCTTCTGCTAATCTGAAACTTCATGCTACACAGTATAACTTACTATATTTTGTTTAATTCTGCATTCCCTTCATCACAGGCCGTTAAAGAAAATGCTATCCAAAATATAAAATATGTCAAATGCAAAGTTATGATTTATTCTAACAATCTCAGTCTTCATGAAAAATTGGGCGGTGCTTTTGTATCAAAGCGATTAATGAATATATCAATGGAATTGCATGTACAGTAGACACTAACCAACGTAAAAGTGGTAGGATTGGGCTCCAAATAATGTCAGTAGTCATTTTATGGTACCTTCGTCAACATTGCCATACACCTATAGGGGCACCTATATCCATGAAAGGTCCCTTATAGAGATATAACCAGAATCAGTCTGATTCTCCCCCAACGGCCGCTATTGGGAAGTCTGAAAAGAGAACAACATACTAAGAAATGGATGTCTTGGTCTGTGTACGCCAAACAGCCTGACCAGCGTGCTCTCGCTGACATCAGATTCTGCACTGCTTGTATGTGGCTCTCCAACATCTTCTCAATAAAAATGTTTTAAATTTGAAATTTGTTCACCGTAAGTAGTTAGAAAAGAAACCTTCTATTGTGCTGTCTGCAGACATTGAACCAGCAGATTTTCAGGTGCCAGCCTGTGGGGAGCTACACCCCTCTGGCTGTTTGTTTCCTATATCACAACATATACACATACATGAAATGCTTTATGGGAGGAAAACAGCTGAAGTATGCAATACCCTCCTGACGCCAGTGCTCGGGGTGTCGGCAGAGCAATGGATGGACAGAAGTGAATGGGCAAGCAGGGAAGGACCCTCCTCCTCGCAGAACTGCAGAAAAACAAGTGCTCTTCAGATGCAACCTCTCCGGTCTGTGCTGGTCACATACAGAAACTGCAGGAACTATTTTAATGTGACAATATTTGGTGTTGCTGTTCTTGAAAGTCACAGTGGAAACTTCTTTCCCATTCTCACTTTCTTCTGCATCGCAGCAGAGGCTGCTGAGCCCTGGTGCCAGCGCTGCCTGCCCAAGGGGTTAATCGCCTGGTCCGCAGGCAGCGACAGTGCAAGGGCTGCTCTCTGTGAATCACTGCTGTGGTTAAGATCATTCAAATCTAGACTAAGCTTCCCATTCCTGTGGGAGCAGAAATGGGTCTCTGGGGGAAAAATCTGGAAGCGTTTCAGTGACGTGGGCTGAAGCAACCAGAGCAAATGGCAGAATTTCATCACTACCTCCTGTGCGTGCTGTTTGTTTCTCAGTTTCCAAAGTGCTCGTTGGCTCTGCAAAACAAGGGCGGCCTAAATCCTCCTCACCTGCAGCTGGCCACAAAGCAAACTTTTACTTTTAAATACCTAACCTAGAGCTTATTAGCCTGATTTTAGATGACTCCAACATATTCTGAGAAAGACAATCCTTTGAGAAAGTCTGGAAATTGAGGGCAGGGGCCCCAGAAGCACTGCCTGGCTTTCGCAATCATCTGGGGCACCTGAGCTAAAAGTCCTGTACCAGGAGAGAGGCTGGGTTTGTAACAAACGTCCTGCAATGGCTCACCCACCTCCAGATGGGGAAACTCCACTGCTTCCACGGGATTTTTCCAGAGCATATAGAGCAGGGCAGGATGACAGAAGCGAGGGCAAAGATTTTCTATGAATTTATCTGATTGCATTTAAGACTCTGTGATATCTTTAAAAATGAATCTGAAAAGAAATATAGACCAAAAGCCCTAAAGTAAAGGGATATTAATATGACTCAAGTCTTCCAGCCATCGTTGTATTAAGAACTATTTGGGACCCATACCTTGGACATAGGCATACATTGCTCATTGCTGTCTTACTGTTCCTTTACTCACAGCTCCACAAATCTGCAGGCAGTAAGTAGCACTATTCCCATCAAGGAGAAGGTGTGGCAAATGTTAGAAGTTCTCTGTGCTACACAGCAACTAAAATTTCAGAACAATGCATCACAGCATTCATCTGAGAACAAATAGATTTAGTTGGCATGGAAACAGTAAGTTAGGCTGAATGTGGTAAATATCCAGCAGTCATAAAAAATTGAGCAAGTCAGAATAATAAACATTAAAAATGAAAACTCGCTGAATGCTTTTGAATCATAGCTCTTTTACAATTATCGCTCCTGTCTTCATTTGAAAATGAGTGAAATCCACTTAACAAACTAAGCTGTTCCATTTTATTCCAAATACTTCTTTAACATCCTTATTCAGATAACTCCTTTCTCCCTTTTTTATAATCTATTTGAGAAAAAAAAAATTAAAGAGTTGGAAATCTACATTGGTATTCTCCTTCATTTCCTCAGTAATATTCATCAATTGAACATAATTGATTTTCTGTCTTCAGAGAATCTCTCTCCTTTAAGACTCTATTTGTGACTTGACTGCTTGCAGGAGTATTCCTATGGTTTGAGTATCTTATAGTGATGCTACTTCAGTTGTTTGTGAACATGAGGAACTTTTTTCCCTCTATTATCCCCAATTGGAAATTTTACATCATACTCAATCCACCCCTACAGTTAAAAACATTAGAACGAGGAATGAAAAGAATAGGTTCTTCTTCTGAAAAAAATATTGCGTGTAATTTCCAAAAGAGAGATTCTTGGAGCTTTTTAGTATACCGAGTTGGGGTGATTGCCCTTACAAAAAGGAATTTGACATGAAATGAGGTATTCTAAAGAAATCTAGGTAAAAAAGCAAGAAGATCACTACCATTAATTTTTACATAGGCCCCAATTCAGCAAAATTTGTTGCCCATGCCTGAATTTCCATTCAGGCACACACTTAAGCTCTCAGTGATGTGCGTCATTTTTAATTAGACATTCACAGGATGTAAAGTCTGCTGTATGAACAATTTAGATTTTTTAACTATGACTGACAACTGCACAGAGCTGTATGACTCAAGGAAGAGAAACATTTTTAGTAGAATGAAAGATCTTTCTATCAGAAATCTTGTCTTACATTAGATCTAGGCACGATCAGAGACAACCAAGTGATACACCAGAAGAGTACACGATACAGGAACACAACCTAAATGGGATTAGTTGACGAGAAGCCGGTTCCCACAGTTACATATTACTGACATATAAGAAACTTCAGCATTGCTTTGGAAGGAAAAGGTTTGGACGCACCCAAATTTCCTAGGAATCTTCCCAGACTGCTTTAACTGTCTTGGGGCTATATATCAAGAAACTTATACATAAAAAACTATGTATTAAGTGTCACTTACACTTTATTTACTGCTAGTTTGTCACTTTCAATGAATACAATTACATATGTCTCAAGAAGTCGGACATCTGATTTTTGAAGGAATCATCCAGCATTTTGACATGAAGTTCTGAGATTCCAATCTAGAAGTAATATTACTGAACACATGGGCCGTTGTGCTAGAAAACCATGCCTAGCAGAGACAGGACAGCCTTTATGGAAAAGATAAAATTACTCAGGTTCGTCAAAGCGGGAGAAGTTCCCAGGCACTTTTGACAAATGTATGTTCATCTGCATTGGAACGCATCATTTGGATAACGTTGCCATACCACAGGACTGATGAAACAACACAGATATAACGTGATTGCATCTACTCACACTGTAAAGAGGATCGAAAAAGTAAACAGCAGTAAACACAAGTTCATACAAGAACATGAAGTACTGGAATGAAAAAGCTCCATAAAAACAACAGCTCATCTTCAACTGCAGTGCCACGCTTGCCTCTAGACAGCTCAGGGCTTGCCATCAGAGTCCTTCTAACATATTCCCCCCTCCTTATTTATAGGATAGTTTATCTCTGTCTCTCTGGATAATTATAATAAAGAAAGGTTAACTCTGTGCGATCACCAGAGGGTTATTGTAACAGAGTTAAGCTTCATGGATCCGTCAGTCACTCTTAGAGACTGAAGAGTTATAAGGACATTGCACTGAAAAAAAGACAAACATGGAGCACTAAGATACCACCCAACAAGCCATAACGAGAAACAGCTTTTTATTTTTAATTAAAAGCACAACAAAATGTTTTTTCATGTCTCATTCATTTGTTTGTTGTTGTTATAGAATCAAAACACAAGATTTTTCCTTTTAATGAAAAACAGAAGCTGTTTAACCCTCTCTCCTCCTTATTTATAGACATGTAAAAGCTCAGAAAAGTGGCCTTTGTAATAGCGCCAGCACAAATTTTGATGTTTTATGCAATTCCGATTCAGACAATATTTGGTAAAAGCAGAAAGCAAGTTCTAAGTTACTGCCTTAAATATTTCAACTCCCTGATCGGCTCATGAGTCGTTAGCTACTGTTAATACTTGATGAACATGTTTACAGGTAGCCTGGCCAAGACATAATAACTGGAAATATGTCAGAGCTGTCATTTTTGCATTTTTCTTCTGGAGAGATAAGCATAACTAATGGATTAACCAGGCACAGAGAAGACACACTAACAGCTTTCAAAATGTTTGTCTGCAAAATAGACGAAAGCCACCTAAACAAAAACATCCTCAATGGCTCCAGCTTCTTCAGAAAGTCCCAACGGAGGAATGGCAGAGACAAGCCCTTTGACGGACTCAGATATGAGCGTTACCAGAAGTCTGCTAACATATTACCACCTTGCAGGAAAAGCTCTAAGCTGGATGATGCAGTGTCATCTAAATAACATTTCTGTGCAATTTTTACTGGGGAATGGGGCATTACCAGCTGAGCTAGTCCTTCATTAATTTAGTGTGGACAGGATAGTCCTGTAGGTTGGTTTGGACCAGGTGCTCATGTAAGAGAAAACCTTGAAGGCAGAAAGGGGGGACCATCCTGTGAATCTGCATGTCTAGCCTTCTATGTCCGTATTGCACAAGTCATTTTTTGTTTCTTCTTCTGGATCCTCTCTCAAAATGGGTCAGGAAAAAAGCAATACGGTAGTGGCAAAGATGAAAAAAAAATTCTAAAAAATAAGAGATTTGGAAGAGGACTCCCATAGCGTGCAGGCCAGTGCTGTTCCCTGGGAGGGACAACCATGCACCAAATAGCTCATTTTCCTTCTTCTTTTCCAGGAGACTCTTTGAAGCCAAAATGCAATGCTTGGAGGCCAACTCGCTCATTACACCAAATTCCTCTGATGCTGCAAGCATTGCAGCTAAGGGTGAACCTGGCCCAACATCTAGATTTGGGAGGTGGAGGGGGAAGAGCAGAACAGCTAATCACCAACTCTCCTGAGAGGAAATACATGAACGTAAATGGCAAGGGCGAATGAGGGTTCCTATGTGCCAGTAGGATGTCAACAACTGGGGAAAAAATATTTGAAATTAATGATTATTACTCTTCTACAACCACCCCAACTTACTATTCCTGCAGGTATAGATTTAGAAATGCTTTATATAGGATATATGTTATGGATACTGTTTGCTCAGCACCAAATAATGTTCTCAAATGCCGCTATTAGGAATCTGTAAATTCATATGTGATTCAGATATCCACCACCTGTATATTTTCCTGAATGCTTCAATTTAATCTTGTTTGGGTGCAGATCATTGACTTTCCGTTTCAATATTAGTCTGTAAACTACATATACTATTTTGCTTGAAGCACACTAAATCTCTGATTTCACTGAAAGTGTCCAGAATAATTTTAGCACTATTAATCATATGAAACTGGTTACAGACAACATGCTAGGACAATGAATGCGTAAGATCAGGAATAAAGCTTATTTTTAGCTCAGTTATTGTCCTATTATAATTCTCCTCATACAAGCCATTAAACAACAGGTTAGAAGAGTCTCAGAAACCTCTATTAAAACAGTATAGTCAGTTCAAAATAAATGCGTCATTTAACAGCTAGAATAGTTGAAATACCAACTTGAAATAGAGAGCATGAGATAAGTATTTGCCTGTAGGGTTCAGACAATTTAATTCTCTTTTATTACCAAAAAAACAGAAAAGAAAGCTAGCTGAAAATTTTGCAGGAAAATAGGTGCTTTGGCTTTGAAGCAAGATATTATTTTTAAACATCGAACCTCCTTGCCCAAGGGAAGAGGACTGCGGGGGGACTGCACCCGGTACCTGCTCGTGGGTCTCCAGCTCCCTGCGTTGCAGCTTCTTCTCTGCAGCCCGCGCCTGAATGCGGTAACTTTCCACTTCATCTTGTAAGACCTGAAACAATACCAATGGGTACAAAACACACGTGAGAAACACAGGATGGCAGAAAAACTTACAGGTAATATCATTCAATGAGCAGATTAAGAAAACAGTGCAATATCTGCAGCTCTTCAGCTACAGTTTCTTCCAGCCGTACATGATAGATGCTAAGACGTGACAGACCCAGTTTGGCCACCCTTACTGAGCAAAGTTATTCTGCACAGGTAGGACCATTGATTGAACAGGAATAGTTAAATCTAAGGAGTTTTATCTTATTATAGGCTACAAGTATTCATACTAAAAAGGTAATGAATATCCTCAAAGATTGAATGGGAAATGGAAATGTTGCATTGCAACAATTGCATTTGTATTTGCAATTGCAAATGTCTCAGATTTTTGTTATCATCATATTTGTACAGCCTGTGCTTCCTAGGAACACTTTTGCAGTGTACCAATAACTTTTCCTTTAAGCCAGCAGAATAATCCTCTCTCTGGAAAACCATGTCTGGAATTTGCAGGGAAAATGTATTCCATATTATTGAAACGGGATGCTCGCCGAGACGAGGGGCTCCCCTCCCGCCCTGTAGTAAAGTCTAGCATGTGATCTACAAATGAAGTCTAAATGGCAATAAATAAAAGGAATATTATGATCATGTCACTTTACCACAACTATCCGGTCTTTATTTAGTTCAGAAATAATCACTTCTAAATCAAGCTCATAAAATGCATTGACAAATTTATTTTGTCATTATTGTTCTTCGTATATATTTATTTTTATTACGGCAGTCCCTCAGAGCCTTGATCTTTTTGTTATACGCCTAACAAAAGAACAGTCATGCCCCAAGGAACTGATAGTCTATGTTATTTCTAACAGATACACACCAAACAAACAATACAAAGTTTCAAAGATTTTTTTTAAAGTTTCCTAGTCATTGTTGAATGTTTGAATACACACTTAACATTTACTTACACGTTTACTAAAAGCTTAGTTATGTTGTCAGCTTGAATAAAGGCATTGTTAACTGCAAGTGCTGACTTGAAGCAAAGTGCACAATGTGGATGTTAGATTGACATCAACACAGAGGCGGCTGTGGCAGCAGAAAGGGAATATTTTGAGTTATCTTTTGTACGCCCGGAAATCAGGGCATTGCTACCCATCAGCTGAAAAGCGTGGCGCAGGGTCAGGACTGGACCTGGGAAGGGACTCCCAGTGGAGATACGCTAGAAATGACACTGAAGGTGCCTCCAGTGTGGCTTTTGAAAAGCTGAGCTGCAGAGATCTTCTGCAGAGCGCCCTGGAAAGGAGAGACCAACGAGTCCATGGACTCTTAGTGCGCTTGGCAGAACATGCGATACGGTTAACATTTGCTTCCTCCAAGTAGAATACCCATACACAAACCAGGATCATTAAAAGTACTTGCAGTGCAAAGATTTAACAGAAAAAAACCTTTGCTCTTTTCCACAGCACTGAAATACTGTACTCTCAAATCATTTACAGGATAAAATTGCTATTGAGATAAGATAAGAGGACTACTTATGATAGATCTTGCACATTGTTTTGAAGTGATGCCAGGCATTAACTTTAAAGTCTTATAGCTATAAGACTATTACATGTTCTGATGCCAAAAAATTTAACCAGACCCAAGCATGAACTTCAAATCTGCCCAGGGACTTTTATGCTATCACCATTTCTGAGAAAAGTTGAAATCCAGGCTTTGAATATATAACCAGTCTTCAATACTCAACAAGTCTTGCAGTACCAGGAATTTACATTAATGTAATGAAATATATGTGTGAATCGTAGGCTTTTTGTTTTCTTTTTGTACATCTAATTTTGTAAGGTAAAATAGAAACAAGAATACTTTGATTTAAAAACTAAAATGATCAGGTCATGCAATAAGGAGCAGGGCCATTTCACATATCAGAAAGATCACCAAAGACCCAGTTAATTTGACAAAAGTCCTGCGATAACTCCAAAGTGTCCAGACATAATCAGCACAGGACGACTCTCAGGAACATTCACAGAGCACGTGTTGGATAAACTACAAAGTATAACCGGTCGTCTCCTGCTAGTTCCATGTGATCAGCTTATACAGTCCAAATAGCTTGGCACGGCAGAAAAACAAGGAGGGAGGAAACCTTGCTACACGTCCGTCGTCCTACCCCGACTCCCTCCGTGTGCTCAAGAGCAAGTTTCACTCTTTCACCAGACTTCGAAGACGGTCAAGAGATAGCATGTGTACGTACGAATGTATATGTATATATATGTACATATTTGTCTCAGAGAACAGATTTATATCACACTCTGTCACACAGATCTGCAAGTACCGAATACAAAACAGGATCTCCAATTGTTCCTGATAAAGACAGCAACCACACGGTGGCAAAGAAGAGACTTGGTGCGCTGCTGTTTCTGTCCTTAATTTCTCCAGTTTTCTTATTTACAACAAACAAACATATTTTGCAGAGCATAAAATAAAAGTTTCCTTTAAATCTGAGGGTTTGCAATGCATCTTAAAGTAATGGGAAATTTGGGAAATTCAGATAACACAGTCTTTGTTAGGTCCACCTACTCTAGATAGTGTTTGCCAGCATGGAGCGCACGTGTTTTGTTTCGTTGTGAGAGCAGACAATGTCTTAAACAAGTACAATTTAGAAATAAGGTATTTTTACTATAGCACGTAAGTGTAGCAAACTATCAAGTCTTACAATTTGTCCATTCACCAACTGTCCAAACCAGAGTATACTGTATGAGTTTACAGACTTTTCCAATCACATCATAACTGGCTGTTAGTACGTTTTGTATTTGGGTGGCAGAAAAAAAGACTAACTCCTCTGAGCAATCATGAATACCTCCAACTTGACCGTTTTTGGACTATTGCTGTGTTGCACACCAGCTCTCCTACTGGTCACTCTGTAGAATCTAGTTTGGGGTATAAAGGATGTTCTATGAGTAATTAATTTTCATTTGGGTATTTCAGCTTGCCTATCAGCCCAAGGACCAAAAAGTAAACCCAAAAGATCAGTATTTGATCAAAGCCATGCCAAAAAAAAAGTAACATCAAAATCTCACGGTTGCTGTAGATTCCTGCATATGATTAGCTCTGAAAATAGTAATTAGAAGTAAGCAACTTTGTTGCCCATGATTTAATTTTCTAGGAGGAATCACGATGGATGTCATGAACAATGCGCCTTTTTGAAGATCACACCGAAAATTCTCTCTATTGTCAAAAAGCTTCACATGCAGTGGCCAGAGCCTGAATGCTGACAGCTGTTTCTGAAGCTACCCAGTACCCTCAAATCTTTTTCTGTATCTGACAGAGAAGCTTTTGTCACATAGAATACTCTTAAAAACAGCAAACGACTTACCCCAGGTACACCACAGAACATCTCTTTTGTAAAATTAAACAATGGGGTTTGGTTTGGTTTGTTTAGAAATGCAGTTTTTATTCCACAGCTTCAAAGTGTCAGATTTTGCCCAGAGAGTAACAGAGCTTATGTTTAATAACTGCTGAGATGAAGAAAAAGGGATAAAAAAACCTAAGAAAAACAGGCCAATTTTTAAGTGTCAGAGGCTTTTTTCCCTAAATGGAAAACAAAGCCTAACTTATTTAGTTAAATTTTTCCAGGTACAGAATTAACCCCCGTCCCTCAGCTTTGCTAACTTGACTTACATCATTGTTATAAAGACAGCATTTTTTTTTTCAGTTAAACCGGCTTTCAAATGCCGTGTAAACATGTTTGCTGTTGGAAGTCTACACCATACCTGACCTTGGAAGTGCTTTGTGTTGGCCTGAGAACAAAGAAATGAAATGTTTTGCTTTCCAGCCCAGATATCCTACACTTTGAAAAGCACTTAAAAATGTAAATGAGATAATCAGCTCTACTGCAACAATGTGGGTGAATTACAGCTGTATAAAAGGAACATTCATTTGATTTATTTATAAAAATGGAAAGGATCCTAAAATAAAATAATATTGTAAATGTTTTGGTCGCATACAACATTGAGAGACATGAGAAGGATGGAAGGGAAAAGCAATGGCTTTCAGACTAGACCACTGAAATGTCACAGTCAGATTTTGGGACCTCAAGTGGAGCTGATGGACGAGTCCATCATTGTCACCGTGATGCACGAAATGTTTGGGTACTGGCTGATAGGAAAGGAGAAGGGAACATCTGAACTGCATTTCTGGGTAGGCACTTTTTTTCTTTCCTATTATTCTATTGTGGCTTGATTATCACCAGCAAAATGTTTAATGAAGTGTATTTCAAACCCAAGTCTGCTCGTTGGAGCGCTTTGGAGACCACAGAGTGGCACATGTGGAGTTAGTGCGGCGTTCGGCCTGCGCGGCTCGCAGAGATGTTGGGCTGATGCACGAGGCCGGCGGAATTCCGCCTGACTTCTGCGTGCCAGACTGAGGCGGCAAAAGAGGGGATTTTTAAAAAAAAAACACAACAACTTGTAAAGCGTATAGTTTTGACAAGGAGCTATAGAGAGACAAAAAGGTACGATGCCAGCATTACAAAATCCCTTTTCAAGGCAGGAATAAATTTTTTGCATTAGTTACAGGGCTTAATCTAAATCAACTAAAAGCTGGTAAGAGAAAGAGTTCTAAGAATCACAGGAACAAGTATGGAACGGGAATATATGAAGGATTTAGTTGTTAATATACGAAAACTGATTTGATTATCCTTCAACCACAGGCTATTTTTAAAAAGAAGTGTTGGATGCCCTGAAAGAAAATTCAGTTCTGGAAGAAATACATAAACAGAAATCATTATTATTTTTAATTCCTTGGTATTGATTATTACTGTGAAGATACTGTATTTACAAAGGCGTGATGTTTGGCTTCTTCAACCTGAAATAATCTCCCACTTTTGGTGTGTTCCTGAGAGCAGACAGGGCTCGCGTGCTGCTCCCATCACGTCAATGGCAAGTTTGGGATCACAACGATTTCTCTCTCTGGTACTGAGGGATGAATAAAAACGTGACACTTACAAGGAAAGGAAAATCTTCTAAAAAGTGTTAAATACCAATGTGTTTACACTTTGAAACAAAAAGTGTCAGCAGGAAAGTCGCTGCTCATCCTGATCAGATTATGCCAGATAATGGCAGAGTCTTTTTTTGATATACATACGTAACTCTTAGTAGCTGTACCAGCAACTCAGCACACATGGATGTGCATCTGTATCAAGAAAAGACCTCCATATTTATGACCAGTGCAGAGTAATACTACAACTAAAGGTAGTAATAGTTAGCACTTTTCATCTTCAAATGATTTTTCAAACATTACCAAATTAATATAATTAGTTAATGAAAGATGCAGTAATAAAAGCTACCATAATTACCTACTGTAGTTTTAATTATCTCCTTACTCATGCCCACAGAAGAAGGCTTCCACTTTACATCCTCAAAACATGTGCCAACAATAATTCTGAATACAGGCCCCTCTTTAAGTGCCTTCTAAATTCAAATTACATCCATTGATGTGTTTTCTCTCCCCGTTCATGAGAAGAAAACCTAGCTCTGGAACGTTAAAGAAAATCCATGTGAATGTTAACAAAAATTAAAGCAAATTTTGTTTGAGAAATATATAGGGAGATGCTCTAAAATTTGTCATTAAAACACTCAATCTTGAGTACCTTTTTCTCTCCGTGAAGCTGGCAGTATGGGCCGTCTGGGCAAAAACTTCTTCTTTATATTAGGCAGTCTCACAATTTAGAGTCAAATGCAACTCTATTCAAAGAAAGCAGGCCAAGTATCCCATCAAAACTAATCTCAGAATTTTTATAGTAATCATTATTTTTGCTAAAATATTTTATGGAGATAAGTACATTTGTCTGGGTTTATTACAACTATAAATAAATTGGGAAAAATCTATGAAGATCACTGATGTAATGCCATCAGTCAGAGCAAAACGAGTGTAGTTTTAAGAAGTGAAATACTGATGTTTGAGCCAAATTGTTCGTGCATCCACAATGCTTTTTAGGTTTTCACAGAGCTTTTGTCCACTGACACTGCTCCGAACCTCAGAAACTGCTCGTTCTCCGTACTCCATTCCAGTGCACGACTATTTGAAAACCTCTGTACTTAAGTTCTCTCTTGTTTTTGGTGTAAAGCAAAGGAAATCTTATGGCTTTAACCTAATACATATGTTTGCCATTCACATATGGCAAAATTCCTTTCTGGTGGGAACTTTTTCGCTGTTGTTGCAACACACTATATATCCAAGAAGTCTCCTTTGATGTTGAACTATTCCTCCGCTACTCATTATGCTACTGATTCAATATGAAAGGCAAAATTTCTGTGGTTTTTGTTAAAACAATAGCTTTGTTTCTGCAAACAAAGTTTTCCACAACCTATATGCAGGGGCCAACATTACTGCAACAGAAAAGAAAATCTCTCTATTATTTTATACACTGAAAATAGTTATGGTGTTTAATAACACAAATTATTCTTCCATCCTATAGGTAACATCACTATTATGACTGTACAGAAAATTCATGCTTTATTGCTCTTCAGGAACAGAAATTAAAACACCTTAAGCAATATTTTACGTCTCTCAAACACTTTTTTTCCACTGTCATCCTAGCGTTTTACCATCAGCTCAACTTCATTGCCTGGGTGAAGTTGCTAACAACTATGTATGGGTGGGGGAAAAGAGAAGTCCTGCGAAGACCAATCTGCATGGTGTCCTACTACGCAATGACAGAACGGCAAATTTGGGAATCTTCATGCCTAATACATGATTTTAACCACTAAACACTGTTTCATGAACTGTGAACATGAATTACTATATGGAATGAAAATGCAAATGGTAATACCTTTTTAAATGTGTCCCTAAAGGAGCTGGTTGCCCATTTTCTGCTATCATTATGAAAAGAAGGTTTCTTCAGTCAGGAATCAGAGAAAACGGCTAATTTTCAAAGGTACAGAATTAATCAACTACCACTTGAAATAACTGGAACTCCCGTATACTGGGCACATTTGGAAGTCTGGCCCACTTTGCTGACATTTCAGAATGGGAGTGGAGATCTTGCAAAACCACCTGAGCTGTGGGCTTTGTCCATTCAAGCAAGTCAAGCAGCTCCTTTTTGCGCCGGTCTATATTGCTTCTGAAATTTGCCAGTAGGAGATGCCGTTGTGAAGTACAAGAATTTCTTCCCTTGGGGGAGTGTGGGAAGAACGAAAGGGGTTCAGGAAGGAAGGGAATAATTTGATTGCAGAAACAAAATTGAGTCTCTCTAGTGGTAGTGAAAAATTTTAAAAGTAGGTCACTTAACATAAAAGAAACATATATGCAAACATTTTTCCAGTGTGGTAGGCTCTAATGCTACACTATTTTCATTTTTCGCAATTCACAGGCAAGAGACTGATTGGCAGTATATTATGTGCTTTGGCTCTTGAGTGGCTCATCAGCATTAGTTCCTGAGCAGTCCTTTAACACTATTTCACATCAGACTTCATCTGGATTGGTGTCTTTTGGAGGTTCCTTGAGCACTGTTAGGATTGTCAACATGCATATTTTTTCATGCTTTGCTCCTATAAAATACTGGTGTGGTTTTGGCATTTTCTGTAAGTATCTTGTTGAGCTGACCAAAGTTTTAGGACCATTTTTCTGCAAAGTCTTTAGCCATGTATCCCTAAAACACCTTGATAGTATCAGCAGAGCTATTCATAGGCTTAAAATTAGGCAAGGGCCTAAGCATTTTGCTGAGTCAGGGCTTCACTGCATGGCACTATAAACTCAATTCTCTTTGAAACACAAAGGATGCTGTAAGTCAGAGCAAGTCCTGCAAAGATAAAAATGCAAAGAAAATAGCCGTATAATTGTACAGTTAGGCATTTTTTCAGGGGAAGCCAAGGAAGGAACTGGTTTTGCTTTGTTTTTGGTGGCTCAGGTGATCGGAGAGGGGGAGGGAGGCAAGGTTCAAAGAGCAGTAATAAACTTGCTTTCATCTGCTTCTCTCAATGAATCACAAAAGCCAACAAGCAGCTGCCATGTGCAAGCATTGCTTTGTCTATTACCAGGACGTTTTAGGGTTGTTGCGATGAAGTCATTCAGAAAGCTGGTCACCTTGGAAGATTTACTATAATATTTACCTGGAACATTTTGTTAGTATGCTTTAAAACTGGCTTTCCCTTTTTTCCAGCCTCCACAAGTTTCATGGTCAAGAGCAGGGGCAGAGGTCGCCAAAAGGAGAAAACTGCTGAACTTTTTCCTCCTTTCACTCTCAGAGGTGTAGACAGAAACACCAGTGGTTCACATACACCAGATAAAATGAATCTTTTAAACCCAAAGATACCGTGACATCTTAAGCATACACTTAGGAAGGAAAAGTTCAAAACTCCATTTTAAACCACTTATGAGAGGATTTACCAAGATCCTGCCTAATGTTCAGCTGACGCATTGTCAAAAACATTTATCACGAACCTTTTGAAGTTTCTTAGCTCCCCCCTAGTTATTAAAACTTGAACTGCAGAGTTTGTTATCAGCCTCGGAGCACACGCAAAATACATCAGGTATTTTTTAAGTCAACCTTTCAGTCTGATTTTGAGACTATTATACAAAATAAAATGTTCCCAATCAGGCTAATGTCTGACAGATAATGCTGAACAGGCATAACTGCTGTGCCTGATTGATCCACGAGACAATTTTCATTTCCTAATTTGCTTTTTATTAAACACTTTGCAATCAAAGGGAACGGCAAGGAGTCTGCCATTCTCAGAGCAGGCTTCCTGTGAAGACCTGATGTCGGCTTCAACATTTTCAGACAACTTCTTGAATTTTTGATGCTATGTCGTAAGAATGTCTAAAACGTCACGTCAATGGATATGCCGTGCTAGTGAAAAACTGCTATTGTGAATACAAATGAACTAGTAAAACATCTGGTTTTGCTGCTTGCTGTATTCTTACCAACAGCCCTGCAAAAACAAACATCAGGGGCTCGAGCAGAATTTCCTGCAATGACTTAGAGAACATCTGACTCACGATAAAGCATATTTATCAATCACTCGCTGAACAAGGCAATCTTCTCACCGCCGGGGGCTTCATTCCCAACTAAGTTTATCACCAAACTGCCACTTTAAGTGGGTGTTCGGAAACTTTACACCTGGAGACAGACCAGCGGTTCCAGTAGACCCCTGGTGCTCTACAAACGTCTCCTTAAAATGCATTCCTTGTCACAGATGCATGACGACCTGGAAATATAAACATTTCTAACAGGCTTTACAAAACATCTTATTTTGCTATGCTTTCTTAAAAAGTAAATATGAAAGGCTCAGATATTTCTAACCAATAGGCTAATCTGATTCCCAGTAAGAACAAAAGAAAAGCTATTAATTTTGTGCAATGAACTAGCAGGCTGCCCAATATTGCTGGAATTCTCCCCATTACATAAAATAACACACATTCTCTGACACACACACACAAAAAGAAATCTAATAATGTCTTTATACCTTTCAAAGTAACCTTAATCAACAATATTAACTCGCAAGGCAAACCACTGCTTTTTGAACTGAACAAGAGTGAGCTTGACTCAACAGTGCCTGCACACTCAATACGTGTAAGATGTGAGGCAGCAAAGTAGTATCTTCTAAAATTATGTCTGTAAGCCAAAAAGGGGATGATTCTTGACAGGGGAGGATGCACACTTGGAAACTTGGAAATTCTTTTATTCAAAGTCTTTAATGACCTCCAACCAAATTACATTTGCAACAAGACATGATAATGCAATTGCTCCTATTTAAAAGTATGTGTGAAAGCTGAGCATTTTTGAAGCTCGATTCTTTTTTTTTTTTAATCATGTTGAGATGAAGCTCATTTACTTAAATAGAAAAAAAGAAAAAGAACGTCCTCTGCAGCTGGTCAAACAGATTATGAAACTCTAATCTCACTAGCCTGAGGAAAACGAAAACTGTTTTTCAAGTATCTATTTTACAGAGCATTGGCTTTATACTTTTTAAAAGATGCATTAACATAACCGATCAGAACATCCCAGAATGTTTCTGATCTAGTTAATCATATGACGTTATGACAGAGATACTTGCTGTCATAATGCCAATGTTTCTAAACATTTCTAAAATCCTTTAAGTTCATATTTTTTTTCCAAATTAGACATGGGTAAGATCTATTTCAGCTTCTTTAGAAGTTTTTCCTTCCATTTTAGAGCTCTAGCATACTAGTACAGAATATTTTAGATAGACGGAGATATATACACGTAGCAAAGAACAACATCAGGCTCCACAACCTATTTAAATGTTTCTGCTAGCTTTTTATTCAAAACATTTTACTCTCATTCCTGCACAACTCGTTTCTGGGAGGACCCACCACCCTATTTCTTTAGCTCTAAAGTAATCTTTTTTGCTGAACCGGAATCACCAATAAAAAAATTCAGCATTTGTCTAGCTTAAATTTATTGGCCATGCTTCCCTTAAAAGCCACACTTGTTGCACAGCTGAGTACCCACGCATGTTGGGCGATTTTGGTCTGCAGAGTTCTCGCGGGTCGGTGCCCCTCCAAGCCAGCCCGGTAAGATCAGACTGAGGGTTCCCCGGCAGAGCCCCCTGGTACAAGCATCACTGCAACAGGCAACTGCTTGGCTGCACTTAAAACAAACACCCTACATTTGATCTTTTGACACTGGCAATTCCACCAATACAAAGGTAACAAATTAGGTGTAATTTATATACAGGCAAACTAGGAAGAGGATAAGAAGGGGAAAAACACATGCCAAAGCTATTGCTGCCTCTCAGGTATAGTTTTCGTGGAATGTCAAGAGCTCTCATCACGGTTGTGACAAAGCAGATCTGATTTCAATGGACTTTTGATTTTTTTTTTTTTGTCAAGTCTTTTTTGACTCACTTTTGAGCTGAATGATGGCTGAAAGACTGTGCTAATTTAGTTAGTGGATCTTTCTGCTATGGCAGAAGAGTCTTACATGGAAATGCACAGGCAGGAGAGAGCCTCAGTGCCACACAGCAGAAGTTTTTATTGAGTTACTTGTGAACATAACCAGCATCTCCAAGATATCCCTCTGCTGCTTCTTCCAAGGAACTCCCACAGGGTCATGACAAGGCAGTTAAAATACTCGCAACAGGTACACCAAGCCCTGAAACCATACAGTGGGGCATGTTTTGCCTCAGACCATCATCAGCAATAAAAGTATTGAGGAAACGTCCCTAAATCTTCAGCCTGCTCCTACGCTCTTTCCTAGGCATCTGTTATCAGATCCCACGTCCCAGAAAACGGAGACAGATGGACTCCAGTTTGACCCAGCACAGCCACTTCTGTTTTCCTTGAGCCAAAACAATCTTTGCAGTTTCTCTTCTACAGGACTTTCAAATGACAAGTGTCAAATCTTGATATCCACAATACACTTCAGTCATCATCCAAAATGCTCTGAACAAGAAAAATAGCCCAATCGGTGTCTTCTGTTTTCAGAAATGCTTGGCGAGAATGTTTCTGCGCGGGTAGAAAATGCTACAAGAGTTTGCCTGGCTGAGCAACGCTTGATCAATGCTAAGCGACTGACTGCCAAACCTGTTTGGCACATCTAAAAGCAAGGCAGGCTCTTTTCATTTTCTCTTATTTTTTTATATGTAAGTAGTTCCAAATATTCTTATATGGATGACATTTTTAAAATGCAAAAGCATTAAAAATAACAGAAAACAGATCAAGTTCTAAAGCGCCACCGGTTTCTCATTTGTGCAGCTACATACTAACGTCTCTCATTAGACGGGCGCAGCACAAAGAGCAGAGCTTTCCAGCTACTTTATGCACACTCAGAAACCTTTCCTTATCACAAATGAGACATAAACTGCAGGAAAAACAATATATAGTGCAGTGGGAAAGAACTAAGAATTCCAGTGTTGTTAAAGTTGCATAAATCTTGATCTAGTTGCAGGATCTGATAAGGAAGCAGAAATCAGCTTGTCCTCTGCAGAGGCAGGTTTCGCCAACAGCGCGTTAAAGAGGGAGAAGGGACATCAGCCTTCTCACATACGCCACGAAGGCTGGATTATTAGAGACAGGTGCTAGCAAATGAGTCCACAGCAATGCCAAACTTGACTTGGAAATGCACATTTCCATATGATTCAGGACGGAGGGGAGACCTGGTAGAGGACAGTAGAAAGGAAAAAGCAGCATGTAAACACTTAAGACAAGTATTAACGTTAGCAGTGACGACAAAGACCACACTGTATTCTTTGCCCATCAATCACTTCACATTTTCCTGTGTCCTTCTTGCTTTTCGGATTTACACAAACGTAAGTAGAAGTGATGTGTTATTCTGGTAGGAGGAAGAAAACAATAGATCAGATACGAGCTGCTCCTTGGAGTTTAGAGCACAGCCGTGGTCAAAGGTGTTTCCAGGTATGCAGACAATTAAAATCCACTGATACAATTCAAATTGTTACATAGTCTTCAGTAATTGCTGTTTTACCTGGCTGAATTACAAGTGCAAAACTGTAAAGGTTAAGAATGATATTAACATGAGGAACAAAAATAGAAGGAATTTAAATATAGCCATATTGAGAAAAGCGATGCTTTTTTCTGAAGCTAGAGAGAGCCAATACACGTCTTAGCTTTCTCCTTCAAACTGCCTGCAGAGTTCTGGCTCGGTCCAATTGTGCGGGTGTTCCTGCAGGTATCTAATGTTTGATAGCCTGAATTTTCATTTATACAGTTTCATTCTGCCACTCCCAAGCTTCTCAGTAAGCAAACAAACTCACTTTTCATGTTTAGTTTTCTCTCCTTTGTACTTTGCCCCCCTCTTACATAACTAACTTGGAAGAGGGCAGCAGCACGGAGAGCGCCCGGGGCTCCTGGCCCGCGTGCAACGGGCCGGACACTCGCCTGCAGGCATCGTCCCTCCCTCAATAAGCACATCCTCTTCCCATGTCTCCTCCAGTTCACATCCTGGTGGTGGAAGGGCGGACGCTGGTGAGAAGGGAGTCACACTGGCAACAGGAATAAAAGGGTCAAGCTGGACCACGATACCACATATGGGTACCCATGGCAGTCCCTGAGCAGTCATGTAGAAAATACAAAGGAAAACGTTACAGCACTTCAGGCTTTAACATCTTTTCCACAGTTCTATTAGGAGAGAGCTAGTACGACCTTCTATTGAAATTAAAATGTTGCACTCCAGAGACGGTGACTCTCAGGAGCCCAGATGAATTCTGGACTAGCACTGCTGCCCATCTGGCAAGAAGGCAAATGCTGTGCTTTCCTAAACCACAGTATATCTGCATGAAGCTTTGGTGCTGACATGTCCTAACTAATTATTTCCCAGGAAAAGGGACTGCTTTGTTTTCTCCTGATCTGGTTCTGGAAGAACTTGCATTCATTCATTTTTGTTTCACAAATGATCTGATTTGTTTTCAGGACATGGTTGAGTGATGCTCTCCTTCCTCCCCATGCAGCAAGTGATACTCCTTTGCAATGGTCTAAACTGGAAGAGAGCAAACCCCAGTGCAACCCAGAGTGCTACCCTAGAGACGTGACCTTATGGCAGATCTCAAAAAGGGAGTGAATGGTGCATTGCATGTTTTGTCTTCTAAGGCCAACATGGACAGGTTTGAAAGCCATGATCTCATGCCATGCCGGGCCATGAAAATGGCATATTCGGGGCATAGGTTTCCAGCATAAAAATACTCGTGAGGTGATCTGACGTGACTCTATTCACCTGCCAACAGTCCTGGCAGAAAAATAAACAGGTTCTGGAGATGAGCTGCTGCTGGAGGCAAAGCAGGAACCATTAAACGAGCTGCCCTGACCTGCGAGGAACTGGCCTTGTTGCTTTGAACTTCAGCAGATCTTAATGAATTCTTCATAATTGGCAATTTGGGGTTTTCACTGAGGATATATTTCTTCAAGAGAAGAAATGGTGCCAAATGCAGGAGACATATTCAACATCAGAAATACAAATTTCGGGTCTCCTGGTTGGTTGGCCAAGCTGGTGAAGGCAGTTCCAACAGGTATCCTCACCACTACTGCAGATAACTGTGCTGTGTCAGGGATTAGATTCATACATGAACATGCATCAGTGCTGAAGGGTTTGCTTTCATAATTGTTAACATATTGACTTAATTGAAGTTATTGACTTCAGTGTTGTGAAAGCTTGAACTAAAAATAAGCAGAGCCAGTTTTAGTAACAGGAGAAGTTAAAAAGTGGTTGTGTCAGAGGAGCAAGTCTTTTGTTGTGCCTGACTAATCTCTGCTTTACTGCTCTTCCAGTCTTCTGTTATCTTGCAGTTTCAAAGGGGATGTTGCCAAGAAGCTCATTTAGAGTCCTAAATTTTATCCCGTAGGCAACACTTATTTCAGTTTCCTAAGAATAAATTTAATAGACAGACCCCTGAAGAAGAAAACAGGTGAACTCTTTTTGCTCCATAAAATAGTCTCCCTGCTGGAGGACCTCAGGCTTTCTGAAGAGGCCAAAGATACAAAACTATTGATGCCTGCACAGAAGAGTTTAAGAAAAAGCTTCAGCCTTGACGTTCCCAGTCTTTCCTATGAGCTTCAGCCTCAAGTCCCCAGTCTTCTTCATGCATGTTTTCAAGGGTCAACAAATAAAATATTTACTATATCAAATCCTGTTCATCAATGAAGAGAATCAACACAGTGTAGATGGTGCATGAATCAGCAACAAGAAGCCATTCCTAGGGAAGGCATCCCAAACTCCAGTGCAAGATTGGGTATGCACATTAAGTGCAGAATCCATGTGCAAAAGGCTCAAAGAATAATGTATATTTTCAAAAAAACCTTAGCTTTTCACCTTCTGGTATATGCATGTACTATATGAACACACAGAGACGGTTTCCTTGAACTGCAAGGCAACAAGGTGAACTGGGCCTAACTGAAAGTGTTTACAATACAAATTTTAATGGGAAAAGGAGCAAAGTACAATATACAGGAATATAATTTTATTCTGTTTCTGGACTCTAGCACTAATTTGGCTGCTTATAGTACACAAAATTTCCACTGAAGGGCAAGTCAAACCAATTTCCCTTAGGATGGAGGCATCCAAAAACTTACTGAGGTTATTATATTAGTGCCTACGCATTCTTTAAGCAGATGAACTGCTTCATTTTGAATACATGTCAAACCACAAGAACTGGCTGATAATAACATTCAACTAAAATGATCTTGTTCTTCTAGAAAAAATTTGGCTAACAGCTACATCTCATATCTTCTCGCTGGGCACAATAAGGCAATTGATGCTAGAAGGAAACAGGACAGGTTTATACCAAGGATCCAAAGGGTCAGGTTTGGTGACAGCGTTTGTAGGTTTAACCTCTTACACAAATTTTTTAGATGAAAAAGCCACTTCTGCTGAGCATGAAACGGTGAGAAAGTCAGAGCTAGAACTCACAAATATGCAAGTTGTGCTAATTAGACAGATGTTTTGAAAAACCCAAACTTTACACTCGATGCATATTTGTACCGTTTGATGTTGTACTTGGTGCTGCTTCACACCACTCAGGGCTTACTGAGAAAAGCAGAAGCTGTTCCCTGCTAGGCTGTCTGGGTGAGTTTGCCATCTGATCTACTGAATACACAGATAAAAGTTGCCGCATACTTTTTTCCTTTTCGAGTACGGTACTGTAACTTGGAAAGTTCCTTTATTCTCAACTCCACTGATGCAAGAGAGTGGCAGAAATATGGCAGCTTCGGCTGCTTTCCTTTAGTACTTCTTTGTAACTAATCCTTTAATACTAAGGAAACAATAGGTATTTTCATTTTGTATGGAAAAACCCACTCTATTTATAGAAAATAAAGGCAATGCCTTCCAAAGACTGTAAGAGTGCTCCTGACCACTTGATTCTACTGCTACCCTGCCTTTAAATATTGGTAAATAGTTACCCTGTACAGGTATCAGATGCACCAGGTTTCTCTTGTTACGGCTAAGAAAAGCCCAACTATTACGAAAATGGTAAGTTTAACAAAGATATTTCTATTTCACTGTGATCTGCCATTCAAAAGTGTTCGCCAGTCATTTTTTAAAAAACACTCTGATATTTGATCTGCTTGAGTTTCAGTTACACGTAAAGCTGGAGAGCCAGCAGAAAATTCTAAATGGAATCTGAAGATTTCTAAAGTCAACACAAATTTTGGCAAGAGCATTTTAATGCATAAAGCTGAAATCCTCGGTGACTCTCTCCTGCTGATATCCCTGAAGCAGCCAGCACCATGATTAGTAAAAAAACAAAAGCAACCTATATTAGAACATACGGTTTTGCAAAAAATGTTTACACAAATACTGGAAATTGTGCAGGCATGCTGGAATCAGCCAATGCAATCTGGTGCTATTTCAGCTCACTCCTGGGATCAGCCACACCATAAGAAAGATATCTAAGGGAAATGTATGTTGATAAGTAGACCAGGTCCACATCCCCAGATCTCTATTTGCCAAACCCTGCAACTTGTGTTACTGTGCCAGGCTTTAAAAATCTTTACTACAGAGTAATAAATGTTTGTGGACTACGGCAGGTTTGCTTTGAAGATGTCATTTTCTCCAGCAATCTTTTGTTGGTTGAATATATAGTTCACACATATTGTGTTTCCACCTACACGGCTGGAGAAGCCCTGCAGTCAAGGCTGTTCCAGGAGCAGGGAAGGAGGCTGCGTTCCAGGAACTCACTGGAACTGGAACAAAGAACAGCCCTTGGAAAGTCTACACAGCCCTATGCACAGACTGTTTTACAGATGCCCTGTGTTTGGAGGACATTAGACACTTGTTTTTATCTTTATCTCCCCCCCCCCCCCCCCAGTAAAGTCTCAGACTTTTGAGCACAGGCTCTTCCTCCCAGGCAGTCTGCCTCATAACTTCTGGGTATCTCCCCAACTCTGTCTTTCTAAGCACCACTTGCTCCTCCACATAAAAGTCCCTGTGCTCTTTGGAGAATAAAACGTCTTTGAAATGCAACAGTAAATGGTAACCATCACAGCAGCCTTAAAAAAAGCTAATTTTCATTTTCTTATATCATAGTTATAACCATTGTCTGCCTGTCTTTATTAGCTGCGTGGGCTTACGTCAGCATTACGTGACACTTACTAATAAAAGTGTTTTCTCTGTACCTTTCTAATCGCCTAGGACCCCATTCGGTGTTGTTATTCCTGTCTGGTCAGTTAAAAGCAATGAATTTTCTGGCTTGTTTTGAATTCCTTTTCACCATTTTTCCAGTGCAAAATTAGTGTAGTCCACCTCATGAAAAGAAAGTGATAGCTTAGCTACATAAAACTTCATATTTTGTTATGCATTTATGGAATCTTTAATTCCGTAATTTGGAAACTGGTAGATGTAAGGTGGCATCACTTCTAGGGCTAAAAAAGAATAAAAAGGACTACACGCAGCAAAGTGCCTTCTGGAGGGAAGGCAAAACACCAAGGCCAACAATAATAATGTAGGAAAAAGTAAAAATACAAACTTTTAAACCTGCTGGATAAAACTGGACTGCAGTTCAGAGGACTAGGCAAGCACTAGTTCTAGTCTTTTATAAAACTTGTAAGTATGATTTTGCTGTTGGCCATGGTAAGTTCTTCAATGTGTTGAGACATGAAAAGTCAAGAAAAATGCCAGAGTGCGAAGCTTGCTGCAGGAAAAAAAGATGACTCAATTCTTTGTCTCACAAAGCATGTCAAAGATATTATAAAGTACTTACAGATGCTCAGCCACTCGGATTGCCTGATTGGCCAAACATCTGAAACCCTGTAATTTGGAAGAGAAGGTACTATGCTTCAGACAATGAAATGATTTCTGTGGCAGCAGAGAGAGAGATATGATTAAGAAAAGGAGAGAGGACTTTTTAAAATCAGAATTTCAGTTGTGATTAACAACTGCTTAACCTTAACACAAAAAAGAAGCCTGTTTTTATTACCATTTATAATGAATGTGTCAATACAGCCTTTCAAAGATAACCATGTAATGGAATCAAGAGACAGAGCATGAGCAACAGTCGATAAGCTCGGGGCTAAACCCTCATTTCTCTAACAGACTGAATCTGGGTGAAACTAGTATTCATACAAACGACGACTGAAAAACAGGTGCCTCAGAGTTTGGACCCCATGTAAAAGAGAAAGCAAAAGCGTAAAAGCCCTGCAGATTTCATTTACCTGTCCTTTTGGAAGACACAATTTCCTCCGCTGATCAAACAGAATATAGGAAATTATGAGCAAGATAATGTTATTTACCTGGTAAATTTTAATGACTGCTTTACAATGCTAAGGTACAAATGTTGGTGCCTTGTAATTCTCCACTAACAAAAGACACTGCAGAGTTATTAGTAGTATTCTAGACTAAAGTCAGCGACAAAGAAATAGAGATCCATGAAAAATGACTCCCTGTATTTAACATCAAGAGGGTCCCTTAAAACTCTTTATTTCACCATGCCAAATAGTTTCTCATGGTAATGGTTAGCCACAAAACCAATTAGATGGATTTGAGATCCCTCTGGAGAACTCTGTGACATACACATCTCTGAAGATCTTCAATGACTGACAGAATTTGGCATGTCTGTCGCCATCGAACCATCACAAACAGTAATGCATGTTCTGACCAGATGTCTTATAAGACCTGAGTCAGTGTCAGGTTCAACAGTGAAATGCTGACCTCCTTTTTACAGGCACCGATAGCTAAAAAAAACCCAAAAACCAAAACAACCCAAACACCTTCAGCCAAGTTTAAATAAAAAATACAATAAAATATAAAAAAGCTTATAAATAATGTGGATCTTATTAGCAAAAGTTTATTGCGCAGCTATTCAACAGTAGTCTAGATTATAACCGCTAACCCTACTGCATCAAAGTATGCTGGAGAGGAGAGCAAGTCAGGACTCAATTAACAAAAAGTCCTTGAAATAATATATATCTTCACTTTACCCTAAGTTTCAGGTTTTCGTGTTTAGTTTACACTAAGCTTACAGGTTCTTTTTCCTAATTAATGTCCTCAGTGCTATCGGTTACACATGCTCATAGCCTTCTGAACAACCAGTCATTACAGCCTTTCTGCTGTAAATACAAAGAAAATGCTGAACATGTAAATTGTTCCCCCTTTATTTGCCACGGCTTGGAAACTTGTTAGCAGCCTTACAAAAAGGTAAAGAACTGAACTGGCCCAGCTTTCTCAAAAGGGTCTGGCGAGCCTGCAGTGCACTTGTTAGATGTGGCTTTATCACCGAGTGATCTCATTTCCAAAAATCACTCTACAGTTTTGTTACTGTTTGGATCCCCAAACTGTTCTCGCAGAAGGGCCGATGCACCGACCGACGCACGGAGTCGGAGCTCTGGAGTCCGGAGTGAATTTCCATCTTTGCCACAAACCTTGGACAAAGTCAAAGCTCTACCTTCCAGTGTCTCATTTGTAAGACAGGACCAAAAATGCTTCTCTGTACTCTAGATCAGGTCAATTTAGGTTGTATGCTCTCTGATGCCTCTCCTCCCTTAATAAGCACTAATAAGGACATATAAAACACAGAGTTAGCTTTGCTCTGGACTTTTAAACCAACAAATTAGAATTATTTATTTCTTACTAAAGCCAACATTGGCTATTGCAGAGTACAATGGTGCCTTTCCAAAAGGTATTTTGAGGACAATAGACTAAATACTTCTGCAGGACTACAGTCACTCGGTTAATGTTGCCATAGCTCTGACATGCTTTTTCTTTCAATACAAAATATTATTTGTAATTATAAGTGGAATTTGCTAATAAACATGGTTGATAATGAAATATAACTACATGCAAAATTAGCCTGTTCACTAAATTTTTAAAAACAGTTTTTCTGATACACTGCATTTTAGAGACGTTTGTAAATACCGTCAGTATATTTTGACAACTACTTTCTGGAAACAAAGATATCAGGTGCCCTTAAAGAGATGTTCTGAATGCTTTAAAACATCCCAAGGTTTAAAATAAATTGTTTTACTTTTAGCAGGAACCAAACATGAAAGGGAGGGGGATTATGCAAGACAAACAAGAAGGACAGGCGGCCAGGCATGTCACCCTGGCGCAGCGGGCCGCAGGCAGACTCGAGGGGTGGGCTGGGCGGCAGACGGGTGCTCCGAGCACCAAGCCCAAGTGACCACGCACTCTCTTTATGGGGCAATTTGCTGGCAGGACATGCCTAAATAGAGTGATACCAATGTAAACCCACCCCGTGCGGAAACAGTATTCCAGAATAAAACAAAGCAGAGTACCCCACACAAGGACTGACTCAAGCCTAACTACAGCAGAGTAAGTATCCTGTTATAGTTGCACTGAGAAATGTCACTGAGTTGATAAAACCCTCAGTCCAACCTTTGCATAAGGAAATTCTCTTTTTGCTCCGCGATACGACAGCATCGAACAAATATATGATGATGCTGAGAATACTCAATGCCTGCATTGGTCCAGACAATTTAAAAGCAGAAGTTTTCTCCTTTGTTCTGCTATGGCTATAAAACACACTTTTGATTTTTTTTCCCTCTCAACATTTTTAAACATAACAAAGAAAAGCAACTGTTTCAAAATTTTTCACACGAAGGGGAACATTATTATACGACATTCTTTCCTAGAAACCTTTTAAGTCTTATTTATTAACAGAATTAATCTGATCGTAAGCTGGCTGACACACAAAGTGTTGAAATATGTCATCTTCAAGCCATGTTTTGCTAATGAAATTTTGGTGTTAATTCAGGGGATATAACAGAATCCTAGAATCTGTAATATGAGCCAAACAACAAATGTGGTTCCTCTGGCAAAAAAGCAACATTTTCTCCCTTTTCTGTTGTGGGTTTGTCACTGCGTGCTCTCCATCATCCATTTCTTTCCAGAATCTACTTTTTGATGTGGAGTCCCCACTTGGCCATCAACTTCTACTTTAAAATGCTCTGAACATGTTTTGCAGTTCCAATCCCAGAAACTGTTTTGCACTTTCAATCCCAGGATCCAAAAGGATTTCGTAAAAAAAAAAAAACTAAGGCTGGGATTTCATAAATAACCTCAAGGTATCTCTGCAATGCGATCAACTTTATGCTAGTGCCGAGTCCAGCCAGTAACCACTGTCAAAAGCAACAGGAAAGTTAGGTAAATGCTCTGACCATTTGGCTGTATTGAGCTCCAGGTTATTGTGGCTAGATTGCTATCGGCATGCAAGAAAGCTAGTTTAAATTTGGCCTTAATAAGTTTACACTACACTTCAATGACCAACATAGACCCTGAATAGACATTCTCAAGCGTTCAGCATCCAGACCCTTACTGGAGGGTGCCTTCCGAAATCCCAGTCTAAAGCATCACAAATGGGTTAACAGACATGGCAATTTAAGCAGCTTTTCCAAGCTTCTGCAGGGCATTAATATAATTGTGCTCTCAGCTAATCCTACGGTCTAAACCAATGGTTCCTGATCTTTGAAGTATAAGCACATTACAGGAGAGGCATGGCACAGAGACCAGGTGAGCTTTGCTGGATTTGCCCCATGCCAGGCCAGTTGCAGTGTCCTTGTACTCTGCTCCAAAGAACGCAAGTCCTGGTAAGTTCAAAGCAAAGATATCTATTCGGCACTGAACGGCGAGCTGTGCTTTTGGGATCGCTCTCTGTGCCAACGCTGTCGTAATCCCAACAGGCTCAAACTCAACAGAGGCGAAAAGGCAGCGACAGGAGTCACTCAGTGGTTCAACACCTTGTCAGACTATTGCTTCTTAGGTCTTTGCTATTAGGCACTGCAACTCGATGGCATCCAAATCGGTTACTTTATAAGCCACAAGAAAGGAATGCGATGAGCCAAAATTTTATCCTAATTTTATGACTCTGATGGCACAAACTTTGACTTGCCCTTAGGCCAGACAAATCATGGTGTAATACAGAATGCCAAGTGCTTCAAGCATTTGTCTCAAACTGACAAAGCCAAAAAGGGTTGCTCAGATTGGGTTTTTAGGTTGTCAAAAGAAGCAAAATGTTCTTAGAAGTTTCATTTATTCTTTTTCACTAATGTTTAAGATCCTATTAAAAAACAAAAAGATTAAGGAGATAGATACAATTGTGGAATAGTAACAACTTGGAAATCTTTGACTAGCAAAGAGAGTCAGGAATTTGAATTAACATCAAAACCATGTATTATGGTATCCACATCTGGATATCACTTTACTGACTAAATCCAAAACTTTTCTGAGAGCCAGTTGGTTTCTGTAAAAATGTATTTCTCCCTTTGAAAGGAAATAATAATTGGAAGGTCTTACAGGAAGTCAACCCAATACCATTGCAAGGAAATTGCAATCTGTTCCTCAATGTTAGTTTAAATCAATGTTATATTTAGCAAATGCCAGTTTTTTAACGACAGTCTTTTCAATAGCTTATAGTATACTAAGTCTTCTCAAAGGCTTATGCTGTATTAAGAGTTGCTTTGTCTTTAGAATGTTTCTTTAACCATCCCTCAAGGTCTTCAGCCTGCCCTAGGTTAGATGTTGTTCCCCATCTCTAGGACATCTAGGATTCCACTTTCACCAAAACCAATTTTTTTTGCCCCAGGCTAATAAAAAGCGAAGTATTTCTGCATATGCTCATCTAGAAATATGTGTGGTTCTTAAAAATACTAAGTGATCGAGTATTAAAAACACCTCTTTCTGCTTCCAGAAGCATACACAGCAGTTCATCTTCCTAAGAATTTTCTGTCTGGGTATCTGACTTTCAGTAAATTTCCATTAAATCAGTGGTTTCAAGGGAAGATTTTTTTAAAAGTACAATATTAATGATACTAAACAAAGTTCAAGAACTCCAAGCATAACAGCTCCTGCAATTTCTTCCCCAAGCTGACCAAATCTTACAAAACGTACTTGCAGCACCAGCACTAAAATCTCTCTGAGAGACTGCTCAGAAAGCCTGTGCAGAATTCCCCTTTGGTTTTTATGCATTTCATTACGTTTTGCGGTAACAATGTCAAAATTAAGTTTATAATAGCTGAACACAGGTTTACATGGAGAAGGACTTCACACAACCTATCATCATTAGTGTTTCAAAACCTGTTGTTATCAACAGCTGAAGTATTTCCACTGAATGTAATTTAGTTTAGGTAAATCCATAAATTCAACAGTAGCACTTGCATCAGGTGCTAAGAAAAAAGCTGGTAAACGGTCTAAAATACATATTTCAAATATATAACTCAGGAAGGTATAATGCATGCTAACTGTTGAATTACAGCATATTTCTGACTGCATGGAAGACTATTCCACTGTTACAGGGTTTCTGTCTATCTAGATGGCCACTGGAAAAGTGGAGAACTACAAATAGCACATTTTCCTAATTGGCAAAAATCCACCTGTACCACAAAATAATGTGATTTAACTATTTGGAGATCCTAGTGATAATAAAAAGCTACCTCTAGTGATTCAGTTTGGATAACAGATTATAGCCAACATCTATATGGTTATACCTTTGACAGAACAGACTAAAGATCATTTGGAAAAAAAATTCTGTTCCTCAACACACGAGGACAGACAGATATTTTTCCTTGAAGGAAAAAAAAGATCATTAAACAAAAAGATGATGAGATAGTAAGGTCAACCTAATTTCCTTATGCAAACCATTCAGATGTAGAAGACAACATTAACTGTACCGTAACTGAACATCAGATAGGTCCGACATGTAAAAACTCCCATGGTTTCTTTTCAGCACAAAAAGTTAGGAGTTCATTTTTTCATGAGTTTCTAGATTTAACAACAGAATTCTTTGTTTGGTACTAGTAAATGTCTTTACAGAGAAAAAAAGGAATTTCCTTCTTCCATACAGCTCTTAATGAAGTGTTTTGGTTGTCAACCCTAGCAGATTACATACTTTCAAAAATCTTCCATTGCTCTTCACTACTCTGAAAGGAAGAATGTCTAAAAAATAATTCTACTTGCTTCTGCAGGTGGGATTCTCTGCAGCCGCTTTGAATCAGGGTGTCAAAGCAGCAAGGAACAGAGTCCGAATATTCAGAACCTGTAGTCTCTTAAAGCTTCTTTGAAAAAGACCAGAAAATGCACCTCCGATACAAAATATGTAGAAATCTAATGAAAAAAAGTTACAAATAATAAATATTTCTTTCCATTCATATTTAGCAGAGACTTTGTTTTCAGTGGAACCTAAGAACACATTTTCCTTCATTGCAGCCTTAAACATGAAAGGTGAGATTGCCTTGTGAAAACCAAGCTAAAGCCCGTGCCGTACTGCTGGCTCTCAGGTGGTGCAACTCGGCTCTCCTATTTTTCACCTTTTTTTTTAAGTACTGAAAGCACCGTATAAAGGTGCTGAAAACACGTTAAAATATCAATATTAAAAGAAAGAGAACAGGAAAGTTTCAACTTTTGACTGAAGTGGATGGATTAGACCCGCCAAAACGAAACGCTTTATGCAGGCATGTGATCAGCTAGAGGAAAGGGAGCCTGAGTCATCAGCTACATCAAAGTCAAGGTCCAGTGAATGGAATTAGTGAGCGCTGTGTGAACAGGAACGATACCTGCATTCATCTGCCCACTGCAGAACTTTTAATTGCACTCAAACAGCCAGTAGCATCAGTGACTAAAATCCCCAGATTACCTTGATTGCTCTGTCATTATCTGTAATCAGCTGCTGCTTCTTATCTTCAAACTTTTGTACAACTTCCTGAAGCCGCTGCTCTGCGGCAAGCTGCTGCCGGCTGTTCTCCTCTGTCAGAGAGGAAATGGTTGTCTTAAGTTCAGCTATGATCTAAAAAGAAAACAGCATGCTAAATCTCTCTTCAGTAAAAGGCATGTATTTTGCATGTTTTTATGCTCAGTACAAGCATGGCATTGGCATACTCTGCTGCGCAAGCTAAATATTTTAAATTAACATATTACACACTAGCAAGCATGAAATTCCACGCAGAGAAAAAGGAATATAGTAAGGTTGCGAATGACAAAAATTGCTGAACACAAAATATTTGGAAGGGTTTTCCACTATGACATTCCAAAATATTTACTCATGAGAACAAAGCACATCTGTGATCTTCAAAATAGAGCATGTTTCCAGTCTTCCACTGCCCCGAAACCAGTACTGCAAATTTACATAGTGATGGTGGCGTTTGTTTTCTGGAAGGATACTTTACAGCTTGATACTGCAGAGAAGGAAAAAACCCCAAATTTACATACTGGACTGAAATTTAAACTTGATAGTGAAACTTCTGAGCTGCTGAAAGGAGCATATTCTGCTTAAGCAATAGAGCGGGGACCTGATTCCGTGTCCAGGACCCTTGAACTAGACCTTTTACATGATTCACTCAGGATTTGTTGAAACGTACTTCTTTCACCTTTTTTATCACTGTGGAAAGTCATAACTAAAGCTGATCCTTCAGGCATATTTACAGAATTTTATGCTGACATGTAAGTCATCACCCAGCAAAGCACTTAAACATATGGGAGTCACTGACTTTAATGTATATATTCAAGCTTAAGGTTAAGCTGCTGTAGCAGCATAATATAGTCTAATTCTAAAAACACTTCAGCATACAGGCAGTTCAGGGAGAGACTACCAGAGCGCTCGGACTCGGGTGTTTGCAAGGCCTCCTCATTGGCAGAGAAACATTTAACTATACTAAGACCACAGTTATTTAGGAAAAAATGGGGTTTTTTTAGAACTCCTAACAGGATATAGGACTAACATAATAAGAAATACTCTACAAAGGAAAGTACTGGAATCACTGAGGAAGGGAAAAAGGACTGATTAAAACTCTACTGTAAATTTATTTATGTTTTACTACCTGAAAACCCCAGAGAGTAACAAAGATTATGAGTAAAACCTACACGGGTATTTCTGTATTTCTTTTCTAAAAACAAATATGTATTAAAAAAGAAAATATACTGATCAAAAGGAAGGCTATTTGCTCTTAATGAGATCAGGGGGCCAAAGTTCAGAGATTATCTGGATAGGTGTAACTCTTTAGGCAGAATTAAGCAGTACAACTGGGCTTGCAATTTCAACCATCTTTCAGATGACACACAATTTGCACAAATGTGGCTTTGCTAGGTGTGTAACACATGCAGCGAGAAAGCAGGAGAAAGCAATGGATCACAACTTGAAGCCATGCACACCTATACCACTTTGTGTATGTTCCATTTTGTTACTTTTAAAAAAGAAAACAAAATAACAAACCCTTTAATATAACGCAAGAGTGAAATCTAAAGCTTTGACTGGGTGAAGACCCTGGACTAGCATAAGAGTTCTGAAATGCATGCAAGGAAATTTCAGCATGAATTGATGGAGAAAGATCTGCTTTGTGCAGTACTTTTCAGAGAAAAAAATCTGTTTACTTTGTATAAACTTCAGAGGAAATTTCTTGAAATATCTTCTCTGTGTGGGTGTTAAAAGTGAATGTTCCAAGAGGCCACAGAGAGTAAGATTAGACAGATGCTGTCAGCAACATGACCACAAGAAAAGTTGCAATTGACCTATTATTAATACTGAGCTACAAAAAAAACTATGTTCAAGTAACTTTAGGGATTTGGATTCAAACCCACAAAAGTAAAGAAATTCAGACATCAGGGTGAAACTCCTTTATTGTGCCAAAGAGCCCTGACATATGATGCATGTGTTGTGTCTGCCACAGAAAGCGCAGAGGAACGCCAGTTCTGGTCGTTGGGTCCATCTCTCCCCAATAAAGAGAACAGTGTATTAGCTACAGCAACGCCTCGCTTAAAAAAAACATGGCTCAAAATTTTTCCATTTTGAGACTATGCTACAGGCCAATAAATTTCAGTCTGACAAAATTTATTACGACATTTAGGTTAAATAGTTACTACCTTGTGCTATACTACCTAGGTGTTCCCACTGTAACAATTAAAGCAATTTTCCTCACCCCTTGTTTAAAAATTGAGAGAGACTTAAATTATTCCATCTGTGTTTAATGAATGGACCACAACCCGTCTCTGTTCTGACAGTAAACTATGTCTGGCACAGAGAGGCTGACTTCTGATTACACTCACTAGGCACTACAAAAGCATAAAAATGACAATGCCAAAAGGTAGCATGGAGTTAGCAATGAAAAGCATCTCTTCCTTAACGTCTGGCATGCATTAAATGGTACTTTTTGAGCTTTATCAATTTTCTGCTATTCAGGTTCAGATGGCAAGATAAAAAATTAGGGTTTTTTTTTTGTTGCCGTTTCTTTCTTTCTTTATAAATAAGGCTCTCAAAAAATGACTAAAAAGGCATTTAGGAGAGCATTCTCTCTGATGTATCACAGAATCATGGAACTGGTGAGGGTGGAAGGGACCAGCTCAAAGCAAGGTGACCCAGAGCTGGTTGCTCCGCATCATGTCCAGTCAGGTTTTAGGTATTTCCAAGGATGGAGACCCCACAACCTCTCTGTATGCAAATAAATGTGCAGAAAATACACATTAGGTTTTAGAAATATAATGTAAAAACGCATTTACCAATGATTCTGATAAATGCAGTCTCAAAAAGTGTAGTGTGAAAAAGTGATAGTCCAATAAATTTCACTGAAACAACTAAAGCGAAAATTTTGGACAAGTGTTACAGAGAATGAGACTCAAAGGTTGCTGAAAAGCTGAAATCAGGACTTTTAAAATATTTTGAAGTGTTTGTAAAACAGCTAAGTTTACAGTTTCTTGTCATTCTGTCACTGATCACTTCTGCCTAGTTTGAGGCTTCTGAACCATTCTTTGTAGTGTTTTTATTGATTTTAAAAGAGTATTATTAGACTATTATTACTATTGCTGAAAACACACTTTGCAAGTAAGAGGCAGGCATTCTGCTGTGGTTGGGAGGAATGAGAAGAATGACACCTCCACATAAATCCTCATGGCAATTTTCACATTATTAAAAGCTTAACTTCTGGTTGCAACTCCATCATTTTTTACACTTCAGTACTACCTGTCAATCAAACTGAGAGCTGAAATATTTAAGAATCATTCTGTCTTATCATTTTTAAGCATATATGTAAATTCAACACACATTTTCATCTTCCATGTTCAAAAGACTACTCTGAAGAACGAAAACTCAAGTCAAAACCAGTTTGCTTTCAGGACACTGACACTCTTCAGAGCATTGTTTGGGGCAAAAATGCTCAACTGGCTAGGAGCAATGACAAACATCAAGATGGCACAGTTGGGACTGCTGTCGTACCATCGGTTGAGTGGGCAAACACCACCTTGTGACGCGAAATGCAAGTCCTGGTTGTGCAACTGTTGCTGATTTTATGAGATGTGCTCGTTGATGGGACACCTCGCCTTCCCTTCCCACCGACGGACTGACGGAGGACTCGGTCCTCTTGGGTCCTCAGGAGAGGAAAAATTAAACAGAAACACAGAACGGTTTGGGTTGGAATGGACCTTTAAAGATCATCTATTTCCAACCCCCTGCCGTGGGCAGGGACATAAGTAGGTGAAAAAGATGAAATTTAGAACTCAAAAAAAAAACCCCACCCATTTTTTCTAGTCAGCTTAATGCTCTGTGTTTTTTGAAAGGTTAAAATCTGCAAGAAAGACACTGGATGTTTGATTTGGGAAACGGTTATGGCTCCTCTTGATCATCGAGACCTACACTTAAGAGCAGAAGTAATTACACTTTTCATCAAGTTTCCCAATCAAATGGCTTCATGTGCGGTTCCTGTCTTCTCGCTACCTACCTGTGAGGATTTAGTCAGCTTCTGACTGTACTCCTTCTCAGTCTGCTTCAGCCGGCTGTTTGCCTGAAATACACACAAAAGGCAACCAGATTAGCTCAGATGAAGAACGTGTACAGACACTTGCCACCGACCCCTCCGCTTGGCACCTCATCCACATGCCTATCGCTGAGCGGCTGGGACCCGCGCCAACTCCAACGCCCTTTTGTGGCAGCCAAAAAACCGCAACGGCTTGCCTTTGATCTCGGGCCAACTATTCATCACTTAAAAGAGGGGAGAAATTGTACCTCTGCTGCCAATTATTAGAAAAACATAAAGACTTCTGCGGAGTAAAAAAAGAAAAAAAGAGTGAGTGCGTGTGTGTGGCAGGGGGAGGGAGGCAGCGCACACCCGGGTTTATCAGGGTGACTTCGTTTCTGAACGGAGGGAAAGGGCCAAGCCCCAGGCACAGGCTGCGAGGGTGCGGCGCGACACGGAGGACACGACTTCGTGTCTCAGCTTGGTGTGCACAACTGCCTTCTGTCCCATCGCACGTCCCTTCTTTTTTAAAGGTGGCAATTACGCTGAAAATCGACCCAATATGCAGCTGAACCAACGGGAGCTTGGTTGGTTGGACGTACAGCTCTTTCCTTCTCCTAGAATTTTTTTTTTTTTCACAACTTAGATAAAGAATAAAACAAACAGAAAATAAGGCTGCTTTGTCACATTGGAATCCAATAAGCAAATATTTCTATAATTCTGGGGAAAAATAGCTCTTAAGGTTTTCTCCTCAATTCAGTTTCAGAAATAATTCAATAACAACTACAAAATAAATTCAATTTAATTTCAGGACATAATTCTGATTTGTATTTTTCTTGCCAAGTGCCACAGTATTGTATTGATAGACCGTCCTCAAAACACTGTCCTCAGATGAACTGCTAAGCGCTCTCTTGTTCTTGGCTCTAAATTTCGAGGACAGGTGTCTAAGCAAAATATTTTCTTAGGGGGACAGAAAATTATGAAGCTGAGTTCTGAAGCAAATTTAAGCTGATTAAGTTTTCAAAATCTATCTGACCTCGCGTTCAAATCTTTGATCTGTCGTCCTTAGTTTTACGGCACAGCATCCAGCACACAAACACGCTCCTGCAGCTGCCTGTGTGCCAGCGCCTGTTTTGGGGACCACAGAAGCCGCGGGGGCCCCCTGAAGCCTCTGAACCCTGCTTGGATCCAGTTGCAAGACTGAAACTCCACTTCTGCAAACACCAGGGATTTCAGTCAAGCAAATAGTCTTATTGATTTTACTGGACTCTAAATTTAGGAGCTTAAAGTTGCAGACAGTGTTTGCGAATCACCGCAAAGCATGATAGGGCTCAAATCCTCTTGTACAATCCAGGCAGTTATGTATGGTGCAGCTTAATAAAAGTATATTACAGCCAGTTAAAAATAATCTTAAAGTTTACATGATACTGCAATTCAAGATCTTGAATCCCTTCAAATTCCAAAATTATGAAACATATGGAGGTCTCTATTTAATTTGTTTGTTGGTACTAAGAAATTTACTAAAAAAGTTAATCAAAACCAATTATCAAATATGAGCATAACTTTTGATAACATGTTTTGGTCGTTTTTTTGTTATAAATACAGATAACGGCACTACATACTGGTTTAAAACAGCATATACAAGAATTCTGGAGCACCAGACAAATTAAATTCCACTTCGACATTTGCCATTTAAAGTGTGCCACAGACACTGTAAGGGCACCTTGTGGGGCTGCATAAATAAAATGAGAGCGGTAACACAGAAGCAGTTATGCCAGACAGCTCTACGCAGGCTACATTTCTCTTTGTACTCAGGCTGACCCATGTTAACACTCTTTCCTCTGTATTGTCATCTGGTTTCAGATTACGTTTTACCACCACTGCATGCCATAAAGTGACTGAAACTGCCAGTTTATCTTTAGGGAAAAAAGTAAAAAATAAATTACAGTAATAGTATAAATTACTGTTACTCCCAGAAAGAGAGAGATAGTAGTCAGCAAGGCTCTGCGAAGAAGATCACATTACAGCTGCTCTCACTCAACTTGCCTGGGGTAAAAGACTTCATCTTTCATAGAAGCAGCTTTATAACCTCCTGAACCCACAGAAGAAATCCCAATAAATAATAAAGAAAGCCCCATAACTTCCATAAACAAATTAGAACTTGTTTGTTCACACTGAGTAGAACCAGGATGACCTCTGATAGACATGACAGAGGCGATCCAAAAGAAAGATATGCTGAATTTCAGTGTTTTATTCCTAACTGAAGGCAAAGAAAGTATATCCTACCAGTTTATTTAAAGGCAATTACAACATTTTATTGTATAATGGCTTTAACAAAATCCAATTAGCAAAATATTTATAAGCTGTCTCCCAGTCATCAACGAACCACAGATTCTGGCATTTACTTGCAGTCTCAAACATCCTTTTTTGAGGGGTCTGATATTCAGAAGTACTGAGCTACCAAAACTTCCACCGGAGATGGCAAAACCACATTTCGGTCGGCTCCAGCTGTGTAAAACTGGCTATCTCGACCTTGTGCCACTAAAAAGTATGGACACCTGCTGACTTCGGCTTTTCTCTGGACCTGTAACACCGTACAGGTCTTGCATCATCACAAACTGCACAGGAGCACCAGCGGAGCTCTGCAGAAGGCGGTTTCTACAAGTAATGTCACACTGGTCAGCTGAACGGATCTAATTCATGGCTATGCACAGGAACACGCTTTTCCCTCCTCTTCTTTTATTGTAGAAATACAAAACTTTTCCCTTTTCAAAACCTACGACTAAACTAATTTAATACCTCTTGACTATAGGCTGTTGCTTTGCAGCCTAGGGAGGCATAAACCTACTCCCCTGGGGCATGTGTAGCCCTGCTACACAAAAAAATGTGCCTTTTTACTTTTTTTTTTTTTTGGTAAGAAATGGCTTACTGCAAAGTAAATAGACATAGCTGCGTGCAGTGAACATCGTGGAAGATTTATATTACATTTATCTTGACAGAGGAGAAGGTTAAAAAAGGCACGGTGTCCACAAGCAGCAGTTTCCTGGGCTCCTTCTTCTCTAACAGGCTGCTCGGCTCAAGCGTTGTATGAAGCATAAGCTGCTCCTGTATTATTTTAAGGGCATTCCTTCGCTTTCAGGTTACATGCTATTTCAGAAACATAATGAATAAGAATCCTACTGGAAGGTGAACATTTGGAGGGTCAGCCAGTATTCATTAAAGTCTAACTCTTTTTATAGCAATGGGCAGCGCTGCAAATACAGTTAATGGGTCTTAAACTAGTTTTCCATGTGCGAGAGGTAGCTGTTGAAATTCACACTTGGCAAAAACTTGTCAGAAATATCAATTGTAATATCCATTTTTATAATAAAAAGGTTTAAATTGGATAAGCCATAGAGGAATCCCACTGATTCAAAAATTAACTTCTGTTTAGTTTCACACAGTTAATACATATTTTAGCTAAAATTATCTGATTATGACAATTTTACATGCAGTTATTTTATATTCCAGAGTGAGGACTTTTGCATTAAAAAGATTATGTCCTTGTTACAGTTAATTGGTTTTAAAAACCAACTATAATTCTATAACACGCCTTAAAGCATCATATTGTGGTTGCTGAGCAAAACTGCACTGACTTCAACAAAACATTTCACGTAAAAATTAAAAACGGTATTAGCACTACAGATGTGGTATCTGAATTAATGGATGCTATTCTAACGCAGTCTGATTTTCATTTTTTCCTTTCATGAAACAGAGCAGCATTACTACAAATAAAAGAGCAAAGGATCTATGATGGGACCACACCGCAAAAGCATACCGTGCCCTACCCTAATTACAAAGTTTTTATGTGTTATTTATAAGGTATAAGATGTATTAGAGGGGACTTTTAGTTCTAGTTCCACTTGATGGAACGCATCCATGGAACAGCCCCGGGGGCTGCTCACCGGTACGGCCATCTCCAGTGTCGACAGTAGCTCTAGCTGCACTATGGGGTCGGCAGGTACACGGACAACTTCATCTTCCATCAACAGCCGTGAAGGCGTTTAGGACATCCTGAATGTTTATCAAAAACGCAGCTGTGAAGAATTTTTTGGAACAGTACAAATCTGTGCGAAGGGACATGGTTTAGTGGTGGACTTGGCAGTGTTAGGTTTATGGTTGGACTCGATGATCTTAAAGGTCTTTTCCAACCTAAACAATTCCATGATACTCTATCTTCCAGCTTTGGAACAGTGATTTTCGGATGGAAAGTGAGATTTCAATTATGCTCCAAAATTAATACGAAAACTAACTCCTGCAACCCAAATGTGGACAGATCTGTAAGAGTTAAGGATGCATAGTGAAATCCTGTTCATCTAGATATGAATTAGTTTTGTGACTGATTCAGTAGTGTTTCAATTTTATTTCAACCTCCCCAAACATAAATAAGCAACAAAACCCCCACAAATATAAAACTCTCATAAACTAGCGGGTTATATGTACACTCCCATATTCACTAATAGAAAAGCAGATTTAAGAAATCTGTTTAGGGAATAAGCTATGAAATAACCATTTGTCAAAATGCCTGCAACTAGCTAAATGATGGCCATACTACGCTGATCCTCCATAATTAGTTAGATAAAAGTGTAAGCAAACTAAAAAAAAAAAAAAATGGAGAAGGAAAAAAAAAAATCAAAGGGTGGGGGAAGGAGAAGAAAGAAAACTTGCTCCAGGGAAGAAGCAACTGTTCTCTGATGTGCAGCAAAGAATTTAACATCAAAGAACTAATGTAAATGGGGCCCATTTACCTTAAAAAACAACACACCACTCCACATTCTGGAATATTTCTATTTAAGTTTGACAGCATTATGCTTTGTACCAAAATTCAAGATTGTGTAATTTGACAGATGTCAAAAGAAAATGACCTTCAGAATGGCTAACTGTAGCAATTTTTGTTATTAAGTAGGTTAAAACACTATACAGTATCTGTTTAAACTTCAGAGATTAGCAGATCACCTTTTAAGTTCATCAGATTGTACATAAAAATTTCATTTCGACCTCAAAGCCTGAAATGTATCTTTTCCTTATGTGCCTCTAATACCGACAGCGGGTGACTTCCTACACCAATGCTCTCGTTCTTTCTCCTGCTCTGCCCACATCAGATAACAAACGGAAAGCTGAATCTCTGTGTAACAGTGAAAATAGCATACCCGTTCAAATGTGTAATTTGAGTCACCCAAAAGACCATTAAAATAGTTCAATATCCAAAATGATGTTAACAGAATAATTAGTCAAGTACCAAATGACTGCAAGGGTTTTGAAAATGAATGATAGAAATCCCAATCTGTCATACCCACAAATCCTATTAATATTCTATTTTACATTCTACTTTTGTAGGTCTATAAATCATCATCTTTTTTTTTTTCTTTAAACATACATCTTTAGGAGAAAAAAACCCTCTCATTCATGTACTAAGTACTTTTCATTGCAAAAAAAACAAGAATGAATAGAAATTAATTTGACACTCTACCTGTATGGAGAATTGCCTTTCCGCAGTATATAGCAATTCTGTGCTTAATGGGGGCCTACTGAAAAACTGCTTGTGCTATTTGTGCCTTAGGAAAACTCTGATTTCCAGTCCTTTCATTCAAACTAATAGTGTATTTCTAATCATTCTGAAATTATGTAGGGAAATTAAATACAGACATTTAACTCTTCCAAAAATTCTTCTATGAGACTCCAACTGCACAGTGTCTGATGCCAAAGTTATGCCATCCTTACACTAGTACGCAATTACTAGGCTTCATCTAAATGGATTTACTGAGCACCTAAATATTTCCCAGCTTCACTAATACAGATTTCTATTCAATGTTGCAGTGAGCCAGGCACCTTATTTAAAACCAGCTGCATGATTTGGCCTAACATACAAGCATTGTATACAATACAAAGTTTTAAAACCAGCCTAACAGTCTAGGTTTGCCACATGAAATTGTTCAATACCTTAAATATACAAGATAGTACTGACATGTGCATCAGGCATTCAAAAGGACAGGGAGCGAATTACAGTTTCATCTGAAGACGTACTGTGACGTTTTGCCAAAAGAGTCGGGAGGCAGGTGGCTTTATGTTACGGCACGATTCCTTCTTTTGCTCAACATTCAAACAAGATGAAGTGAGTAAACTCAGTGAAGATGTTGGGACTGCACCACTCCACATTAGGGTACTGAAGCCTAGTTTTCCCCTGGCTACGTGCCTAAACCTGGTACAGCACAAATACATTCCTGGATTACGATTTTTAATACTTCCTGGTTTTCTTCTGTTCTGTCCAACTAAATTAAGATGGTTATTTAAAGCAGGTTTAAGACATTATATCAAAAGTGGTGG
Organism: Nipponia nippon; assembly: GCF_047370975.1. NCBI lineage: Eukaryota > Metazoa > Chordata > Aves > Pelecaniformes > Threskiornithidae > Nipponia > Nipponia nippon. The sequence goes on from NW_028262330.1 coordinate 7,992,403, forward strand.
CATTTTCTTTTTCAGAGCCTTAACAAATAAAACATGCACCCAAAGGGAATTATGTGAGCTTTTACAAGCTGCCTTTATTCATCAGCAAGACTGGGCACCTCTGCTACACAGGCACCTCTCCCACTCACGTGCACTCTCTCTCTCCCACTGTAATATAAAGAAGTTTACAGAATAGCTCGTATCACTCAGGCCCAGATGTTTCTGGTACCCAAACAGCTGACAGCCAGTAAAATCACGAAGGGATAGGCTGCTAAACATCTTTGAAGATGCAAGTCAAAGCTAATGGCTCCTCCACAAATAGAAGGCAACGGTACCAAGATGTGACACTGATCCATGATTTGACTCCGTTACAGGCTACTTAATATGAGCTTTACAATACACGATTCCTTCAGAAACTGGAGATTTCTGGGAATCGTGCACTTTCTCACTATATATCAGCTAACTTTGCACACCTTGATTTTTGCCAAGCAGAGACTATAAGGCTCCTGAAAGGACTATAAAAAGGGATAAGAATGCGATATTTATTTTTTAGATTCTCCATTGCTGTTTTAAGTTGAATATTGCGGCAATAACAAGCAAGTGTTAAGAAGATAATAACTAGAAAAAATTCCTACGTATGTATCATTTTGAGAGCAAATATTTTTTTATTAAATAGAAGGAAAACTGGAAACAAAAGAACAGACTCGGTATTACTAAGTTAACTTGATATCACTAAGTTACATCATTAGACGAGAGCCAACAAAAGTTAAGCTCCTACAGTTGGAAAGACAAACATTCAAAATACAACAAAATCCCCTACCAAATCTATGATCTGAAGCAATCAGTGTTTCTTAGCAAGATTATGCTGGATTATTTTTTTGTAGTTTTAAATACAACAAAGCTTCCCAAAAAGAACGACAACTTCACGGAGCCACAAAGCATTATTGCACCGATGACTAACTATGTGCAAGTCCAGCAAAGTCCCAATTAAAAGAGAATGGAATATATTGCTCAATCATAAAAGCAATTAAAAACATAAATAAGATACTGTGAGACTCTTAACGTTCCCAATGTTTAATTATTTATCAATTCTCCGTCCTGCAGCTGTAGGTCAGAATTAACTCCTCTGAACTAAATACAGGAGAAGTCTTTTGGGGATTTGTACCTTATTCATTTTCAAGCAAACACCCAAATTCATTTCAAATTCACACAAGAACTGCAACAGTTTCACCTAAATCAGATTTTCTACAAGTTAAACACCCCTCCTACAGTCAGATGTGATTGTGAAACTACTTTGATCTCTGTTCCCAAATTTATTGCTCTGTGTAATCCATGACAAAATATAATGTGATTTACTGTATCTCTATATGACAGCCCAGCAGCTGACAGAACTTAATAATTTAGCATAAGAAAAAAACCTTCTGGCACCAAAATACACAAATCATAATTGAGGGACTTTAGTATCACATTACAATGAAGCATATGCAGACTGATCGTAAGAACTTCAAAACAATTAGAATTCTTTCTCACCCATTTAATGAAGGTGGGTTTTACTCCATGACATGTTCTGCAGCTGTAAGCAAGTCGTTTTGGAACACTTTTGTTTCTTCACATTAAAGACTCTGAAGGACTAACAACACTGTTTTACCCCTTCCCTATTTCCAAAACACTCTTTCTCCTACAAAAAGGGGGGGGGGGGGGGGGGGGGGGGCCACCTGCAGCTTTTCTCTATTATAAAGATATGAAGAAAGAGCAAATTAGTGTAAACAATGTCTTCAAATTGTGCCAGAATTTAAATATGCCATAAATTTTTTTATATTAGTTTGGTCTTGATAACTGAGCATTTTTTCTAAAACAAAGCTACAGTGAAAATGCAAATATCCAAAGACTGACCTAAGCAGGGATGCGATGGACACGTTCCGTGGGGCAGCTTTTGGTTTGGCTTCTGCCAAGCTCTCAGGTTTGGGGGACCTGAGAAAGTCCTTCTGTAAAGGATGGATTAACCCCAGGAACTTTTCTTAAAAGTAAGAACATGGAGCGCATGGCATGGGATGCAACAGAAATTTCCACTTAGTATTTACTAATTCCAGGTAACAAACACCAGTTACCATTGTCTGCATAAACAAAACCATGAACAAGCCCCAGTGAAATCAGCAGTAATTGCTGCAGGTACCGGGATCCAGTAACAGGGCATCGGTCGTAGGATCTGTCCTCTCACCCCTGTCTAGGCACCCAGACCTGATGGTAGTCACTCAATAATTCTGAAAGAATCCAAGAATGAAGCGGCTGAGTTGTTAAAAAAAAAAAAAAAAAAGTAATCTCACATTACAATCAGCTACCGTACTGGAGAACAGCCAATGTTTTTCCTAATGTTATAATGTACCCTCGGATGTAAAGATAAGTAAAATTGGTAAATTAGAGAAAATTGTACCTACATGCAATCAGCCTTCTCCAAGACACACAGTTTTGTGGAAAAAAAAGGAAAGAATGAGGTAATGATTCAATCGGGCTTTAAAAAATATTTAATAAAGTTAAAATAATAAGCAATTGTGTATTACAAGACAAAGTCGGTGTGTTACAGTTTGTTTGGATAGTGAAGAAAGGCTCGGGAAACTATTGAAAAAATAATTAGAACAGTTGTTCTGCCACTGGAAAAGCCTCCTGCACTTCATAACCAGGAAAGTTAAGACTGAAACATCAGTTGTACTAAAAACATCAGGTATGTCCTCTGGAGTCAGGCTCATGGGCCACCGAGCCCAAGGTCCTCTCCAGAGGCACGGGAGGTGCTGCTTACAGAGGCTGCAGAAACCTCGCCCCTTCTGCAGTTCGTACCCCTCGCATTCCCCCAGCACCCACAGGGAAGTCAGAAGTTAAATCCCTGCTTATTCCCATTAGCGACTGGTTACAAGCTGCTGCTCATAAAACTGTTCAATCCTTTTTTGAACCTACTGATAATATCTGCCTTCACAACCCCCATGGAAATCAATTCAAGCAGCTCACTATCTGTTGTTTAGAGAAGTACCTTCTTTCACCAGTTTTAAATCAATCTCTTATTAGTTTCCAGCAACTACGCCCAAGTTCTTGGGCAGTAAACAACAATTCAGCATTCATGTTATCTACTGTCTTCACGACTTTGTGAGTCTTGATCTTATGAATATACACCAAAGGCTACAACCTGGAAGTTATAGAATTGAGAAAAAGCAGAGAGTGCCCTGGTGAGGCAGAACTAGAAGCGATGTTTGGACACAGACTTGAAAAGAAATAGGAGAGAGACAGGACCAAAAAACCCATCTGTGAATACTTCTTAGATAGATACCTTAGATTAATACCAGTTGGTTAAAAAAAAACCCAAACTTCTCAAACAACTAATTAACTATAATTGATATGATAGGGAGTGAATAAAGTGTGCTGAACGACAGGCCATATGATAGAGCTCTAATTTTAATTATATCACTCCTTGCCCTGTTGAAAGCTATCTTTTTAATTCCGTATTGTGTCATAATTTATCATTTAGCTCAATTATGCTTCCTCTTGTCTGGTTCTCATTTCTTAACAGTATTGCATCAGTCATTTTAATTTGTAACCCTATGGTGTTATTTGTGAATGCAAATAATGTGGTGCCTGATCTCCTCTCCAAACATGAATGAAGATGTTAAAAAGTAAGCCTAATGCTCATGCGTGCTTATTTTTTCCCACAGTGACAGCTATACCAGCTACTCTTGGGTACCTCTGGAACCAGGTTTATAAATACAATTGATGGGCAGAAATCTCACCTGTTTTCTGTTTTGTTTTTCTGAGGGTTTTTTTGTGGTTTGGGTTTTTTTTTTTGGTTGGTTGGTTGGTTTGGCATTGTTTTTTTGTTGTTATTGTTGTTTTGGGGGTTTTTGTTGTTGTTTTGGTTTGGTTTGTTGGTTTTTGTTTTTGTTTTTTTTTTTTTTTTAAAAGAGGTAGAAGCAGAATATCTCTGTGAATAACTGAGACTATTGCTTTGAAATATCTCCTGTAGGGAGAGAGCCATAAATTCTCTTTAGTCTCATTTGCGTGAAATATCCCTGAGATTATTCTACCATATTTTTCTTCATGTTTGGCTCTGCTGATTGAAGACTCTTCCAAATGGCTCCCCTAAGGGATGATGCAATTCCTGTGACCATGGTCCTGGTCCACTATCATCTTTCTTTCTTTTTCTTTGGAGGAATAAGAAGGAGCAGTGCAAAAGGGGACACACTAGAGAGGAAATTGGTTTTCTCCCCTCATCTGTGAGCAAAATTTTATCGCAAGAGTTGCTGTAAAGGTACTATAAAGACAGATTAAACAATCTGCACTTCTTGTGCTAACATACACTAACGTTGCTATACAAATCTTTTCTCTTTATGACATACATTTCTTTTTTCTTGATCTTCTAGGCTTTTGGCAGATTTTCTCCAACAAAGCCAAAGTACTATGCTCATTTTTGATAATATTAGTTGGTGAATTACTAACACAGTGTCAGAAATGTTCAAGGACCAAATGTAAGTAAATGCACACAGACTCAACACAAAACCAACAAAAATATTGCTATTCTGGAATAGAGAGATAATATCATAGACAATAGTTCTCAGATTATAATGAAAAAAATTAAGAGACTCAGGGAATATCCAGCTCTTCTTGGTAAGAATCAGAAGCTCTTTAGATCATTCCTAGCTAAGGCCTAAGTAAAAGAATCTATGTAACAGATTCAAACAAGCATTTAAAAATTTTAGCCTAAAAAAATGGCACGTATAAACCAACAGGTGGAGGTCCTGAATGCATTCACATCGTGGAGAAAAAGATATGTCTGCATTATAATTAGATACCAATTTAATGATATCATTATACTCAGGAAGAATACATGTCCACATTTTATGGTTGACCTATTTGCCCCCATGTAAATAACCAGGGTATCGTTGCAACGAGTGTGAAAACAGTTCATCTGGATGCTCACAGAAACGAAGCTATCTATACTACGGCTATTAGTGTTCAAGTTAATGAAGTGAAAGGTGTCACTCAGATCAAAGACTCCATTATGCTAAGAATTCTTAGCAGAAACCTGAAGAATTGCTGCAGAGATGGTCCAGCTCCCAGAAGGTCTTAGATACAAAGATGGAACCCGTTTTGCTAGTTAATGAAATGTAGAGTTGGCAGAGAAAAACAACAGCTAGATAGACAATATTCAACAACATAAGCTAATGGAAAGCACGCAATGCCTATTTTTTACGAGCAGAAGTAACTTAACTGCTTAGAGGAAACTCAATACCTTTAATAGAGTACCTCTTGGAGTATCTCTTTAATCTCTGAAGATGTCATATTCTTTCTCTTCATCTTCTATTTCTTTGCCATGCTGAACAGTATGACATCATCTGTATGAGTACTGACAATAGTGCCAGGGCAGATAGTGTGAATTAAAGATATTCCTACGTATGCAGGATGAGAGTATGCCCAACAAGCATGTCCAACTGGACTGCATCCTAGGGCTGTACTTGCTAGTTAATTAATCCAGCATCACAAAGCTTGATGATAAAGGAAGGACTGAAATGTTCTTTAGGGCACATTATCAGGACGTTATTTGTAAACTATATGCAAGTAGAAGTTGTTAAAAAATTAAGCATCCAATTATAGGCTGCTGTCCGCAGATTTTTGAAAAAGGCCCTGTTACAAAAACATTATATTACAACATAACTACCTTGTAAAATAGTTATTCTTAATTAGGGAAGCGGTCACTTACACTGAGTACAATACTTTTAACTTTTTTTTTTTTTTTTAATTTTAACCTTCACTTTGAATTTCCTGGGCATTTTACTTTTATATGGACTTCCCACCAGACATAGGTAGAATGGTTGTAACAGGTATAGGCTAGAAAACATTGTAAATGTCGATTTTTGTTTAAGATAACAGAAATCTCAGAGTACAACTAACCGCTACATCATTAAAACCTACAAGCACGATTTGCACGGCTCTGGCCAGGTTGCCTGCCATCTTGGAGTCCCATCTCTCCAGAGTGAACCGTTTCACAACTTTACTGAAATCAGAAGAATTGCAGTCCAGAAACTGAAGTGTTTGACTCTCCCCTTTTTTTCTTTTTTTTTTGACTACAGCTTCATCCTGTAATCAACTATTATGCGCATTCAGTACAGTCAATACAGAAAAATGTAAATTACTTCTCCACAAGAAAAGCAGCACTGAAAATGAATTAGTGTTCCTGGAACCTGCATAAAGATTTAACAGGATGAGTCAAAATATCTATTTAAATATAGAAGAGAAGGCAATAAAAAGCTAAATGTTGAAAATTATTTAGAGAGGGAAGAAAAAAAAAAAACCAACTTTTTCTCCCACTCCAATTTACTCATGTGCGCTGCTCAAAGAGAGCTTTTTTTATGAGATGTTTTCAGCTCCAAGGTTGCTTCCTTTGAGCATTGTTAGCGCGTCTGCTGGGCTGCTTGGGTCATGCTTTCTGAAGGCTCCTTTTCTTTGCCAAGAAAATACCACAGATGAATGTTACAAACAGTTGTGTTAGCCAAGCTTCACATCTGCACGCACTTAGAAATGCAGTTTGTCTCTTGCTTTTAGTAATTTCTGGCAAACCTGAAAATGCTCATGAGCTTTGTACAGTCTGTTACACCTGGCTGATTAGCGTTCATGCTGTAAGTGCTGCTGATGCAACCTATAACACACCTGTCTCCTTGCTGAAATCAGTCTTTAGCGGAGCCTAACTACAGTACTATGTATCGCTAATATGTTCATTTCTCAAACAGTTTATGTTTCATTTCATCATAATGAGGTATGACTTCAAATAAAAAAAAAAATAAAACTACCATCATATCAGAAAATGCTATAATCACTTGCTATAACAGAATGCAAGCAAGTTAAATCTATACTTTAAAAGTAAATCAAAATCATTATGATTGAATACCAGTGTTCTTCTGAAACGATATTTAAGATTCCTTAACTAATAGACAAGAAATAATTTGGAGATATTCTCAAGTCATTTTTATGTTAGAGACAGATAACAGATATTACGAAAGTACTGAAGTCCTAAGAACATGGTAAGTACTGTTTCAAATTCTCTATGCTATCGTCTTGAATTTTTCTCTGATTTATGTCCAGCACGGCTTATCTGACCTTAAGGACATTAAAATTTGTTATCCTTATCTGATAAGATGGTTCTGTCTTCTAATATAACTACCATGTTAGGTCTTAAAAGGTGAGCAATAAGGTGATTGCACGTGATCAGGCTGTGGCACCTGATCTCACAAAAAGCAAGGCTAAAGAAGAATCGCTGCACTGCGCCAGCAAGAACAGCTACCTCTGCACCGCATTAGCCCGGCACCCGCCGAGCTGCTCCGGTATCACCTCAGCTCCGTTTCTATGTACCAGGTTGGTGGTAAGGACCTTGCTTACAGAAGTCTTCTGACAGCAGTTCAGGTAGAGCCCTCGGCACCTTCTCCAGCGCTGCTGCAGCTCGGGGCAGCGCTCAGCACGGAGAAGCCTCAGGGGTGCCCAACTTGCCCACAACAGGTTCAACACTGCTCATCATGGGCATATTTAGGTCAGCTATAGCTCACTTTTTAAGAAGGTGGTGTTTAATTGAAAACAATACCTGCAACAGGGAAGGTCACTGGAAAATTATGGACTTTTCCCTTTATTATTATTTCCACAACAACAAATGCCATGTTTATCTTTCCTATAGTGCAGGTTACACGGTGCCATTTGGCAACCCGTTTGCTATTTTCCCACCTGTCATTCCCTAGTGACTGGGAGATGCAATAACTGTCAAAAGATATTTGCTTTTAGAATCATAGGTTGAAAAACATTACTGTACCACATTTATTGAGCAACTTTCTGGCATTGTATGCTGTAATCACTAACAAAATGAATCAAATAAAATATTACAATAAACAATGTACTATCTTTACAGTGGAGATTTTTAAGCAACAGACAATTAAAGACTTCAGTCAATTATGTGTCCCTAAATATTGAAAAGCTGTCTACAAATACCAGCAGATATTTAAATGTCCAGCATGCTTGCACTGAAAACTGTTCCTCTGTCTGTGTCCCCCCCTCTCCTCCTTCCCACCCCCACTGCAGCAGGGCCGTGGGGAGGGCAATACCATACCAACCCTATATCTCCTTCTACCCATTTTTACTTCAGTTTTTCTTTTCACTTAAGTGTTAGCCATTTCTTTTGTATTTCATCATGTTCACGTGAACAACAGTCCACAATTACACAAAGCAATCCACACAGAAATCAGTATTACTCACAAAACAGACCACAGAGGAATGAGATCCTTCACTTGGGAATAGGCTGACCTTCAGAAAGTCTGGACAGTCAGATGTTCCAAGCCGAAACAGTGAAATTCAGCTTCCCCTTGGATTTTTAAGCAATCTTTACAGAATTGGCAGAAAACAGTAAATTTAGAGGACAAATTTTTCTCCCCTATTGTCCTAAACTTCAAGGTAACAAGATTTGCTAGAAAAATAAAGAGACTCTTAAAAACAAGTTTCAAGACTCATGCTGCAATTAAGTGGCTTTCCCCCCCTTGGATAAAATCTCCTTCATCAAATTTCTGTGGACTTCAATAGGATCAAGATTTGAACTAAGTTAGCTGAAACTGTAACTTTTGAGCTTTAAATGGAGTTTGCCCTCCAAGCTACTTTGACTTTCGGACTTTGTGGCCAGTTTCCACAGCTCTACATTTGGAAGACAAAAATGAAGCAGAAGGGTAAAGAGAGATTTGAAGGTAATACAAGGTATTTTCACATGTCTGTGAAAGACTTTCCAACAGAGATACCTTCCACCCCCTCCTGTCTTTTATTCAACATGTGCTCTTCTGATTAGAGGTACAAATAGGGAAGTAGGTTAAATTTAAAAAAAAAAATTCAATAGCAGTTAATATAGCTTAAAATTAGCAATTTTTTTAAAATAGAAAAAATCCAACAAATTAAAAAAAATAGTATTTCTGTCAGAAATGACAATTCAAGGCTATTAAAGATATTGCCCTACGAAGGATTATTTGTAACTTTAATTTGAGGATGTAAAGAAGTTAACTTTTCTTTTGCTATACTACACATGTAAAAAAAGATCAAAGAAAGAAAAGAATTGAGATTCAAATTCCATTTTTAAGCAAAAATGACAATGTCTTCCTGAGTTAAAATTAATCCTTTAACGATGAATTTCAAAGGTTTAAATACTTTCTGTGACCTTGGCTTTAAATAATTATGCCAAGCGAAGATTTCCTTACATTCAGAAAAGATTCTGAATTGTTGATCACAGCCATTTAATGGCTTCAGGCTGGCTGATTTCCAACATAATCCTCCGAATGCTGTTTAAAATTACAGACCGAGAACCTGATGCAGGTAAATGAAATGTCACTTTCACAAAGGCTGTTCAAACACTCTATGCAAATTGTTAATTTGTGCCACGGTACATTGCTTTGCAATAAAATGTATGATTTATTACATTAACGCATATAAAAGATACTTCAACAACTATCTGCTTACATATACGCAGCACCTACCATAAATATTAAGTAGGGTTTTTTTAGTTTAGCTTTTGAAATAAAACTCACATGTTTTAGCTCATATCATCCCTAATGTGGTGAAATACTTGAATGCAAGACGCTGGTACAAGGGGACGCTCAGCAAGCACGGATGTGCAATCAGTGACCCCGCTGAACAGAATGGGGAGGGAAGCCTTGATGTATCTCAAACATTAATTTCTATTTTCAAGCCTTTCACACAGCACTCGCTCACCCGATGCACACAGGCAAAAGCAGACCAGCCATTGTTAGCAACTAGACCCAATTTCCTTGCAGTTTTACCCTGAACTTTTTCCTCCTTAAGAACTTTCCCTCTTTTTAAGGGAGAAAAAGCTTGGTTAGACAGAACCGCCCTTTCTACTCTATCTATTCCAGCAAAGGAAAAGTGATTAGCCTAGTCCTTGGCTGGCTTTGCCTTTGAAATCATCTGGATTTTTGAAGTCCTGCCAGCTCCCGAGCACCGCACGGTCGTCCCCGTTCCACACTCACCACGGCTGGAAGGTGCTGCCCCAGCACCGCTCTCAGGGAACACAGTTACAGCAGCGACCGCTGCCACTGCGTGTGCAAAGAGAAGTCTTTCATTATAGAACCACAAAACTTTCCATACTCGCGCTGTGACTGCGGCATCCAATGTCAGATCTACAGCATACGTCTGTTTTTTCAACTTGAGTGACCCCTAAACATTTTTCCTCGGTGAAACTTTGCTTATCTGCCTTTTGGGGCGATTGCTCCCCTTTTGCCATGCCACAAGAAGCAGCCCCACACAAACCTCTTACCTTGTCCAGGGCCTTCTCTGTTTCTGCCGCATGTATCTTTTTCAGGTCTAATGTCATTTTTTCAGCCTCCAGTTTCAGCTTGTTCACCGCGGTCTCATGGTCGCGAGCTGCCCTCTGCTTCTCCTCGTCCCACTGATGGCTCAGCTCCAGCAGCTGTTGCTTCCGCTGGGCATTTACCTGAATAAGCTCTTCCCTCAGCTTGTGGATTTGGTTCTCCATATCACAGATCACCTGAAATAAAGAACAAATGAAGTAAAAAAACCCACAAAACACTTGATTTCTCAGACAGGCTGTTAGCTGGGGTAGGAAGGAGACTCAAAGGATTCTCTGTCCCTTTTCTTGGCCTCTTTTATTACTCTTCCCCCTCTCTTCGTATATGCAGACGAATATGGCTCGCCCCTGCCCAAAGCATGGATGGAGCAAGATTTACCTTTTTGGAGGGCGTGCCCCCGTAGTTTGTGGCATATAATCACTACGTATAATGCCCACGCCTTCTTTTTTTTCCTTTAAGAAATGACCTGCTGCCTTCTAATGAGATATCAGTGTATCATCAATCATTTATCAATCACTGCTACAGATTATAGACTGTATTTCATCATAACGTGCTAATGTGCACCAGGAACGTATCAAAGAACGTCCTTCTCCGGGTGAGGGAACTAGAGCATGCCGAGAGAGGATGACAGGGGCCAATGCAGAGAACCCTTAAGACTCTGCAAACAGTATAGAAAAGATACACAACCTTCAAAATGCAAGACACAGACTTCAGAACCCACAACTCTCTTTTATGTGATCACAGATTATCCTTCAGTCCTCGGGAGCAAAATATGTTGTGCGACGCAGCAGTGGCATCAGAAGCGGGGGACTGCGGTGCGGCAGCAGAACAGCGGGGAGCCGGCTCACTGCCTGCCTTCGAGGGGGGAACTTGAAAGGGTAAGGAATGGAAGTTATGTGTGGTACATCTGTGCTACTCCTAAAGTATACAGTATAGACATGGCTACTTTACAGTAGTAGTAGTAGAGTATACATTTATTACTTTAGATTTACACTTGCGTACAACTCTCATTAGTTACTCTTCTAACTGCGGTTCTTCTATAGCTTCTTAAACGAAGTATAGGAGCATTGTATCTGTGACATCAAACCGTTGTCCTTACAGCTAATTGCAATGTATGATGTTGCAAGCACATACGTTTTCATTTGTAAATACAATTCTGAAAATTAGCATTTTTCACTAAGAACCTCGCACAGTATTTCCCCCTTTTCCCTCCCTGCTTCACAAGGAACTGTGCAGTTCCCTGGGATTCTTTCACAGAGGATGCGATAATATTGAGATGAGAAATTGATGTTCTACCAAACAGATGTAGGTGACTCAGCTCAAGCTTATTAAAGGTTTCATAAGAAAATCTGATGAAAATTACCGTATATTTAAAGATCCCATTGCCCTGGAACGCCAGTTACTGCTTCTAGAGCTCTGAACGGATCACTCTCTCCAACTATTATTTTTCTCCTTTAGACATTTTTAATATACTGTCTGTATTCAGCTCAACCATCTATTTGCAGTCTCTGAGAACCACATTACTACAAATCTTTGAAAAAGAAACATTCATTTCTGACCAAAGTTGGGAAATGAATGACTATCAGAAACATTGCCTTGTACATTAATATCCCAAGACAGATTGTTATAAATTCTGTGATCTGAGAGAGAAAAATCGAGGCTTGAAAGTTTGCCTATTTTTTTCAAACTATTTGAACTATATGGTGTAATAAAAGACATGTCATCTCCCCTCAAACCTTCAGTTGTGTCCTTCGACTATCACAAGTGTAACATGTATTAAATAATATTAACCATCTCAGAAATTTATCAGAAGACTGACTTTTGCTTCCATGCTTTCTTAATTACTCATTGGCATTATTCCCTACTATGTCAAAGGCAGAATTTTGTGTGTATGTGTAGGGATGGAATGAGCACATCGTTTGTATACAGAAGTGTAACACAGGCCACATACTTCAACTATATCAGCATTATCTCAAACATATGGTTCACATAGTGTAATCTGCACTAGATCCTTTCCTTCCTTTCCTGATCTTTTCCTCTACATGTTTAATTTTTTCTTAAATCTATATACAGTCTAAATATGTAAAGTACACTTTAGTATATAATTATGCAGACTAAAATGTAAAGTACATTTTAATATATAATTATAATCTACAATATACTTTTATAATTCTTTTGGAAAATAATTTCACCTCCAGATCATAACAAAATGTTAGCCTAACTGGCTTTTACTTAACCAAAGAAATGCTACAGAGCTACAATTTCTATAGGATGATATGGTCTGAGTTCTAAACTGACATACGTAGCATTTGGGTTTTTTAATAGCCGTTCCAATGCAAATCCTGCCCGGAATAGTAACAATTATCTTTTAATCTGTGAGAGCTTGTTTTGAGAGCTTATTCCCCCTCCGCTACCATTTTCCTTCCCCCCCCCCTTCTTTTTTAAAACAAAAAACTTCCTTAAACTCCCCCCCACCGCATGTAAGTGAAACTAAGATATTACATTGCTCAGAAGTTTCCTAAAGAGTTTGATAAAATATTTAGGATAAGGAGCCAAGGCTAACTTCTTCTAATACAGGGAAAATTCATTCATAAATCATATTACAAGCCAAAACAGAGACTGAGTGAATTCCTGACTCAGCTGTTACATCTTTCTGCTTTACTGTGCTCTACATTCAACAGTTCTTATACAAAGCCATTAGAAAATCAAATGGCACAATATAGTGTTTTCTACTGCCCCATGGAAAAAGTAACAGCTCCAAGCCTTCAGATTCAAAGCTGGGGAGCCAAAAGATAGGGGGCTGAATGTTATAGGTAAAGTAACAGTAATTAATATGCAAAGGAGCATTAATGTTGGACCTGATAGATGGCAAAAGCAGATTTGGTTCTATTAGGAAAGAAGAAAGAATCTGAAGACGGGGTGATGGCAGCGAAACTAATATGATTAAATAAGTCCTTTTGGAGCAACTTCACTGCTAGTAAGATGATGTTAAGAGACATCTGATCTCTCCACAGTGACTGGAAAAAGCTTATATTGGGGATCACAGACACAGTTCCTGTCAATTACTTTAAAATAAGTCTAGTTCTCGCAGCCAGATTATTTTTTCCCATAAACAAAGTCACTGGCAGAAGCAGCTTACAACCGAACAACTTGCTGCATAAGACAGCTTTGTGTGACATGGATATCTTCAACCTGCTAAAGGAAATGAATCCCAAACTTTCCATCCCTAAGATTCTGCTATTCCACATGCCAGGTTTAATAAACCATTATTAGACTTAAATGTAGGCAAATTAGTACTACTAGGAAAAAAAAAACCCAAACAAACAAGATGACATAATTCCCAGTTGTGAAAAATCCATGAAATATAAAACTTAAAAGCAACTGTCTTGTCTTAACAATTCGCTGGAAAAACAAAAAATGCAATTACAAAATCTCACTTCTCATGCCTGAGATCTGAAGGCATGATGCTTGCTTGGTTTGTTTGTAAATCCAAATCCTCTTTCTCAGTATTGGTTTCTTAAATACTTTTCCTAGCTGCTCAAATCTATGTTTGTGACCCATGCCTACCAAATTGTTTGCATGGTCCAAACAATAACTTGGGCACAAGAGCTGCTGTGACAAATACATGTCCTAAACACTCCACCAGAGCAAGTTATTCTTCTGCTAAACATAAGGCTTAAACAAAAGAAATAAAGACTTCACAGTATATAACAGGTCCAAAATTTTATTGCTACTTGCTGCCCCTTTTTTGGATCAAAATGTTACAGTCTTTATTTCAGTTGTATGGGTACGAGTAAATGAAATAAGAGATCTGTGAATGCAGAAGTTCATAGCAATTCCACAGGATGGCCATGCCACAGCAGCATGCCCCAGACTAGAAAGCGTTTTGTAAAATGACTATTACTCCGCATAAAGAAAAACAAACAGAAAGAAACCACTAGCTTACAGAGTATCCCAAAGGGAACAAAAATACAAATATGTAAACTGCGTGACAGGGTAGAGATTTCATATGAATTTATATGGCATACTTGTACGTATGTGTATGCACGTATCACAATCCCATAGCTGAAGAAACTGCTAGCTGAGATGGTGATTTCTATTTCTGTTTCAAAGGAATAACTTAGAATTCTAACTAAGAATATCTGTGCTGAAATAGTGTCATAAAATAGTGTCAAATTGCCCACAGCAATTTGCCTGTAGGGAAAAAATAGACTTGAAAGAAAAAAAGAAGGTTGCTCACTTACTTTAGCCCATTTAAAATGCCAATAAATGTTCTGGATGTTATTTGGAAGGAAAACATGTGCTCTTAATTTTAAAAAGTAAATTGCATAAGAAAATATAAAGCTGGCAAAAAGTTTAAATTAAAATCCGTTGCTGATGTCTGAAACTCTGCTACAGTTACATGCAACAGAGATGAGAAATGGTCTGAATGACTACAGCCTAATTAAAAAAAAAATATATATAACCTTTATTTTTCAGGAGCTCCTACTTCAACCCCATGAAGCATTTACTTGGATCAGTTTCTAAGGAAGAGGCTAGAGCATGATTGCATCTTTTATACGCACAGTGATGGAATACATGGACTTCACCGTCTCCCGCTCAATGTATTACACACCAAACCACATCCACCCCATCACCGTATTTAGCTTCAAATAGTGTTGAGGGCATTTTAAACTCGCAAAAACAAGGCAATGCAGAGTTAAGATCAAATCCATTCTTAACATATTCCCTGAGGCTCAGATCTAGAGTCATTTAGGTGTTGCTTCAGCAGTTTTTACAGTAAGTGACTAACATCTCCCAGCAGATGAAGTTGCAATAACCCTTCGTTGTTCTTCATTGCTGAGTGTACTCAGGCTGATGAAAAAAGTATCACTTTTAAAGACCTCTGCATTTCTCAAGGGGATCATGACAACTCCTCAAGCTGAGTTTCAAAAGTTTTCCACACTGGGCTAACTTGGCTTCAGTTGCAGATGACTGCATAGGTCTCAATTTGCTGTGTTTAAATTTGCTTGCATGTAACATTTAAAATAAAAACAACAAAAACCCCAAAAACCTCTGAGCAGTTCCATGGACTTAGCTCAAACATGAACGTTAGGTTACATGATCACAATCATCCTTTCTAGGATAATAACCTAAAATATCAGCCCGTAACTAACAGCCCTGTTTGAACCGCCGATATGCAGCTTCTGCCTCTGTGCGCGCCAATGCTTTCTCACCTGAAGAACACTGAAATGAGCGCCTGCATTGGAACAGCGTGCTCTGTGAAACCATCAGCTGAGCCCTTCTGAAAGGGAGATTGGTTTCTTTGTGTCTTGTTAGGCTGGCGTGATGTGACAGAGATGGATGAGGTACCCATAACATTCGTTATTGGGTGGTGGATTATTTTTGAAAGGAGATCAGCCCAGTCAGGGGAAAGGAAGTGTGTGGTAAAAACAAATCTCACTTCGATGATGAAGAAGAATTAAAAGGAAAATAAGGAACAAAGTAGAAACACCCAGTGATTCAGTGGTGACAATGACTCCCTTTTTACCCACCATCAGTGCAACGTCCCAGAAGAGGTGGGTAAGTATCCCATCCCAGGCATGCAGTCACCGGTGACATATTTAGTGTAAAATACCTTAGAAGGGATTATACCTTGAAAGTGGGAATCTGAACTAATTTAGCTCTCTTATTAATAAACAAAGCTTTATAAAGTGCTGAGAACCAGATAAGACAAGTTTCTCTACCATTACAAAAATAAGCAATGCATCTAACATAAAAGAATGCTAAAAAAGTAAACAAATATTATTTGTTTGCAGCTCTAAGCTTAGAAAAAAATAATAGCTGTAAGAATTTCAAAGATGTGTAATGTTAGTGTGCGTTTAAAACAAAATTGGTTTATATTAATGAGTCTTACTACTGCAGTTTCAGCAAGTCACAACAATCGGTCTTACACTTGATCTCACCCTGGCTTTGGGGAACTGTCCCCATGATTTTTACTCCATAGAGCAACCACGTGCAGTACCCAGGGCAGGCACAGTCCTAATGGCTCTCTGATCTTTTTGCCCACAAAGCATCTTACTGAGTGGGACTCACTGGTCCCAGTATACCTCTGCTTTTCTCCGTGCCAGACGAATTTCAACTGGCCACTTCAACCAGCTGGCAGCTGTATTTGTGGCTCCTTTGTAACGTGACAATGATACAAAGGGTACACAGCAGTGCTGAAAAAAGCCATCTTTTTGTTCAAGCTACAATCTAAATCTGAAGAGATATCAAATCTAAACCGGTACTTCAAAAGAATTTTGAACTAGCAAGAGTCATTAACATGTAGTAACTCAAGTTTTTAATGTCATCTTCTAAATAAAGCTTTGCAATTAACTCAATTATCTCCATTTTAACCAACTATATTGAAAATATTGTCTACACCATAGCAATTTCAATTAAAACATGTTAAGAACTTATTATCCAATTTTTCTTGTGACTGGTAAAATCAGCAATTTGTCAATATTATGAATCCTTAAAAAGATAGATTTGATTTGCAAAGAAAACTACTTCCACAAATGTCACGCACGTTATCACAGGGGTAATGATGTGGCAGAGCACAAATTACAGGGATAAGTAATAAACAGCTATTTAGCTTTCACAGCACAATTTAAACACTGTCAAGTTTAAATGCCTTTTGGGTAAGAACACACAGACCCATAAATATGGTAATTAAGGGAGCAGATAAACGAAAAGGTGTGAAATGAAGTGAAAATGAACAACAGTTCAGTGACCAACAGGTTGGTCTCACCTCCTAAGAGCGCTGATCAAATTTTCCACAAAGCTGTGCAAGCTCTTCCAGAGGAAATCAGGGAAGCGCAGGAGCTCTGCTACCACTACCATAATTACAAGTAGTCCTGATCAGTAGCCTAGTACTTCCGGGAAACACTAAAATATCAGCAAAATTAAAACTTCAATACTCAAAGAGATGCATTTTATTACATGCTTATACAGTATTTTGTGCATACTTCAGTGTCCTCGTTCTTGAGGGAAAAAATTCTGCCCATAATGTCGGTGCTATTGCACAACTTGTTAACTACAAGACATCTTTATCCTATATATGACTACATTGCAGTGATGGGGTGAAGTTATTAATACATTCATTAATCAAACGTCCACAGTTTATAAATCAGCTTGTATAACATCAAGTCTAGGTATTCTCTTGTAGGAAAACTGCTGCACAAACCTAAGCGGTACTCACTAACCTGCACCACATAGGAAGAGTGGCAGTTCTCTAGACTCAAACAGATGAATGTTCAGTGTCAAAAAAACTTATGTAAAAGCAGTGCAGATGGCAACCATGGTACTAACAGTAAAATGTTTGCTGTTCAGCAGTGTAAAATCTGAATCCCCATATTACAGGGCTTACGCAAAGGTGTATCAACTCCATCTCAACACAGTCCCAGCTTCTCTCACCTTTGCAAACGTACCTCTGACATCCCTCTTGAAAATAGCCACCAGGGCTTGTAAAGTGAGGTGTTGAGCTGCTAACTTACATATTTATTCTATTAATTTTAACAGCATTAAGCTGCTTTTAAATGTCAAACCTCCTTTGTAAGATTCTTTACTTGGACTGTTTCAGCACTGTGTATGCTCTGAAAAACACCTCTAACATTTATGAATCTGATAAAAGTATATTCCTACCAACCTTGCTTATTTTGTATCTACTATGGTGTTAGGGGTGGGGGCAGGTTTAACACCACCCTACCTGTACAGTGCTGCTGGAGGCTAAACATCACTCTCTTCTTCATATTCAAACCATGGACAACTTCATTTTTCCCCTGCACTTACACAGTCCCCAAAAAAGTCCAGCACCCTTTACACGTTATCTCTTAGTAACGCATTTGCTGTATCTTGTCTACTCTTGTTCTACAGCTTAAGCATTTTCCTGAAACGCGATGGAAGTATTGACTCACGAAGAACAACAAAGAGAAGTTACCTTCTGCTGAGCTCCATTTCAATAAAATTAATGAAAAAAAGAGCCTACCCACGTCATTCCTATAGAGAAACATGCTTAGGCAACACTTCCATAGGTAATCTAAACCCCAAACTGTGCACTAACTTTGCGACATATTTCTGAAGGCTGGAAAGAAACATGCAGGACATGGGTATCAAAGTGCCAGTAGGAAAAGTTATGCTGAAAGTATCAGCATCATTCTGGTTTCTAAATCTATGACTACGTGTGAGAAAGGGGTAGCAAATTCTCAAGATCTGCTGTGACACGGTATTAAGCAAAACACAAATTTTTATCTTTTTTTCCAAAAGAAGTGCACTGAAATAGATCTGGAGTTTTAAAGAAGCCAGTTAGCTGCTTAAATCCCAGTTAATGTAAATGGCATTTAAGCTACAAACTACTGGGCTTTTAAAAAAAAAAAAGGGGGGGGGGGAGGAGCACGGAGAGAAAGAAAATCAGACATCCATTTGAACAGCTCCACAAAGAGCTTAAAATTAATGGAGCTTATTTTGATTTCTTAATTTACATAAGTACATTTGATTCTAATTTAGTTAACACCAGCTAGAAAGCAGAACTTCATACAGGTTGGTTATTGTCACTGCCTTCCTAATAAAATGATTTTTAGTCAAATGTTAGAACCTCAAGCCTACACGTGTAACTAAAGAATACAGTGCACTGGTGAATGAAAGGATTACTAAGTTGAAATTGAGATGAATGTAAATAAATTTTCCATTTAACGGTTCTAAGATCTGGAAAAGACTTGGCCCTCTTGCCTGGAAGACAGATCCAGAACAGTTTCTTATTACCTGATTTACTGTATTTGTTTTGAAATAGATCAGTGAGTCAAAAATTAAAACATCCAGCCTTCGTTCTCCTCTCTTTTTATCTGATGAAAGAAATGTATTTGTATTTTGCTTTGTACAAACAAAATGATTTGAATAAGACGACTAAGAGACCTACCTGGAAAGGACTAGTTGGAGGACTCATTGCCTTGTGTCTTTCTACTAAGAAATTTAATGGAGACACTCAACTGGGCACCTAATAATCCACGTAACTGCATTAGTGTAACTTAAATATGACGGAGATGGGAAAAAAAATCAGCCATAAATTCCTGCTTAGCAGTGATCCGCTAAAATGACTTATGAGAGCAGATTATAGATAAGATACAGAGTGGCTAATAAATAAATAAACATCTGTATCTAATACCAGGTTTGCTGCATCATACAAACCATAACAACCTATCCCTAAACAACGATTGATGAAAATTACACCAAACACGTGTTTAGTCTTCCCTGTTTTCCTTTGTGAAAAAATACAGGGCTTTATTTTCTGTATTTCAGAATGTGAAAGGAAAATATTCCTTTCAGATGAACGTTAAAGATACATTCAGTTCTGAAATAGCATTACAGAAAACCTTATTCAAAAAGTGAAGAAAAACTACTGATATTTAAGGAAAGATAAGACTTTCCTGCAACGGAATACAGAAATGGAGGCTAAAGATCTCTGCAGCATGACTGGGAAGTACTACCTGTCAATCTGATAGAGTATTTCTGTGTCCAGCATCCCCTAAATCAAAGCTTTTAAAAAATATTTGCATTTAAATTTTCCATGCATTATATTTAAAAGCATTAGCAGTTCCTGAACAACATGTAATTCTGATTTAAATGCAGACATGATGTATTACAGATTTAATGATTACTACATTCATCTCTATGAGGCAGCAAAATTAAACATATTATAATTCCTAATTTGTCCCCAGAAGAGGTACAGGCTGTATTGTCTATGGGAAACGTCTTTGCCCTGTCAACTAATGAAAAAACTTCACTGTAAGTAAAAAAACCAAAACAATGCCACCCCCCAAAAAAACCCACCCAGAAAAGCATCACACACTTCTCTTTTGGTTGCATGTGTTTAAATTACTACTCGAAACACATACATCTTTTGAGTATTCCAGAAATTTTACCCCACGCATCCCGTAAGGGTTTTATGGTGACTGTAACGGAAACGGTGTCGGCTGCAAAACTTGACAGGACAAACAGAAGACAAGATGCAGATACAAAGCCTAAGTAATAAGCTCTTCATGCACAACAGATCTCCCATCTTCAACTTCTGATGTTAATACTTGTAAAAATGCAAACTTTGGACACTAACTCCCATTCCGGTCATCTGCCATGACTATCTCCTCAACAGGCAGTCGAGGGACTTGAGGAAGACCTGACATTCATGCTACTGTCCAAGCTCTGCCCTGACTGCCAATCAAGGTGAAAAAGATAAATTTTTCAAAACTCCAGCATAATTTCAGGAAGCCAACTAAGGAACCTAACGCTGTCATTCTCTGGGCTGATGACTAAAGATGACTTAAATGCAGTAGCCTGTGTGTACTATTCTGCTCTACTAAAGAACCTAATACACCAGGAAACTCTCTCATTACTGATGTCATGCTGCTATATTGAAGATGACAGTCTTTAACCAAGCATGAAGTCCTCATTCTCGGTCTTATGAATGGCAATATGTGTGGGCAGAAATACTGAAATCCAGCAGCTTCAGAAATGAAAATTGTGAGACTTACAGGTTTAGACTTTAAAGAAATAATCAGATTCTAACTTTCAAAAAAACCCCTTATTTCCACAAGGCAGTAACAACAGCTGCAGTATTTCTGTTAATCAATGAGTTGTGGTAAATTCTTATCTGTACGTTAGCTGCTTACGCAAATAAGACGCAGAATTACACACACGTGCAGCTTTTGACTTTCTCCTTTTTGAAATCAGCTCTTAATTGGAAGAAGCATATTCTAGTTGACTAGTGTCAATCCTTATATCAAACAGCTAAATTTGTCACCTCCCTCAAAGGACAAAAGTCCTAGAGAAGGAAGTCTTCACTGCAACCTAGATGTTAGGTTGGAGTCAAAGGCATCAGCTGATGGTACCTATTGTGTATTTTGTACACACACATACAGCTGACACCATTTCTAGTCTCCCTCTCTGCACCTTCATCCTCAGATGACACCAAGTTGGGTGGAAGTGTTGATCTGCTGGAGGGTAGGAAGGCCCTACAGAGGGACGTGGACAGGCTGGACCGTTGGGCCGGGGCCAACTGTATGAGATTCAACAAGGCTCAGTGCCGGGTCCTGCACTTGGGTCACAACAACCCCATGCAACGCTACAGGCTGGGGGAGGAGTGGCTGGAGAGCTGCCCAGCGGAAAAGGACCTGGGGGTGTTGGTTGACAGCCGCCTGAACATGAGCCAGCAGTGTGCTCAGGTGGCCAAGAGGACCAATGGCATCCTGGCTTGTATCAGGAATAGTGTGGCCAGCAGGACCAGGGAGGCGATAGTGCCCCTGTACTCGGCACTGGTGAGGCTGCACCTTGAGCACCGTGTTCAGTGTTGGGCCCCTCACTCCAAGAAGGACATCGAGGTGCTGGAGCGTGTCCAAAGAAGGGCAACGAAGTTGGTGAAGGGTCTGAAGCACAAGTCTTGTGAGGAGCGGCTGGGGGAGCTGGGGTTGTTTAGTCTGGAGAAGAGGAGGCTGAGAGGAGACCTTATTGCTCTCTACAACTACCTGAAAGGAGGCTGTAGCGAGGTGGGGGTCGGTCTCTTCTCCCTAGTAACAAGCGATAGGATGAGAGGAAACGGCCTCAAGCTGCACCAGGGCAGGTTTAGGTTGGATATTAGGAAAAACTTCTTCACTGAAAGGGTAGTCAGGCATTGGAACAGGCTGCCCAGGGAAGTGGCTGAGTCTCCATCCCTGGAGGTATTTAAAAGATGGGTAGACGTGGTGCTTGAGGACACGGTTTAGTGGTGGGCTTGGCAGTGATAGGTTAATGGTTGGACTCGATGATCTTAAGGGTCTTTTCCAACCTTAACGATTCTATGATTCTAAGTGCTGGTTGCACTATTCCCATCATCTCAATAGTGGCTACTCTGAGTTCAGAGACCTTTTGGAAGCATCATGCTCCACAGCTACCAGTTCAGAAAGACAAGATCAATCACAGGATGATCTGTACAAAATAAATGAAAACTGTCTGCATAACATTTCTTTTCTTGGAATCGAGAGTATTTTTGGCTCAGTATCTTCCTCTGGCACCTTTACATTGATCTCTATCCTTTTCATCCTTCTCAGTTTGTCCTTGAATTCAGTTGATGCCACTTCGTTTTCTGAATGACAAATAGGCCACTGCATCCTAGGGCAGGAATTTCTTCAGATTTATGCATGCAACTGTTTTGAATCTACTGTACTTTGAAGAATATTAATATATAGTTTAAATGTAAAATCTACATACATACTAAACATGCAAATTCTATGAAATACCAGTAAAATAAAATAACCCATTAAATATATCCATTTATACAGGTCCATGTTTACATTTACTAACGCCACCCCCCGCCCTCCCCAGAAAAAAAACAAACCAAAAAAACCACCGAAAAACCCCAAACAAACCAAACCAACCTCAACATTGCATTAAGAGATCAGGAACAATGTATTACTCCTAAACTGAATACTCTGGCAGGGAACAACGGTTGTGGGAAGGGCCTGAAGGAGAAACCATTGACTGGAGGCAGAGCACCAAAGGGAGCAGTCTGCTTTCTGTACCACAGGGAAGCACAGTGTTTTAAGAGGACATAATTTGCAGACTTTTGAAATCTACTGCTTTTACTTTCCGGAAAGCACCACTGTTTTGAAGGACACAATCTTATGTAAAAGTAAGAGATCATGACTATGTACCACATTTTGACTAACATGAAGCACGAAGATCAGGGAACTATTAGAGAGATTATTTCTTGAATACCGTGAGGCGGTATTTTTGACGAATGGCATCTGATGCATTTGTTGAGACAGAGCTTTCAGTTTTCTCCATATGCATGCCTAATTACCACATTAATGAAGGCTATTGCTATAAAGGAATAGCAAGGCTGTCTCTGCTAAACCTCCTTGAAACTCACGCACAGAAAAGCAAACATTGCTTTCCATGTAAATGACTACATTAGAAGCCATTACTGATTAATGCCCGTATTTTCTCTCAGCCTCTGATGCAAAAGATGCCAAAGAAATGTTATCACAAGGGTTTATTTGCACAGCTTTAGAAATGATAGTAATCTACTAAGTATCCGACACAATACTCAGGTAGAGCAGGTAAGAATTAATTGGCACCTTCCCCCCCGCCCCGAATTTGAGATGCTGAAACTGTTTTTCCCTTTATTGAACCAGCTCGGCCTAGACTAGCTTGTCCCGCAGTGACATGTATATTGAATACAAATCAGACAGCATAGCTTTAAATCTGTGTTGCAGCTCTCATTTCCAATTCGAGAACTGTACTATAATCATAAGCTTCTGGTGGATGAAAGGAAATCAGCTCTCTGAATATTAGCTAATGCCACATTTGCAAGTCCTGAAGAGATCTGTGCTGTTTAAAAAAAAAATAGATCATTTCTCATGAACCTATATATATGAATCGCTTTGTACTGCTCGACTGATAGAAGCGATGCCTGTGCTGGGATTAAACCCTTTTCATCATAAAACCTCATCTGGTTCGGAGTCCAAGTCCATCAAACCTTTTCCCTTTAAAGTCCCGCCTTTGATTCTACATCAATTTATTCAAACCGCAGCTGGGTGGCTGAAAACGAAAGGACAGCATCATTTAAACCAACCATGTTCCTAACTTGAAAGAAGGGCTATAATTAAAAAAATGGGCATAAAAGAATGGAAATGGGATAATATTTTTTAATGGTAGTTCAAAGGCCGACAGATGTCAGAGCCTTTGAAGATGTCAGTACACTAAGCAAGAAGTTGCCATTAAATAGTTTGCCTGAGAGGTGAAGCAGCTTTTTAATGACTGAAAAAGCCCTTGCAGACACATCCTTGTGTTTTTAATTTGTCAGAGTTTCTGCAGTATTTTCTGATTAATGACACATGATTATAACTGCATAGCATACATATTTTTATACTTTGCTAAATGAATACTTTATTCCACATTCCTTCAGTGCCAGATAAGAACAGGAAAGCTTTACTACAGATTCCAAAACTATTCAGATTGCTCAAATATTTATGGTAATTTGAGGGGACTGGCCAGATACAGAGCTACTATGTGTTGCTACCTTTTGTTCTTTAATGGTGCTATTACTACCGCCATCACAATATGCATGCATTAAGTGAGCATGTGACCCCGTAATGTATTGTACTCTTCTCGTGCGCTAAACAATCGGAGCTTTCATAATTCACTGACGAACAAAGTCATCAAATCAAAATAACATTTCGAAAAATTCCTCAGTTGATTTTAAACAATACAAACAATGGCTGCCAATGTATTGTAAGTGGAAAATAACTTTTCTCAGAAAAAAAAAGTATTGCTAGGAAACATCATGTTCAGAAGAAAAACACCAGTATTTATAAATGCAGATAAAGTCCCCATCTTGGGCCGAGAAGATGCTCCTGCAATATCCTTCATCTCTCCGTTAACATATGCAAATTTTTTCTATTTTCACCATGAATGAAAAATGTAGTAGCCCAAAACACAGGCACAATTTATTTTGCTGCAGGAGTAAGCTCTCAGATCACCACAATAGTTTTTTGTGAAAGCATGCCTGCCAAGCTGAGCAGAGAGAGCGCAGGGAAGCGCCCCAGCCCTGGGGAGGGACAGGAAAAGCCAGAACAGCATGCCTCGCGTTGTGTCACACCTTAGAGAAGTCATTCATATGAAAACACAGTCATTACAAGGGAATTTGATTAACGTACTGTTCTTTCTGCTCTTCCAACCTAGATTCAGCTTGTTAATTGGATCATAAATAGAAATATGACGGACTCAGCTAAAACTTAATGTACAGAGAGATTGGAGGTACCTTAGCGGAGCTTTGTGAAATCAGTTTCTGGTCTCCCCAGAACATTTAGATGATTTCCCAAGTATGAATATTTGGCTTATTGCAATGCATATCCATCAGGAACCTCTTTGTAATAACCATGCCACCTACCACCACCATCATGAACCTCCTCGAGGGGAGAAAGATAACTGCTGGATACTCACTGCTACTCTGAAATCGCCTGCATCTACAACTGGAGATGAAGAAAGCTGTTAGCAACGAATGTTCTGCCGTGTGTTCAAAACACTACATAGTTATCCAACTGCAAAAGCAAGCACTGGAAGTTTTGAAAAGGAAAAGTCTATGGCTGCAGAGAGAAGAAATGTAATTCTGAAATTTAATTCTCCCAAAGGTATTTATTGAATGAAAACAGAGTCCTGCTAGGAAAAAATATGACTACGTCAGGACTCAACTCTAAAGAACATGTAGAAGGGGACTGCTTTCAGTACAAACAATTGTAAATCCAATTTCCAACTAACCTGCAGCCTTCTTTCTCATGTTATTCTAAAGTCATCTTCAAAGACAGTTTTATTTAAAAAGCAAAACAAAACCTAATCTCCTGTGCATCACTAGAATACTTGACTTTATCATGAACCTCATCAAGATTTGAAACCTCAGTTTACAAACATTACATTACACACTTTTGCCACCTTTCCTAGAAAACAAACCAGGTGAGCAAGCAGCCAGGAAGCTGCTCAGCAGGATGGGGTGGAAGCGGCCAGAGGGAACACCCGCTACAGCCAGCCTGGCGACCAGAGGAGGGAGACGAAGATCTCACTCCCTCTTGCAGCCACATCTCAGGAGCTTGGCAGGTCCTGGTTGCGTGGGGCTCTCAGCAGGAGCAGTACGAGACAGGGGCATGCTCTGGATGTAAGAAGGCAAGGGAAGCTCTACTCATCTACTTCTCTCCAAAGGCCGTTGATGTTGTCATTGTACACAGGCGTGGTACTTTTCTGTTCATATTCAATTATTACTTCAGCATTATGGTAAAAATAGGAAAAGAAAATGACAAAATTTAAGCAGTTATAATTTAGCTGAAATAAAACTTCAGAGAACAAAGAAAAGGCACTTCTCTAAGCTGTGGGACTTTCTACTGAATTTCAAATTAATTTTACAAACTAAAGGAATGTTACCCACAAAAGATGTATCAGAGTTATGAATAAATATTACAAGATTCTTCTAAAATGGGAAATGTCAGACACCCTGAAAACAATGTTTTGCTACAGAAACCCAGATAAGCAAGCAAAGCTGAGCCATTCATATTCTATCCATTAGAGGGCAATAATACATACACACACACTCATACATACATACATACATACAAACACACCCTCTCTCACACCCCCCCAGCTGACTTTAGCAGGAAAACCAGTATTTTCTCCCTAATATTACCAATGGTATATTGACAGCTTGCGTCCTGTTCCATTCTCTCCCCCTCCACTCCCCAACAACAGCATCCAACAGATCAAAAGTTACAATAACAAATTATTCTTTAAATTTGCTTTCCTACAAGGAAATCAATACAATACATAGTTTTAGAAGGCTTAGTTAGTTGTTATCAAATGTAGCTTGGATAGATTGAACAACTAGCATTTATATAAGCACATAAATCATTATAAAAGTTCCCAAACTTTGAACAGACAAAAGTGTTGTTCATGCATTCATCTCCCACCTACAGTCAAACCCTTCTCCTTTTCTATTCAGTCACATAAGAAACCTTTGGCAACAGCAGCAGCCACAGACGTGGCAAGTATCCCATGTACTTTAGGTGTCTCTTAATGCTACAGACAAATCATGGAAAGGCATTTTTACTCTGTCATTAGTAGAGCCACTTGAGGGAAGCAGGTCACGTGCTGTGTCTTCTGCTTTCTTGCTCCAACCATGTCAACCTGCTGATAAACTTCATTGTTTATCACGGGTCCTCAACCTTCTGCTTGCTGCCCCCACTTCTAATATCCTGTAAGCACACTTATGTTATGAGCTCACTGGGCCAGGAATTGTCTGTTACATATTTTCACTAACACAACGTAGACTCAGACTCCTGAGAGGATTCCAGCAATACAAATAATTACCAGCAGCCCCTAAACTACTGCTTGTCAACATCTTATTAGTTACAGGATTGTTGCAGTTTACAGTAACGCACAGGCAGCTGTATCAGTCACACGATGCACATAATGACCAGTAATTCCTATGAGCATCCAGACCACATTGACTTGTGTTTTGTGGTTTGTTTGCGTTTTTTTAAATACATTATTTTGCAATGATCAATCTGTATTTCATTAGAAACAGTAATTCAGGTGATGATTTCAACTAACAGCTAGTTGTTTCCATGGACTGTTGAATAAATATTAATTTCATATTACACTAGAGGTTTAATTGAAGATCTGAACTCAACTTCACAAGGTCCAAGATGAAGACGTAGAATAACACACTGGTCGTATGCACTATCCCAGACAGCCGGCGTGCGCCCCCCAAAAGCGGCAGGCACCTTGAACTCGCAAATCCCTAATGATACCACCTACGGCAGGAGAACAGGCAGCTAGTTTCAAATATTCCAGCGTACTCTGTGTTTGCAGTGCCTGCCTCTCCAAAATCACTTCCTCGCTATTTCTCTTTTCTAAATTCGTTTTACAGATGCCAATACAGCAGAAAGCACAGACTACAAAAGAATTCAAGCTGTCAGAGACAACTTTAGAAGAATTGTATCACCCGTGCGAAAGACTGAGTTCATTCTTCATGGGATTTTCAGATCTGTTTCAAGTAAAACCAATGTGTCAGGTTTTTTGTAGTCTTTTTTTTTTTTTTTAAAAACTACATCAGTGTTGTTTTTATGAACTATGAAGAACAACTTTAAAACCTGAAAATGGAATATTCACAATCAGGCCAATATTTTAGGGGCCAAAAATAAAGTTTTCTTATTTGCAATATTTCAGGAGAACTTTCATACATAGGAATACAAATTACTAGAAGATATGTAATTGCAGTTTGAAATATATTGTTTTCTCCATTAAACAGAAATCTACAGCATCCTTGACATCGATTTCTGTCATTTTGTCATGATAAACACGCAGGTATTAAGTACCTTCCACATCATGCACCCAGGCATGATTCCAATTAGTGCCGAATGGAAGACAAAATGTCAGCCTAATAAGCTTCAATTTGCGAAGTCTTTGAACATTTGATGATATCATCACTTTGCCAATCATTTCTTGTACTCTGGCTTTTTTTTTCCACATCGCCTTTCCTGTCAAAAGAAAGTCTTTCAAATCTACAGAAACAGAAGACATGAACAATGTCAGTCATTGGTCTGACTGAGCTAAAAGATCCAAAAGTGACTCCCCAATACATCAACAGAGAGCTATGATGTGCACAATATTCCCTCAAAGCTAATTTGCTGCCAACATGTAGAGTAATTGGGGGAAAAAAGTCTACTTTAAAGTCATACTGTGAAAAATATTTTTTCGCATGAAATCAACACTAAAGACCTTAAATCACTGTCAGAGTCTGTGCCACTCTTTCAAAATCAAGAAACAGTATTTGTTAAAGTAGAGATGACAATCGTTTCTTCAAAGGTGACTGGACCAAAGAACATCTCTGCTGTCTGACTTTATATTGAACATACTATATTTTAAAATATGTATTTTCTTTCTAATTTGTTTCTAAGGGAAAAAAAAAAAAAAAGGTAGGTTTCCAAGAAGGAAAAAAGACAACTTGCAAAAAGGGCATATACAGTTCTGTCAGTTTGAACATACATGCCTAACACATGTCCAAAGCCTAGAGCTGAGGACACATGAAGCTTTCTCTATCTGGAATTTCCCTAAATGCAGAACCTAAAATCCCTGCTCTTCTCTGGGTTTGAAGGAAAACAGAAACAAAAAATGGCAGCAGAAAAGACAAGGAGATAATGAATCAGGATGGGACATGTGGAGCAATACAAAAGACCACGTGGGCCCTCCAAGGCTCTGCCAGGGCAGCTGGTCCTGCCTGAGGACCAAACGCAGGGTCCCAGTTCAGAAAAGGAGGCAGGCAATGGTCTCTTCTGAGCTGACTCCCCAGAGGAGATGGATCGCAGCGGGGCTGACCAGAGCACATGACCAGTGACCGACAGGCTCCACCACCCAGGTCCAACACGATTCCTTGCACCGCGCCAAGTTGTCTCTTTTCTTTGGTTTGCACATCCCGTGGAGCCCGGTCAGGAGACCTTCGCTGGCATGTATTTGTTACTCACTGCTCAGAACTGTCAGGACACAAAACTGAGCCTACACCAAACGTGGCATGGCATGGTGTGCCAAGAGTCAGTGCTTTGGTAGAAAAAGAGATCAAGCAGCGTGGAAGGGGTGGATCAGAAACTGCCTCCGGGAGCTGAAATGAGGGGAGGGAGTTGGGAGCACACACTGAGCACGGCACTGGTGCTGAAAGAGTGCAGAGCACTTGGCTACCCCTCCAGCTGATGGGTTAGCAAATTCCTAACATCTGAGGCAGAAACGGAGACTTCGAAGAGTTGCTACGAACGCCGGGGTTAGGCCAGTGGGCAAACAGCTGCGGCGATGTTTAACAGCAAAGTACTCAGCCTGGTGTCTGTGCCAGTAACATCATCTTCAGATCCGCAGACAACCCATCACGGGGTTTGGGGTTTTTTCCCCTCATAGATCCTGTCTATGAAATAGAGGAAAACCAGAGAAGTCTTCCATTTTTCTTCCCAACTAAAGCAATATACGGAGGAATAAGCAGAGCAGTAGTAGGGTGCCCAGGACAGTGCAGTATGCCATAAGCATCTCAGCTGCAATTTGTTACTGGTTTTCCACTTGAAGGTTTCTCTATAATACTTTAATGTGGGAGCGTGCAGAGCTTTATGGATGGTCTCATATTTCTTAACTGACATATCTTCAGCCAAAGTATGTCAGCTACAGGAGAGGGCAAGGCTTTTCACTGGCTTTGTGATTTCTTCTTCCCCCATCATAAACCACATAAAAGAAAAATACAAATAATCAGCTCTCCAAAATTGCTATTTATTACCTCATCATGAAACCATCTACTGGACCCTGCAGTGGTATTGAGTAATATCATTACTTAAACCATAAAGAGGTTGTATTTATTACTCAAAATTGGGAAAATTAGCATCCATATGGATCCTATTGTTTTAAGACCAGTAATACTGCCAAAACAAGTGGTGTTAACATTCCAAACTACAGACTGTCATAATTTCTCTTCTAGTGTTTCATTCTTTCATTTGGTATTTATAATACCTTTGAATTGAGGAACTGAATGGATCATAAAATCTCTCCTATCAGATAAATCATTTAACAGCTAGACTACTGTTCAAAACTTGATTTATGGTGGCAGTGAGTGAATGGAATTAACATCTGCTGACCTAAGGAGGAGACTAAATTGATTTTGGATAATCTTTCTCTAGAAGCAGGGACAAGAGAAAAAGCACAGTCTGAAAAAATTAATTACTTAATTTGCAAGACATAGCACCTTAGTAGGCAGTCATAGACAGGACACCCTAACCTCCATCCCTGGAAAAATTATGGAGTAAAACTCCAGGAAATTAATTTCCAGGCACGTGAGGGATATAAGGGTCACTGGGAACAGCCAACCTGGATATACCAAGGGCAAATCATGCTTGACCAAACTGACTGTCTTCTACAATGAAATGACTGACTGTGTGGAAAGGGGAGAACTGTCAATGTCTTTTATCTTGACTTTAGCAAGGCTTTCGATACAGACTTTTATATCATCTGTATAGTCAAACTGAAGAGACACAGACTGGATGCGGGGACTACGATGTGAGTGGAGAACTCACTGCACCACTGGGTTTTAAGAGTAGGTTTCAACAGGCAACAAGCTATAAGTGGCATTTCTCAAAGGTCAAATGGGGCTGACGCAGCTTCACATCTCCATCAATGACCTGGATGATAGGACACAGTGAACCCTGTGTGATACTGTGGATGGCATCTCTTGGGGGGAAGCGGTCAGTATGTTGGAGAGCAGGGTTGCCATTCACAGGGACCTCAAACTCGGCAAGCTGGAGGAATGGGCCGCTAGGACCTTCAGGAACTTCGACAAACTAGGTTTGTTCAGCCTGGAGAACAGAAGACTAAAGAGGAATCCAATCGCTGTCTTCAATTGAGCGTAAAGAGGAATTGTAGAGAAGACAGAGGCAGATTCTTGAAGGTGGCAGTGAAAGGACAAGAAGCTACAGATCCAAATTGTAACAAGAGACATTCCAACTGGATATAAAGGAAAAGAAATTTCACAATAGATTAGTAAAGCACTGGAGTAAGTTGCTCAGGGAGGTTGTGAAATCACCGCCGTTGCAGATTTTCAAAACTCAGCTGGAGTTGGCCCTAAGCCACATGATGTAATTTTGAAGTTAGACCTGCTTTGAGCAGGAGGTTGGACGTGATGACCTCCAGAGGTCCTTCCAAACCAAAATATTCTATGATGCTGTGAAAGACTTCAATATGACTCCTGATCTCCCATTAGAGCATGTCCCTTCAGCCATTCAGTGGAATGTTTGAAGTAGATATTGCTGCTGTTTTCCAAATGGCCGTACTTGTTCTATGGATTAGGAGAAGTCAAATTCCTTCTATTCAACAACTCTCTCAAGTACATTATAAGATCACTCTAAAAAAGCAGTTTCCAAAAGAACTAAAAAAACATTAACAAAGAATGTTGTGAGTAAGCACCTCCTTCTCTGTACAGCAGATATTTGCCAAACAGCAAGTTTAGTAGTAGTATTTGGAACAATCTAATATGACAGAAACCACATGCAAAAGAGAAGATTTTGACTCTTACACTTGGAAGGAATACCAATAAGCAACTTTAGAGTCTGGCTTTGCCATACTCTGAACTTCAAAGAGAAAGTGTGTGCCGCTTTTATTTCCAAATCAAGACCTTATATTGTAAGATGACCATTTCTGCAGAATAGTAACAGTATTTTTGCCTCTCTGCTTAGAAATTACGTTACACCATTTCAAATGCTACAGTTACTATCACCTGTTTTGTGTTTACTAATGTACTCGATCATTTATTGCTTCAGTATTCTTTTATATACCTTCAATTTTAAAAATAATTTCACACTATGTATAGCTTATTGTCTATTAGTGTTCATCATTCATTGTAACCATCACACGCAAAGCCTATATGCAAAGCCACGCCTAGTGTATGTGTTAAAAACTGGCATAAAGATCCTTTACCCTGCAGATGAGCAAGACTGATCTCATTTTTTCTCAGAAAAATTATTCTGTATTTATTAACGTCTGTGCAGGAAATAGTCACTTTTTCCTAAACAAGGAGTACTGGTATAAAATAAAATTCCTGCCATATGATACACACCCTGCCCCTACACAAGTGAAGTGACATACTCCACCTTTTCAGCTGCCGATATTTAAAATTAAAAGAAAAATTAATAGAAAACGTTGATTACAGTGTAATAACTACTACCACATATATTCATTTCATATTCTATTAACAGAAAGTCCATTTTACTGAAAAGAACTCCATCTCAGACTCAGAGTTCGTATCATGTGATGAGCTAGTTTCTATGGCAACTGCTTTCTCTTTTACATACACAGTAGACAGCACAAAATGTCAGTTCTCTCCTAAGCTAACTTAAGATTTTTAATCAGCAAATGATAATTTATGCACCATTATGTATGGCTTCCAAAAACGTCTTTAGTAAATATTTCAAATGCTGAACAGCCTGAGGTATAAAAGGACAGAGAAGCAAGTAAAGTCACACCTCCTGCACCGAACTCCTCACTATCTCATTTCAGTCATATGGTAAAAAGTGAGAGTCAAGGAAAAATGTGGAAGAGATCATAGATGATCACCCACTACAGCACGAGAACACTTTGATGATTCCATTAAGCAAGGAAGCGGCAGATGTTTACAGCTTGTTCAAGTCTTTTGAAAGGCATCTCAAACAGAAGCAGCAGCTTAGAAGCGGGGACCAGAAGCAGAGTGCTTGACGCAGAACAACAAACGTGGCGAGGTGGCTTCATCTGAGCAGGGAAGGGGAAGGTGCGCAGCAGGCCCAGACCCTCGCCTTCATAGGGGGAACCCTGAGCCTGAACTGTGTGCTTCAGTTTTAGAGCAAAGGCTCATTTTTTCCTCTAATCTCAAAGATTATGTCTACACTGCAGCCTAAATTCTTCCCACAGCTCCTCTGCATTTACTCAAGTGCAGCCGAAACTAGCTGTGTTGATCACCAGAGCCCAATATGGGATAGTATTTGAGTATTTCCCCAGGCAACTGGTGCATTTGGGCACTTCGTTGACCTCTCAACTTCACAGCAATACTATTAGTTAAAGCCCAGTTTGAATGTCCCTATAGGACTCATCATCAGATCCTTGATTTTAGTAGATATTCCCCATCAATGGGATCCATCCCAACCCTGAGTCAGCAGACTACGAATAACAACCAAGGAAAACCATGCAAGTGCTGCAACAAATATTTGGTACTTTAAATATTTTACATCAACAGTCGTGTTCATTATACTGAGTTGATTGGTGGTAAATTAAACATGCTGCAATATAGCCAAAACCTTTTGTTTAGGAAAGGCAAAAGGGAACGGCTGTCTATCTAAAGCAGTCTGACTGTCAGCCCAATAGCTACTCTCCAAGTAAAATATAAAAAACAAATATTTAGATTGCAACCCCATCATTTAGATTGTCTGCAGAGAAAGCCTGCATAGCAAACAATGCATTTCTTCTCATGCCAAAGACATCTTCTATTGAGAAAAGAAAAAGAAGTCAAAGAAAAAAATGAGTCATAGAATGTATTTACTCCAGACTGTATACAGAAGTGACTTCAGTAGCACCATCAACATCTGAACGTTTCACAGGCTGCATCTATCTGTACCCTCCAGACACGATCAAGCAACCTCCTTCCACAGATACTAGAATATCTTTGTGGAAACTGGTGTTCGGAGATATTAGAACAATTATGTGAAGTAGAAGAGTTGATCAGTGATTTATCTGTACGGTAACAACAGGGTCTTTCAGATCAAAGTTTAAGAAAGTTTCCTATTGCGAAACAAATGCTCCCAAATTCCTTCTGTATTAATATAGCACTGGAAAAGTTACTGCTACAGCAATATTTACACACAGACAGATTGTGTATGTGTTGGGGTATTTAGTTATCATTAAACAAGTACATAATATTTCTATTTTTTTTTATATTTTCTCTTGCCAATAGTTGATAAAGCTCTCCATCAGACAAACATCAGCGCAGTACCACTTCAGACTGACTACCTATATGGAGGCAAGACAAATCTCTTCTGCTCCCCCCACTTTGTTGATACAGTCATTATCTATACAGAACCATAAACATATACCAAGGATTTGCTGGAACAAACCCAATGATCGTTACTGTGTTTTTTTGATCGTTAACTCAACAGGCTCAAACAGCTTGGAATTAGTTCAGACCAAACCAGGTGCAAAGCAACAGTTGCAGAAAGATCACTGCTTCCAAGTGCAAAGCAGCACATTTTCAAAGAGGAGCAGCCAGAAGAGAAGGGAAAGGATGCCCTACCCCCTGGGCCCCAGGGAAGGAGCCGCCGATTTCTGAGAAGGTAAAGCAAACCAGGATGGTAAAGGCCAAGGGGATTACGGGAAGTGCAAAACGCGAGAGAGGATAAAGGAAGCAGATACTCTGGCCACAGGAAAATACCTTAATAACGCTTCTTGCCACCTCCAGCCTGCTCTTTTTTTATAACAGCTTCCATTCTCAATATGTGTGTTCCCATGACTGCAGAACTGCTCGAGGTTTTCCTTTCCCAAGCAGTAATGGTTTATTGAGAGCCCTAAGACACCCCCAAACACCAGTGATCTTCTCTTAAAGCAGCCTCATTTTTGAGAGCATAAACGGTATATGTTAAAATTAAATACCGTGACATCAGTGACAAATACTGGCAAAACGTGCCTCGGCGTTCAAGCTACTCTTGACCCAATCACAAATGGATGAAAACAGTGGACTTGCCATTTATCTCTTAACAGAACCTGGAAAGAGAATTCTGTTTCCTCACGGAAACCTTTTTCCCTCTGGCTTTAGTGTAAAGCGCTATATTTGAAGTTACAGGGGTTCATTTTTTTTTTCTTCTTCTTGCCCGAAGGTCAACGGTCAAAGAACAAGCACAAAAATGATCCAACTTTGTGCGGCAGCTGGAACATGAAAATCTTTGAGCTGGTTGAGGGCACGTGTCAGATGCTGGGGAGAGAATGACATTCGCAGGATAAAGGGAAAATATAAAGGTACAACTGGCACCACGGTCCATCGGGCATCGGTTATTAAAATTTCCTAACCTTGCTATCTTATTTCGCAGAAGCAAACTAGATGTATTATTCTCTGTAATCAGCAGTCTTGCTTCAGGAAATCACCGATTCAGTAGCAAG
The DNA here is from genome assembly GCF_047370975.1 of Nipponia nippon. NCBI lineage: Eukaryota > Metazoa > Chordata > Aves > Pelecaniformes > Threskiornithidae > Nipponia > Nipponia nippon. The sequence goes on from NW_028262330.1 coordinate 8,027,988, forward strand.
GCTGTTTTTATTAGACCAAAAGGAAGACCTCTATCATCCAAGGACTTTCCCTGTTTTGTGAACTAATGTTTGCACTAAGATTATTTAGGGATGTAGGGAATGAACGACCAATGAAACTACAGCTTAAAAATGCTCATAAAGAAAACAATCCAGATAATATAAAAAAATCTAAATTAAATAGTAGTGATTCAAAAGTACCTTTTTTCATTAAAAAAAAATCCTGTATTATTAGCTACTATTTAAAGAATAACAATATTATGGCAGTTCATAGAAAACGTATAGGATTTAAAAGACTACAAGAACACAGCATGGTATAAAAGCCCTTGTACTGCTTTGACTTTTATTGACCTACATGTCAATTTACTCCTCCCCAAGCATTACAACCCTAGGTGAAAAAAATCAAAGCAAGCCTCCTAGAAATGGATAAATCCAAGAGCTACAGTGGAATGCAATTGTTATGCAGAAATTCATCACCAATACAAAAGGTGATCCACCTAAATCAAGTTCCTTTCCTGAAAATATATTAAACTTATATTTCAAAGCAGCAGTAACATTTTTTTATATTTAATTAAAATCTGGCAATGCACTGAAATCTTGATTTTTATGCTTTAGTTCTGAGTAAAGCATTAACAAATGTATTCATATTTGAATAAAATCTAACCATGTTGTATACTATCTTTTATAGTAGTTGAAGACCTACGTGGAAGTAGAGACCTTGGATACACAATAAAAATAAATTAATCTTTTCAGTAACACTATAATAAATTGTTCCACAGTACTCACTCATAGCTGTCTTTAGTAATATAGTAAGAAATACGTATTTTAAACATTTGCTACTCTTTCATATGGAAAAGGATTTAAGAAAGAACAACAGCGAATACCTTTAATAACTGTGCTTTCACATCATTCACCAAACATTGAACAGACAGGTCCTTCAAACCAAGCTACTTGTACGTGATTAACGCTAATTATTATTTAAATTCTTTGAAATACCCAGCAAATCTACTTTTCATTTAGCGAAGCAAAATGGCCTCTTCTCCCATCTCATAGCACCTTCACTGTAATATAAAGCAGTCCTAAAAATTACTGCTGTCAAACACGGTACCATTTTAACAGGTTTTTAAAAAACTATGTCTACATAAACTCATTAAATTGCTGTGATATCTTTGTTAAGAGACCGCCAAATGTTTCATAAAGGACACTGGCCATTAGTCACGTTAGATGTCCAAAACACGTATTTTAGTAAACACATGCAAAGATTAAAAAATTTTATGAAAAATATGTGCCATAACTCCATAAGAAATGCCAGGATTGTCTATTGAGCTCACTGCAAAGACAAAAGTGAATTCTAATACAAAGACCAGAGGACGGAACGAAGAACGATTTATTTTCCAAAATGGAAAAAATACGCACCCTCGAAAGCAGATAGGTTCTTACTAGAATTTAAATAAACAATAGCTCTTCTAGTCAAAGGCAACCGCATTTTCCTCCCTGATTTACATGTCATTCTCATGGCAGCAATGTTCAAATGACTGTACAGGGATATTCAAACTACAAAGAAAAGCCCTGCAAAAAGGCCAAAGTTTTTGCTATTCAGACTGTTCAGATTTTCCTAACAGCTGCGATAATTCCCAGTTTTTTACATAGCACCTGTAGCAGCATTATATATCCCATTGCAAACAGAAAGCACAACTAAACTTTGATCTCCAATCTTTGCCAGAAATGACCCACAACAGAACTAAATAGAGAGATACGCTTACAAGACACCTCCCAGGGTCTCTGAATTTGCTGAAGATAGTTCCTTTACCTTTGCATTCAGTGTTATACAGAGCAATACAATAATTGCAATGAACGCTGGCCTGTAGAGAGAACCATTCTGTATATAATTCTAAAACTGGTTTTTTAACCTGAGTGCTACTGCCCTTGTACACAAACACAACATCAGGAATGCAGTTGAGAGGACGATACAACTTTGAAAAGGCATTTGCAAATAGCTATATAGTTAAGATGCATCTATTTTGGGCCAAACAAAAAAAAATGCAAAGACAAAAACCAATCCCTTTAAGAATTTAAATCTTTGTTCACTCTTACAATAAAGTGGAGAATAAAGGGTGAGGTTTAATTTTTCAGAAGCCACCTGAATATCCTCTTCCCAAGCGTTCTCACAGAAGTATCTCTCATTTTCCTTGGAAAACCATAATGGTGGAAATGGAGAAAGAAGTCCTGGCTCTGCAATATATCCTTCATCCTCCCCCAACGAGCCGTTTGTTTTCCAATAGACTTAACTTAAGCCGGATTTTGATAGAGTCTGAGTCGTCCAAAGGTAACAAAAAAAAAATTAATTTAAAAATTAAATATTCAATTTCACTTAGCTACATTATGGTGGCCAGTGAAAGGCACAGCCTACTAGCCCACAGGAAAGTAAAGGGAAAACGCCTCAATGTCAGTCTTACTTCTCATAGGGAAGGAGGTGGTGCGCGGAAAACATATGTCGTTAAAGATGCCTCACCAAAATGTCCAGTTTTGGTGCAAAATAATCCATGCATGTTAAGTAATTCTAATGCTGATTAGTAAAGATTATTTTCTGAATACTCTTTAAACTACAAAATCACCTTAAATTTTTAAATATTGCCATTGCAGGCCTTTTTAATATAGGCTCTTAGGAAAGTACACCATGCCATCCTTACAAAATATATTGAAAAAATGCAGTAAGATGTTTTTTGAACTGAAAACTCATAAAGATCATTTTCCATGCTGACAGTGCGCATTTCATCCAGAAGTTTGAAGAGTCAAATGCTACCCCAGCTGGGGGTTATTCTGCCAAATGGCTTCCAACAGTGACCACAGAGATGGAGGATGGGAGGGGTGCGTGTGTGTGTAGGAAAACAAACGTGATGGTAAGCAACCCCAAACCCACAGCATCTTATCGAATATCCAACATACGTAGCCAAACACACAATACAAATCTAGAATACAAAACTGAAACAAAAAGACATGAACAAAATGAAATAAAGCCATTTGTGTGTTACCTGCAGAGATTTAAAACAAAAAAAGCATACGAATGAAGCAGATATCATTCATATGGATTTGCCCAGGAAGGAGAAAAGGAGGGGTGAGTGTGAGGGCTGGGGGGGAGAAGAACAGATACCTTTTTTTCTTAAACAAATCCATCATGAAAGAAAATGAGACAAGATTATAAATAGGCCGAGTTATAGCGCACCATGGGATTTTTAATCTGGCTACCTGTGGTTTTTGCAGTTAAAGCCCTATTCAGCAGTGGGAAGGGAGGGGGGAAAGCGGGGAAAAAAAAAAGAAAAAAGAAAAACAAAATCACGTTTATGTGCCAGTTTCGCAAATGCTCACACAGCGTGCATCACCAACAATGCTGGCAAACAGGAAACACTAATTATTAGCATTTTCTAATAAGCGTACGCCTTTCAAACAGTATTGATCATTACCTGTCCGTCTCGTTTCCTGCATTCTTGAGTTTTACTCTCGTGCTCTGCCATGGCAGCGCGAAGCTGTTTTTCCAGTTTCTCGATTTCCCGTTCATGGTCTCGGACCAGGCAGTCCTTCTCTGCGTTGTGCTGCTGGAATAGGTGCGTCTTCTCCTGTTCATGCTCCAGCTTCAGCTCCACTATCTGATTGGACAGTGAGGAGTACAGTTCATCAATAGAACATCCTTGTCGTCATGACAACTCGTCTACAGCTTAATTTTCCCCTTAATTTCATCAAGTTGGCAATTTTATTTTTACGTCACTATTACCTCACCTTTTAAAAAGCCACCGTTAGCATGACAGAATTCCTCCAGACGATTCCAACAATGGAGACAACTGAGCAAATCCAGCGCATCCTTAACCAATTTGTTGGTACAAATGTCGGAGCGTACAAAAAAAAAAAAAAAAAAAAGGCATTGTCGCATTCTGTGTACGGTCCCCCCGTATCCTGCTGCTGCTCATCAGCAGGGCTGAGGATCCTAAATGGTTAATAGGCAGCCTGCTCTCCCCTTCGCTTAAGTATACACACACAACCCCCCCACCCCAGCAATTAAATCTTTTAAAGATTTCTTTATGATTTCCAAAGCGAAAGCTCTTCCTTCAATATTCCTCAACGCTGTTGTATATACAGTTGTCTTTTTTTTTAATAAAAAAAGAAAGAAAATTATAAAAAACAAAGCTCTATTATCCCGTTGTCAGCTACGCTATCCCAACATAAACAGATGTACGTGTTCCAGAAGGGCACCTGCTGTGCTGCAAGCTTGCACCATGATTTCATAAGAAGCCCTCTATTCTCAGGATCCTTTCCCAGTCTGCACCACACTGGATGCTGTGACCTTGGCCAGTCTTAGCTTCTCCCCGCTAGACTGAATGGCAGCCCGAGACCAAGGGCCTGGTTGCCGCAGCTTTGATACTAATCCTCCCCGCCTGCGCACAATGGCACCCTACCTGGCCTGCACACTGGAGCAGCCAGGCTGCCTTTGAAGCAGGTGATGAATAGGGACGGCAGGAAGCCGCTTCCCCACTGAACTCCGGGCCACACAGCTGCTAAGAACAGTCACTTGGATTTTTCTTCAGTTTTGGTGGATTTCGGAGGGGGGGTTGGGGGGGAGAAAAAAAAAAAAATGCTCTTATGAATATGGTGGGTTATTTTCAGCGTGAGAAAAAAAGCAAACGGGAGGAGCCGGCTGTGTGTGCGCCGAGAGCGCCCCGGCACCTTATCTTAAAGCTGTAGCATTCAATTCTGGAATAACATTAGCTGTTTGCGTGGCTTTCGGGTTTAAAATTTGAAGCGAAGTAAAAAAGGAAGCATTTACTCAAACTACGGATCAGCATCTTCCAGGTTTAAAAGTAAAACGTCATCCGTGCTGTGGGCGGGAGCGTCCTCCCAAAAACGGGGCAAGTGGAACAGATGCAATATTCTATGGTTTAACGTATCTACATTATTAATAATACTAAAGAGCTCATTAACAGACATGTGAAGTCCCTGAAGGAGTTATCCCCCCAGGAGGCATACATTATCTGCACTGGGCCTGGGACCCTTACACAAAGTTCTTTAAGTCAGGTTTTTGCCCAAGGTTTGTGTGCAAAACTGGTGTCTTTTCAGATGCTATCGGTGTCCTTAGCGTGCCTAAACGAAAGAATTCTTCCTCCCTAAAATAATTGTAAAGGCTTTGCCTGAGTTACGGGAAAAAATATTTAACATTTTTTCATAAATCAGACCTGATCAAAAAGAAATCATGTCAACAAGAGAGGTCTGTCTTTTAATTTTCTTAATTACTGGATTTTCAGCTGGTTGTGCCATGTAAGGTCTGGGGTAAGACAGTTTGTTGTGGAGAACTTCAATTATTTAGGTTTTCACTTTTTTAACTGAAGACAAGAAACAGCAGCAGGCAGGGAACGTGTGCCCGCAGAAGGCAAGGGACGGATCCTGCTTCTTCAACCCGTTACATGATAAACGTGTACGTCACCACTTCACCCCACCAAAGTAATCACAGTTTTATTTAGTAACCTCTTCACTTACAGCATTTATATTCTAGACACAAAGTTTTTGAATTTAAGAGGTGGAAAGAGCTAAAAGGGACGGGTCCTTCTGCATGCAGAAAGGGTGTCCCCCCAGTCTGCTACGTGGGAAGAGAAGAGATGGTAGTGTGAGGGGAGGTATTTTATAAAAGCCGAATTTGTTGAAGAAAACCTCACCACTTAAAGCAAAGTATTCCCCATGATGTTTGTTTTGTTTTTTATGGATTTCTGGCAGGGATCAGAGGTGAAGAGACAGGAAAGGACAGAAGGATGGGGACTAGAGCATTTTCTTCCCTCAAGTTCAAAGACCTAGAAAACCCATCTTCCCTAATGAATATTAACAAGCACCCCACACTTGTAACCAACAAAACGTGCTTTCCTGTCCAAATAGCATGAAGTGACCGAGTAGCTATTTGACTGCACTGGTGAACACTCACTGAGCCTCCTGTTCTCCTCAGAACTGCTGCCAAGCGCTACGGTTTCTCTTCCACTCCTCCCTCTCTCATTCTTGTATTGTTGTTGGGTTGGTTTTTAAAGGAAAAAAAATTAATGCATACCAACAAAGGGAAAAAAACCCATGCTGTTTTGCAGCAACAACAGGACTTCTTCATCACAGGAAGCTGCATGAAAACTATATTAATTCTTCATAAATCAGTATGGATTCTGTCTCCTCTTTGAGGTAGAGAGTGCCTTTATGAATGATATAACAAAACCACCTCCTTTAAAAATTGTACTGGGTTGAGATCTTTCTGCATCTACCCCTAGGTGCTTAGCACTTCATCAGATTACATTAAAATGACCGCTCAAATCCAGCATATGAGTGTCTAGAAGACAGTTTTAGGTGCTATACATTTCAGACAGACAAGCAACACAATATTCACAATGGGAATTAGGGGTGACGCTGAGAAGAAACAGTCGTTAAATAATAGTGTGCGCCCTATTACCATAATCAGATCGTATTCATTGTGGCTTAGATGTTTCCTCATCTTGCCCTCCCAAAGATGAAAACCTCTTATTCTCTTCTCTGCACATCTGTTCCTATCTCCAGCCATGGCCTGGACACTAAAACAAGCAGGACTGTCTGACGCGATATAGCTGTTCTTACCGCGAAACACTGTTATTACCAAGTAACACAAGCATTTTAAAATTATGATCTCCTCTTACATGAATTCTTCATTTCTTAATTCTTTCCACACCAGTATGACAGAACCATATTCAAGCCAACAGCCAACACCTGATTTACTAAGCCATCACCAGAATTACATAATTTATTTTTAAATTTCTGCTTTTAACTGAAATTTAACAATATTTACTTAGTCTTGCAAAGAAGAAAAGAGAGAAGACAAAATTCGTAAGAAAAAACTAAAAGCAGATTAACCCAAGAACTGTGACCATCTTTTGCAATTCACTAGCACAGACACCCACATGCACACAGACTGCCAAACAAATCCGGCAAGGCAGCTCGTGCCCATCCTAGGCAGGACACCGACAACCGCAGCTGCTGCTGAACGACGGCCTTTAGTGCAGGCAGACTTCACTGCACCCAAAAGTGGAGGTGCTTTACAACAACCTGCTAAAACGAGAGACAATCTAATAAAGACCTAAAGCAAAATCATGCTGCTGTTAGCACTGGTTCAGTTTGTACATCCAAAGAACAAAGATCTACAGTAAATAGCCCGCTGATTGCAGAAGGTATTTTCAGAAGCCAAATACTTGTAATACAATCAACGTCAGCAAATATCTTTTTAAAGTCCCTAATATAGACAAGACCTTCTACTATCCAGTTTTTGCTTTTACATCACACACTAAGTTTAGGGTTTTCAATTTTAGAACAATTTCAACTTGTTCTCAAGAACAAGTATGCCTTTGAAATTCTTTTTATAGTCCCCAAAGGAGGGAAAGGAAATTAGTTAGCTCACTACCTCTTTGAAAAATGTAGCTGCTACAATAAATATTTGACACCACAGTATGAAAATTCATGTAAATTTATGTCCACAATTCCAGAAATATCGTAAGTAAGAGCTATATAAAATATAGTTTTGCATGGCAGGATGATTTTATTAGCGCTATTTTGGCATGACTGAACTTCTGAGGGCTGGAGAAGCCACCAATAAGTTACACACACCATGGCAAAGAACTGAAGTAAACTCACCCATGTGGCATGCACACAGCACGTCTGTTTTGCGCCAGTTCTATCTTGTAAGCATTTAAGAGTGTTTGTAAATCAGGTGTCCTCATTATCATTACTCTGCTCAAAAGCAGCCCTAACCTCTGCCCAGCACAGCATACAGCACATGATCTATCCCCAAATTACAACTCCAGTAAAATCTAGCATTTTCTGTCTCCTAAGCCTATAAATAAACGTGCGTGTTTCATGAGGATATGGGGATTACCCATCTCCGCAAATACACTGCTTCTAAAAGTAATCTGATATAACAGGCTGGAGGATCGAGTATTAATCATGCTGGGCTCTGGCTTAGCATAACTTTGGGCAGAAAAGAGGAAGCTTCACTGCAAGGCAAGGGAGCATACCAGAACTACTTTGCAGCTGATAAATTAAATGGATTTTAAAAGTACACATTTTTGTGAATTTTTGCCATAGCTTGGAACACAAAGTACTCCCAAGATAAAAGGGCTGTAATGCGCCAAGGGCAAACGGGACAGCAAAAAATGTAACGGTGCAGAACCACATATTACCACCGAAGTAGCAAATACATATAGGGTAATGCACATGCATAGCGAATGCGTTTTACTTTCTATTTCATTGCAGGCTGCAATAATTTAACTGGCATAACTGTGTTTCCTGTTACACTTCACCTTATAATCAACCACTAATAACTGTATTTCAACTGCAAACTAAGAATTGCAAGAAATTCTCTAAAAGAGACAAGCTGGTCTATTAGCCAAACTGCACTTTGATTTATCCTCCCCAATACAACAGTATACCTGAGTGGTGTCACTAGGTATATAAAATGATATACCTGATCTGGAAATTTTTACTTAGAAAGGCCTCCCAGAATTTTAATATTTTTAAAGTATGGGCAGCACAAACCTCACCTCAATCCTCTTATCTTCCCAATCCTCCTACCATGAGTAAATTTGTTTTAAATCACCAACATACTGGAAATGAAGTTGCATCCCCATGATTAAACCACACTTAGCGTGGTGATGAACGTCAGGAGGTCCCACTCCCCTCCCCAGCCCATCTGCTCCAGTAAAGCCAATGCGGTCTGCAAACAGAAATAGTTCTTTCAAACTAATATACCTTGAGTCACTGCAAATGCCTGTTTGTAGTAGGTTCTGGTACAGAATTTACTGTACATAGTCTTTGTTTGGGGATTCAGAGTTTATCCAAGGACCTTCTTTGAACACTGAGCACTGACTTCACAGGCGTTTGCAGCCTGACTTGCTATTTACTGCAGGCACCGATTTATGTTCCTGGAATCGTCTCCCCTCTCCCTCCTCCCCCCAAAGTTGATTCTGTTGACTATACAGGGAGCTAAAGCTTTTAACTCTGAATCACACACAAGTTAGATGCCTGCAGGAGACAGTGTAAATACCCATCTGTCTGGTTAACAATTCTGTAAACAGCAATGGTACAGCGAGAAGACTTCCACCCGCTCTTTACTTGGAGGTTAAATTCATATCCTTTTCCCATTTGTCAGATTTAGCTATATCATAAAGTGAAAAGTTGATGTTGATTGAAGAAACTATTCCTCAGATATTCTGCACAAATGGCATTCATCTGTGTGTTAGGATGGTTCAAAGGAAACATTTATGCATCCTAGATTAATTTATTAAACAAAATTTATGCAGCTTGTTGCTGATGACATGAAAAATTTAGAGCCTCTGCTAACGTACTCATTTGGCCTTCATGCAAGCACAGACTGTATTTCAATTATCTTAGACTATAGACAAAGAGGAGATGAACAAAGCTTTTTACAAAGACTGTGTCCTTATAACTAAACCAGCATACTAAAAATGGATCGTGAATCTCTGAATATAACTGGACTGTTTAAAGTACAGCTACGAAATGCCCGGAACATTGGTCCGCCTGAGGAATACCATATTTCAAGTATGTCTTTGCAAGTGTTTTCTTCACTCGAGCGGGTAACAGTGCTCAGAAAGAAGCCAGAAGAAACAGAAAAGGAAGAACGAGGCCAGAAGAAAAGCTAGGACATAAGCGCGGTGGCAGGAACTCTTAACTGAGAAAAGGTACAGGGACAAAGCAAGCTGAATGTTAAGCTTGTTATCTCTGCTAGTGTGTCCAGCTGAATGTCTCTGAAGGCTTGAGCGTGACACTGGAGTCAGAGTTTAAGGTGCACATATGGTGATCATGTCTCGTGATAGGACTGATGATGTTTGTAGTAGTTCTGAAGACAAGATCACCAGCTGGAAGATCAATTGAGCTAAAAGTAATATGCCAAATAAACACGATAGGACTGTAAACTCAATGCATCCAATGTAGAAGCAGCACCTATCTGCCCTGCTTCCTACCTTAGAAAGGCAGAATGGCCACGGTTAAAGCAGGAGGTAATAAGGAACGCTGGCTCCTGGAGAGCCAACTCGTGCTAGATGGACCCTTCAGCCCATGCCACCCCTCCAACTGACCCCTTCTGCAGGACTTGCCTCTTCAGCGCTCCCAGTCCACGGGACTAAATGACATTTCTCAGCCTAAATACTCTAGGCTCCATTGCACGGGCTTTTCACAGCCACTCACAAATTCTTTTCACAGACAGTACTTATTTTCCCCGAGGAGCTTCCTTTCCAAGTCCCATCCCCAGGTCACTGCAGTTTCTTGGTTTAACGCTTAATCCCCACTTTTTACTCTATTCCTTACCTACCCTGTATTTTCCCCTTTCTCTCATGAGGTCACTGCTTTTACACCACACTCTCATACACAAACTGTTCCGGCTCCGTTTCACAGAGCGGACATGGAAATTCTCAGTGAGACTCTTCAGAACATTTAGCTGCTGAACTCCTGAACATCTGAATTAAGCAATGTTTATTGCCTAAATACACTTGAGTAGATCTTCAAGGGAAAAAAGACATCCAGGTCAAAAATACCTTACCCTCCAGCATTTCAAGAAATTATCACTACGATTCTAAGCAAAAGCAAAACAACGTCATCTCAGCCTTGATAATCCAAACACTGGTGAAATCTCTTGGCACAAAGTTAAATCGTTAAAAATTATCAAGGGAGATGCCCAACCATTAAATGTTAATCTAAATAACACTTTAGAATATTTTTAAGCAACTGAGCATGACCTTGTGCTTGGAACCTTAGCATTAGGCTAGCACTGAATAAGATGTTTTTAAATATATACACTTACGTATAAAAGCAATGGTTGTGATTACAAAATTCATATTTTACCTGAGATAAGCTCACTCTTTTCCTTAAACTAACCTCACTAGAAAGTTATAAAAGACATAGTGAAAGATCTAAAGAATATTCTTCCTCTCAATAATATTTTCCTCTGCTCCAGCACACTGCTAAAATAAGAACAATTTCCCAACACTACCTTGGACACTTGTCCTTGCTGCTGGCAGGTTAGATTACAGCCATGCTTTTTTTCACTCTTAACCAGCTGATTCTGCACTTATTTACCTCTCTTTCTTTAATATAAAAGGGCATATTTAAGCTCAACCACATCTTTGTCTTGCTCCCAACTTAAAAATGTAGACTTTTTCTCTCATCTTGAACATGATTTCAAAGTGATTTTGTTAAAGACCCAGTAGAAGATTTCTGAAGGTGTCCTGTTTCTTTCCTATTTGGCTAAATAGGACAAGAAGAAACTCCAATTATTCCTTCACAAGTTTTACAGAAGTTAGAACCCAACAATAAATGTCACAAGAAAGGATTTCCTGAGATATGGGGAGATTCTTCAGCTATCACGTAATAGCTTTCCACTTTGCTATGGAAGCATGAATAATTATTATTTTAGAATGGAATAAACACCATTAAAGAAAAGATGAACCAAAACAAAGGGCTTATTTATACATTCAGGTTGGCATCTAATCTCAGAAAGTATGTCCATAACTCAGCAAGTAACACCATCCTGCTATCGCAATAATTCATCAGCTTTTTCATAGTGTGTTCTCCCTGCTAGGAAAATGAAATTTCGTAGACTTTGGCTCTCTTACTAATCTTGCATCTCAATTCTTTCACACTCCCTCAGTCATAGGACTTCAGCAACTATTTATAGCAAAAAATGGGTGTAACTGATCATAGTGATCTACTACTGTATTTTTTTTTAAAAAGGACAAGCTAATACCATTTAAACATTAAGATCTCCAAAAGTTCACTAAAAATGTTCCATTCATGACAATTTATTAAAATCTGCTTGAAACAAAGGTGAGCACATCCTTGACTCTGTTGCGAAACACCCCTGCGTGAAGCCCTGCTCCAGCACAAGCGCTCTGCTGTGGCACCGCGGCTCGCCCCGAGAGACCTGCTCTCAGAAAGCGCCCAACCGACGTGGATATGGGAAAAAAGCAAATTCATTAACTTTTCTGTCAAATTTGCCTGCCTAAAATCCGTTACTGCAAAGTTTGGACACATGTTCTTTCAAACATTTGGGCTTGAGGAAAATTATTTCAGCAGAAACACTTCCCAGGTATTTTGAGCTAAACCGAGGATGTAATTAGAAAGTAAGGGGGGGGGGGGGAGAAAAAAGGGAGGGGGTGCAAAAAAACAAACAACCTTTTTTCCTGTGCTGATGGTGCCATAAAGCCGGACTATAGATACTGCAACCATTTCAAAGGCAGGAAAGGCTGAGGCCTTCGCTGTGGTGTCCACTGCCTTTGAAGTGCCAAAAGCAGCTGCTCCCAGCAGATAGGAACTGTGGTGCTGCTGGAGTTATTTTTTTCTTCAAAATATACTTTCAAATCTAACAGCTGCAAGTAGAACAAAGTTGAGCTAAAGTATATTTAAAGAAAAAAGCGCCACCAGTTTCTCTCTAAGAGTGTTCTCAGTGGATACTTCAAAAGAAAGTGGCACTGAATCAGATGAAGCTGGAACCAGGAGTGACACACGACAGCTGGAAGCAAATACTGCAAGATCCAAAATTTCTTCTTTGCTTTATTAATGGATTCAAATGCATTTGAAAAGTTAACAAAATATTAACTGCCATGGGTTTGTATGGTTTTATCCTAATTCTTTTTCAAGGAAAAAAAAAAAGTTATATATATCAATATATATCAGGTTATTTATTGATACAAATATCAGATAAATATCAATATATATCACTATATCTAATCTGTAGGCAGAGCAATCTTTCAGCCCCACAACGAACAGCCCATGGTCACACCAGTAATCTCTCTGAAATCAAAATTCAAGGAGAGTCCTGTGAAGCGCAGGCAACCATTCCTATAAAGCAGAGAGGTGAAACCACAGGTTTCAAGTTCCTACACTTCCAAGCTGTTTCTCAGGTTGGAGAACTGGATAACACATCAGTTCATTTGGTTCTTCATTACCAACTTGATTAAATTCATAGGCAACTGAATTGTCCAGTATGCTGCCCGTGCTGCCTCTGCTACTCACCATGCCAACCTACACGATCTCTGAAGGTCAATTTTCCTTCCCTTTGTGTATAAATTCCATCTGACAATTAGATTCAGACACTTGAGGCAGAACATCTCAAAGCAATTACAACATTTCTCAGGTAACTAAAGTATCCGGTTTTTGGTTGGGTGTCTATTTCCCAACTGGAAGTCCGCTAGAGCCCTCCTGAAATGCACCACCAATTCCAATTTACTGCTCTATTTAAACAGTTTAAATCAGTCTGTTCCTCCACAGTTAACCACCAAAGACATATGCAGTAAAACACGGCAAGGAAAAGTTTGCTTTAAAAATGGTTTAGAAGTTCTGAAGCATAAATAGAGAGTAATACAGAGAAACAGAAGTTGGAACTACTGAAAGGAAATTTTAAGAGTGGAAGAACTGAGCTCATACCGCTCTGCGGCTGGGCTGAAGGAGCTTTGTACTGCAGAAATGACAATAGAGAAAGAACGTCGTTTCCAGTGATAACCCATTGCGATCTGCAGGAAAGGTCACATATTTTTCATGTTCGCAAGCTTTCAAAGAACATTCTAAATGAAGTATGAAGAGAAATAACTTTTAAAAGGGCATAAACAGGATTCCTCTGGAAATTCTTCTGAGGCTCTCATTGTTTAGCTGTTTAGTGCTGAAAGCCTTTCCTTGGGTTTCAGTGATGTTTCATAAAGTCTAGCTGTTCTTTCTTACAGTAAAAAGTAGTTATCCTAAATAAAAGTGAAGCAGTAAACATCTCCTCTTAGTGGAAAATGCTTTCACTGATGTTTACCACAAAGTCAACGTTGTTACTGAATACCAGTGTAAAAAGACTCACCGAAAAAGTTTTAAGTATCACATTCATTTCTTGGGGTTTTTTTTTGTTTGTTTTTTGTTGTTGTTGTTTTTTTTTATCCAGTCTCCAGAAGGTCTGAATATAATAGGCATGACAATACAAGAAAACAAATTAAAAATAAACCATGACACTACTAGGCATTAGGCTTGGTAGCTCTTGCCATGTATACTGAAAGTAAAAAAATTACCATTTGTAGGTAGGAACAGGATTGTCACAACATCTGATGAACTGCAGATTAGTATTTATCTCTATAGATCATGTTCCTAAACCTGGGAACAAAATATTTGAATAAATGCTTACTTTGAGCTTTAAAGATGGACCACAAATTACAAGAACCGTAAAGAAAAGAGTGAACCACCCATACCACTAAAATGATGTGAATATAAGATTCCATTAAAAATTTCACCTTAAGGTGGACACCCAGCTAACCCCAACACTTCCCCATGGTTCTCCCTTCAGTACATGCTTTAATTGACACATCAAACTTCCTCACCTTTAATGCATGAAATTATTGCAATGGGTTTCACATGAATCAGTGTGAAAGCCGCTCTACTCTGCACGGCTGCGGCCTCATCTCGAGTGCTGTGTGCAGTTTTGGGTGCCGCAGTATAAAACGGATACGAAGCTACTAGAGAGCGTCCAGAGGAGAGCCACAAAGATGGTGAAGGGTTTAGAGGGGAAGCCAAACAAGGAGTGGCTGAAGTCACTTGGTCTGTTCAGCCTGGAGGAGACTGAGGGGAGACCTCATTGCGGTCTACAGCTTCCTCACAAGGGGACAAGAAAGGGCAGGTGCTGATCTCTTCTCCCTGGTCACCAATGATAGAACCCGAGGGAACGGCAGGAAGATATGCCGGGGAGGTTTGTGTTGCACATTAGGAAAAGGTTCTTCACCCGAGGGTGGTGGAGCACTGGAACAGGCTCCCCAGGAAGGCAGTCCCGGCACCAAGCCTGGCAATACTCAAGAAGCATTTGGACAACACCCTCAGACATATGGTGTGAATTTTGGGGTTGTCCTATGCAGGGACAGGAGTTGGACTGGATGATCCTTGTGGGTCCCTTCCAACTGAGGACATTCTATGATTCTATGAAATAATTTGAAGAAAATCTATTGCTGTGATTACATAGTAGTGACTGCATTTGTGATTTCTAGCCTTTATTCCAGAGATTATACTAAATCACAACAGAGAGGTAGAATTCTTACTGTTCTTTCAGCAAATGAGGTAATCTGCAAGACAAAAGCCATGAAACAAAAACCCCCAGTATCTCTGCAACCTGGACTATTCCTGAATCCTTAAACAGAAGAGCCATAAATAATATCACTCAGTAAAACAAAATGCCTGTGGAGATGTTATCTATTACATGGGACAGCTTCTCACCCTTTGTTAGGTGACAACACAACTAGTAATGTTGACAATTCTGAGTGAGGATAAGGAAAATACTTTGATCTGAACAAACTCCTTTCGATTCAAATCTAAGTTGAGAGCCATGCACAAAACACACTATTGTTCTCCCAAGCACAGGCAAAGATCTCTCTCAACACCTACCAAAGTGATCCCATTCCTTAATTAGTTGAAAAAACCCCTTCTAGACAGACCAGGGCAGGTCTTGTACCACAAGCCAACTGCAGTATTTCATCCTCTTACCAGCACAGAAGATAAACAGAAATGAAACCACATTTCCCTGGTGGAAATGTAAACTTATATCCATGCAAAAACATTGATAAGAGAGAACTTCAACCTTATGGACTAACTGTATCATTGCTAAAAAAATTTTTTTAGTCCTTTACCAGGTGTTACCAAACAGACACCACTTTAGTTTCATGACAAACTACCACCTTACGCAAGTGTTTGATGGGCTGTTTCAGCTGCGTAGCTCTCAAGTCTATATCATGCAATAATTTGTCTGCTTCTATTTCTGTTTTTTCCCTTTACACTTCACAAGACTACTGAACTCAACTTTCTTGTCTCCACCCAAATGTTTCCTGAATATTTCCCAACCCTGAAATTACAATACAATAAAGAAAATCACTATCAGTGGGCCAAAACAAGCATTCATATGAACACTCCCTCTGTTAAAAATGATAAAAAAAAGAATAAAACACTGTTTCTTGACAAGAAGAAAAACAGATAACACATTAAATAATTTCATCTGGCCATTATGAAAATAGGTGTTGCCACCTGTAAGCCTGGGAAACAATTTGAAAGAGTCAGAGGTACAAAGGATTGCAAAGAGGAAACAAAAATATTTTCTGTGTAGACACTTCCCCCTCCATCCCCCACCACATAAACTGCATACCTATAAATGTGGTCTTCGTACAAAGAACATTTGTATAGACATCTTTGCCTGGCGGAAAAGGACCTGGGGGTGTTGGCTGACAGCCGCCTGAACATGAGCCAGCAGTGTGCTCAGGTGGCCAAGAGGACCAATGGTATCCTGGCTTGTATCAGGAATAGTGTGGCCAGCAGGACCAGGGAGGCGATAGTGCCCCTGTACTCGGCACTGGTGAGGCTGCACCTCGAGTACTGTGCTCAGTGTTGGGCCCCTCACTCCAAGAAGGACATCGAGGTGCTGGAGTGTGTCCAAAGAAGGGCAATGAAGCTGGTGAAGGGTCTGAAGCACAAGTCTTGTGAGGAGCGGCTGGGGGAGCTGGGGTTGTTTAGTCTGGAGAAGAGGAGGCTGAGAGGAGACCTTATTGCTCTCTACAACTACCTGAAAGGAGGCTGTAGCGAGGTGGGGGTCGGTCTCTTCTCCCTAGTAACAAGCGATAGGATGAGAGGAAACGGCCTCAAGCTGCACCAGGGCAGGTTTAGGTTGGATATTAGGAAAAACTTCTTCACTGAAAGGGTAGTCAGGCATTGGAACAGGCTGCCCAGGGAAGTGGCTGAGTCTCCATCCCTGGAGGTATTTAAAAGATGGGTAGACGTGGTGCTTGAGGACACGGTTTAGTGGTGGGCTTGGCAGTGATAGGTTAATGGTTGGACTCGATGATCTTAAGGGTCTTTTCCAACCTTAATGATTCTATGATAACAGCAACGCACAGCGAGAACAGGATTAAGCCTGCCACAGGAACTGACCTGCGTCTGCATGAAAAGGTGCCCCTCCTCCCCTCCACCCAGAGGAGCAAACCAACTGACCTGTTGCTCGTATCTTTGCTTGAGCTCTTCCAGTTGCCAGGAGAATTCTTTGGATTGCTTTTCCCGGAGCGATTTTGATCTGCTTAGATCTGCTTCAACCTTTTCCATCTACATGGTAAAAGAAAGGGAATATTTAATTTTTTTTAAAAAGGCATAGCTTGAAACGTCCTGACGTTTCTACAGTTGTTTGCAAACCATCAAAAGATACGAATATAACTTGCTGAGAATGACGATAATACTGTTTTTATGGAGTGAAAATCAATATTCAGTTAATACCGGATTATTAGTTACTTAAGGATATAGTGATCACCTACACCATGCCACTCCCTGATTACAAAGCATTGGCTCAGTTTTTCACTTGACAGTGGTGAAGATCCCATCAAAATTAAGTGAGTATTTTTCCCAGACATATTTAAGACTCAAATATATTTCACTTAAAAATATATTGCCTGTGGAAATTCAAGGGAAATCATGTGTGAGTCAGTGCACAAACTACACATTTAAAGTAAGTTTACATTAAATCAGTAAAATAACTTAAAAGAGAATTATTTGGCTGCAAGTAAAGTTCTCTGAAGATAGTCATCGCCTATGAATAATGAGTCCCACAGATTCCAGCACACAGCATCAAGGAAGCAATTTCATAACCCAATTAACAAAGGCTTTTGTATCAAAAGCACAACTGTTAGCTGTACATCAGGCACATTTTCAGGGGAATGAATATATATATATATACACACACACATATATATATGCGCAGTACTATGCTGCAGTGCATACTCATCAATTACTTTTAGATCTAGGTCCCAACCCAAGCAGTGAATAAACTGTCTCCCTAAAAAAGACAGAAAAGGGGTGTAGCTGTCAGGAGGACCAGTGCTGCCACAAGTCCATCTGCTGTACCAAAAGAAGACACGCATGAATTCCTGAACCACAAGCCAAAATCCTGTTTGGCCTAAGGGAGTGCTATGTCTTCAACAGATGTCTCTGCCAATCGGCCTGGACATCACTTCTAAGCCAGGGAAAGAGGAGAAAAGGCAGTACTCAGAGTGGGAAAAGCATTTTATTGGAAAATACTGCAGCAAGAGAGGAAGATATAGGACTAGGAGTAGTTGGCCAGATGGAAAGCGGAAAAATAGAATAGAAAGGAACAAGTTATCCTTCCAGTAGCTCTTGAACCTCACTGCTACTATCTGCTATTAAGAAAAGGGACTTCAATGAATATTTTATGCATAATTTCTTCCGCCTCCAAACTTACTCAAATTGCATGTCCGTAGCCATATTTTACTCAGCTCAATAAAAAACAGAAAAATAAAAGATCTTGTTACTTTATTAAAGGATTTTTATTTTTAAGAGAATCAAAAAGTGAAATAGTAAATTCTAAAAAGTGAAATAGTAAAAACATATGCAAAGATGCTATAACTCTACTGGATATTGTGCTTTACTCGTTAGGTCACGTTCATATATTTCCTACAAGTGCAATGAGGGCTCTTGATCATTATTTGCCAAACGCAGGAAACACTAGATCTAAAGGACCGTGACACAGCCTATGTATTCTTTCTCTTTTTGACAGTTACTGTTAGAAAAAATGCAGATCTTACAGATAAAAATGTACCAGCTGCCCATCAACGGGCATCAGGTGACTCTTAATAATCACAAGCTTGACAAAATAGGAAGCACATAGCAAAAAAATATCACAGAGCCAAATTAACGAATCAAATCTTGATTACAAGAACTGAAAATGCCAGACCCCATCCACTTTTCTCCATAATTAACTTTACCGCAGACCAAAAAATGGTTTCAGAAGCCCAATATTTCTAGTGTAGTTAAAAGTACGGTGTTGCTATAGCTACTACAGTTGTTTTATATGCAATACATTCCAGCTAACCACAAAAAATAGAATTTTCCAATATGTTGCAATCTAAAGGGTGATTTATCTAAAGAGTATGTGCGTGCAGAAGAATGAGAAAGGACAAAGCTATGAAGACAGTTTCAGTAGCATTTCTTTGATGTATTTCCCTGAACCTTGGTTCCTGTAGAACAGTACTGCTCAATCGTACGATATCATTTACTATTTCTATAGTTTAGCATGCAAGTAGGGACAGAATAAACCCACGGCTGATTCCTGGAGTGCAGCAAAATTTATGTTCAAAATTTCCCCCAGCAATATTTTAAAATAAATTTGCAGTCATTTTTAAATGACAATTGACTTTAAGTTTTCCAAATTCTTTTGCACATTTTTTTGTTTTGGATTGGTTTTGTTTGCTGTTTTTAAGTGAATGAAACTATTATTAGTCTTTCTAGAATTAGACTATATCCCTTTTGGAGCAGAAATAAGATATTATTCTAAGTCATTGTGAAGAAGTTGGAGGAGTGTCTCACAGCACAGAAAATGTCGGATTAAAACTGTAGGATTTGTCGTATTGCCCTCACGGGTCTAGTTTGCAGAACAAATCTTGCTTTTATAAGTTTGTTCTTGCTTTTTTGTATTTCCAAATTCTATTATTTCCTGTCTGCATGGGTCTTAAAAATACCAGCAATGCCTTACTTAATTTCTCACTTTTGTTGAAGATTTTCAGAAAAAAAAACTTCACGAGAACAACAAAAAGATAATTTGTTAAATTATAAGCCAGCATCCTTAGAAATCTATTACAATATCAGACTGCAGCGTCCTACTGTCAACAGCAAGGTTTGGTTATGATAGTTGAGGTTGGAAAACTGAGTATATAGTCAGGTAGAATTACAAGCTTGAAATATGTAGAGAGATTTCAGCCACATGGGCAAGTTAAGGAAAGGCTCCCTTCTCTCCCCTTCTTTTTGATCACCTGTCACTTGTTCTTTATTTCATTCATTGTGCTGCATTTGTAAAATTCCAGGGACAATGGTTTAACTATTGTTTGCTCCATAAGGAATTCAAGACACTAAAATCTTTTGACATAAATTCCTACTACTAATTTTCAGGGACAGAAAAATGGATTTTCCTGTCCTCTGCACATGACTGCCAACAGCCACAATGGCTCTGCCCCTGTTTAGGCTCAAACTGATTACGAGACCTCATTAACGGAAGACAGAGTCCTTCTGAAAAGAGTAGGAAGAGACACACATTTAAGTGGAAAATTACAAACCTTGTTCCATAGGGATGTATAAACTAACACTTTGTACTCTCACTCCTGAAAAATCCCTAATCAGTATTATAACCGCAGATATCTTTATAACAATGACAATTCTGGCTTTGTTAGAAAGATGAAACAACTGCTAACATCCCTTTTTGACTTGCTAGCAAAGACACTACATTCTGAAAGATTTTGATGTAGCACTCTCAAGTGAAGCATGTTTCTGGCATTATAAGATCAGAATATGCTATCCTACTGAGACAGAGTTTCAGAAAGGCTGGCATTGTGACCTTCTCACCTGCTGTTTCATTTCAGCATAGACTTTTTCTGAGTTCAGCTCCACCTGCCGCTTAAACTCCTCCAGGGCAGCATCTGCCTGCTGGGCCTGCAGCCTCTGTACCTCTGTCACCCGAGTCAGCTGCTCCTCCTTCTCCCTAGAAAGTCACAGAAAATTTTCAGAGTTCAAGTATCAAATAAAAGAACAAGTGTGCCAGTGTAAAAGAGAGGCCTTTAACCCTATCAGTTTAAAATAGTATTCAGATTTCAATTTCCTGTCCCAGCTTCTGCCAAACTTCCCTGAGCAATACTTTGAAGAAGGGAATAGAAGGCTAGAGTTATTTTCGCTTTCTCTTATTGAATTTCGCACACCTAAACATGGCGTTCATAGCTTACAACACCTCCATCTTCAAAGTCTGCACGGACTTGAATGGTTTACTACCTGCTGTATAACCCCCTTTTTTAATCTCACCTTTAGAAGTGTATCGCCCCCCCCCCCCCCAATATTTAAATTAATTCCTTTTAGCATGATCATCATCTCCCATTAAAAACAAACAAAAAAATTATCCCAGTGCCATCTTGCTCAGACAAGATGCAGGATTACTCACTGCTTGGCATATATCAAAATGCAAAGCAGGGTAATGCGTGACATATGGTACCTTCTTAATCTATTAGAAACCCATAATGCTGTGATATCTATTCAGCCTTTAAAGTAATGACAGATGGTAAATCTTTATGCAAAGATACTTCATATTAACAGCCTATACTATTTGACAGATTAATGTCGATACATGTACAGAAATCGGTTTGGGTTTCTTAAGACATTCTAGTATATAAATAGTAATGCACGCATAACATTTTATGTACATGCACGTACATATACACATCTGAAAAACAGACACATGCACCATATTGACACATCACAGACAAAAGTTCTGGTAACTTGTAAGCATTTAAGAAATTGCAATGTGATTCCTCACATAGAAAACCATCAGGCAGCATTATTAACTTTCTATTACGCATTTCTGTTATCGCAGGTCAGCGGAGTTGCCTGACTTTGTGGTAAAACACAGAGGAACACAATGGTGGCATCAGTGGCCAAAGCTGGCTCCACCAGTGGTTTATAACAGAAGACACATTCAAACAGACCTGCGGTTGACATTTTCATTTTGCAGACAAAGGAAGTACCTCATGATAAATTTCCCATTTTGACAGAAATTATTTCCGTCTAAAACAAAGAATCTGACACATAAGAGACGGAAAAGACCAGCTAATTCATCTAGTCTGTCACCTTGCCAGCACTGAACTAGCTATTACAGCACTGAGCAAGCCTTTTCTAAAGGTCAGGAAGCTGCCAATCCCAAAGTTACAGTATTCACATCCTCCGCTGTGGTTTTCGTACCAGACTTTGACAATGGGACAAAGAACATAATCCTACATCTTCACAAAGTGTCCATTTGCAGCATAGGAGAGCAGGGTAATTCTATTAGCAAAGAGATCAAAGAAATGCCACAAGCCCTGAGTAAGTATATTACTGTTTACTTTTATAGTTTTTTCATTACGCATATTTTAAAAAAACATATTTGATTTTGGTACTTTACTCACAGCTGATGGAATAATTGAGACATAAGGAGACAGCATTTGCCTTACAGAAAAAGGAAAATAACTTTTCTTACCCAGCAGAAACTGGAGCAAAACTGAACAAAATCCTGTATCACATTTTTGGTGACAATTGTTAGGTGTTTTGGGGTTTGTGTTCATAGAAGAGGGTGTGCAAATTTTCTTCAAATTTGCTAGAGAACTTCCGTCACCCCTACGCAGGTATCCTTTATTTCTACCGTCACAGCAAGTCCATTTTCTAAACTCCTTTGAGGGGGAAGCATGTCTGTATATGCTAAGCTACCATATTCTCCACTCATTTATAAGACAATAAAAATGACACAGAAAAAAAAAAAACAACACCAAAATCAACACTTTTTCCCTGTCTAAATTCAACTGGCAAAAAGAGCATTTAGGATTTAAATTTCTACCACAGAGGATCCAAAAGATCAAAATTGCAAGTACAAAAACCCTCAGACGTTTCTCAGAACGGGCACACCAGTGATGCCTCCAGTATGGTATGGAAATGGTATGAGCTGTCTGAGGAGTGAGTTACGCACCGGCTCTAGCTCCAAAGGCATTTGGCTCAATTATCCCCTTGAAGCCCATGTACTAGGGAGCTCCTGCAAATGGGAGTTTTTAAGTTAATAGCTGTTTGATACTGAATTACAGCGAGCATGTTGTTCCCCTCTCCCACAACAAAATCCACCAGCAGTTCACGGGAAAGAATACGTAAGAGGATGAACGTACGGCTCAACACCCTGAAAGAGAAGATGGGCGCCGGGCGGCGGCACGGCTCACCAGCGGAGCACTATCCGCGGCTGTTACCTTGGAGGAAACACTGAGAGGGAAAACCTCAACTTCTCCTCCCAAAGATCCTTAATTCAGTTATGGGCACTGGGTAACAAACCTCCCTCCCCGCAAAATACATCTAATACTGCCAATCCACACTGGACACAAAACTAAAAACCAAAGTTTATTCAAACATACACACACTGATAAGTGCCAAGAGACATTGGAACAACATTTTTGGTCCAGTCAGATGGAAACGCAACAAATCCAATTGTAAAAGGACAAGATGCCAGTCCTTGTGCTGTTAGTGAGCCTTCAAATTTATACATCATCTTCCTGAGGAATATATTATTATTTTGAAAGATTATGATGTAAACTTTTAGGAATCTGGTTTTATGCACCTTCCTTTCTTTTAAGGACTTAATCCCATGAATAGATGCAACATCTCATTATAACCAGGAATAAAACTTCATTTTTTAAGGATGTGGGAGCTAGCGCTCTCTACTTTTTGTGCATTAAGATTTGTACAGAAGCTTAGAAAACACGTACAACAATAGACCACAGTTCACAAATATAAGAAAAGCTTTACTTTTTTTTCCCAAGACACTGAGCAATATGCCTTGCATGAAGCACTAAAATATTCACTTTGAAGATTATTTTTTTCAGTTGGACTAGTTGTGGGGCCGAATACAATACAATTACATCTTTTAAATCCCCTAAAGCTGAGCCGGCTTGAATATAAAAATAGGGTGAATTTACTCTTTGGCCCCAATTTAAAAAGCAGCAAATTCCTCTTGTTTCAGCATATAAAGGATATGGCAACAGAATTAGCAATCTTACACAGCACAAACCATCTCAGAGAAAGTTGACTATGAAGTCCAGAACTGCAATTTCAGAAAGCAGCACTCTGAAGTGTACTGATAAATGGAAAATATAAACATCTCGCATACTTCCTCTTCATGCTTCATCATACATATTTTCCTTGCTTTGTAAAACGTCTTCCAAGAGGTAACAACTAAACACAGTAAGACATTACAGCATTGCGAGTCAAGTTAATGAAACACAGGGCAATCCAGTGATTTACTCAAGAGGTTAAACAAACTCAAGCTGTCCCAGCAAACGTGGTACGAACCAGCATTGTCACTCGCAGGGTTCTCGCCATTCCCTGCACGAAAGCAAGGGCTGACCAACAGCCAACAAGAACAGGAGATGCACCTATCTCAGTCACAGCCTCTTCAACAAATTAAAGCATTTTAGACTGGGTGTAAAGATACAGATGTACAAAATGTGTACCTCCGTGAGCTACGTGTGGTCAACTTCTGTGGACAGCAAGTTTCACATCCCATTAACAAATCCGCACACAAGCGCCCTGTGTGTAGTTTTGAGAGTTTTTCAGTGATACGAAAAATAACCAGATTGTGAAAATCCTAATGTTTTCTTATAAAAATTATACCAGGCTTTAATTCATGAATATGCAAATTCTTTGCCAGGTTTTCAAATCCTGCTGGCAGCAGTGAAAACCCACTCGTGTCCAAACAGGCCGTTGTTTCCCGAGTTTAGTGCAGCACAAAAGCAGAGCAAGGCATTTCTATGGTAAGGATACATTTTGCCACTGAATAAGCTTCTGAAGCTTAGATTCTGATGGACTCCACAAGAGGGAGAGGCTTCATCTCTTGTCTATCACAGATTAGTATGGCTCTGGGTTTATGCCTTTAGATAAAAATGAATCTTGCTCTGTAAGGTTGAGGCATGGAAAAGCAGAGTAATGGCTGAGCCTTCAGTCCCACCGATGAAGCAGAGATCTTCAAATGGTGATCTGCTCGGAAAGGCCAGGCTCTCCTGCTGACTACCCTGACGATCCCGCACTACATACATGCACTGACTCTATGTATTTAGATTTGCTGTGCTTACACAAGTCTTTGCCCATTCCTTCCTCTCCTCCCCAAATATTCATACTTCTGAGGGAAAATTGCTTCACTACCCACCAACCTGCAAACTATGCACTTGCTGGAAGGCAGCTGAAGAAGGATATTGCTGGGTTTGTTTCTAAACAGCTTTCCTTTTTATTTGTTGACAGAGGAAATAAACAATTGACTCTTACTAATCTGTGCTGAAACAAAATTCATTATCACCATTTATATAGTCCATTTAGATTTAAAAAAAACCTATATAAACATATGTTCCCAAAGGAGAGGACAATTCGCTAGACAACACAATAGCATACCAAGTAGCTAAAAACATAACTGTCATCAAAACATGTATTATCTGCCCATGCAAAAGCAAAATTCAGGAAATTTACCTTAGTATCATTTGTGTATAAGCTACAGACACAAGTACCCGTCCAGTATACGGATGCATATATTTCCATATACAAAATCTCATATAAGTGACCCCACGGTCCTGCTCCTGATCTCAGAGATACTCTCACATGGAGGTGCCCTGATCCGGGCAGGACTCCACATGAATGCAGCAATTTATTGATTTATAGCCAAATGCAAGATCCATGACACCACTTTTTAGCTGGGTGCAATAACCATTAAAAAGATTCCATGCAACAGCCCCTCTAATTTAATTTCTAGAATGCAGACTATTTCAACTACATAAACAATGTATTAAGGCCTAAAGTACCGTGTATTTGTAGAAAGAAGGGGTTACTGGTTTAGTTTATTGTTACAGAAAAACGCTTCAGTAGTAATAACAATTCTTTGAAATACACAAAAAAACCAATTTTACTTCTCCTGCTCCACTATTTTTAGCAAACAGTGACAGTTAACTAACAGCTTTCTGTGTAAATGACATATTGGGCCTAAGCGCACGCATCTCACTGCGTTAGAGTATCTCACTGTAGAGGCCGTTATTGCCAGCGAACAAGGAGGACCAACGCGGGCTCTCCTACAACATGGGCGCCCAAACATATGGAATATGTGCAGAACACTTCTTCTTGGTGTGGAGAGGAAGAAAGAGCGTGTGAAGTCATTCAAGCGGAATGATAACTAAACCAAAGCCAGATCAAAGGAACTAAGAAGAAAGACTGAAATGTGAAGCTGAAATATTTATTGCCTTCAAAACATCATCCCTATCATGTCCCTGGGCACTTTAATATTTCGAAGTTGTTAGAAAGCATTCTAACTTGTTTCATCATTTCAAAGAAATAAAGCTAAAAATATAAAGTAGAGAACAATTTTATCTTTCGTACCCCGAATTTAAGTATATAAGATGAGCTTGTCTTTATAAGAAAAAGCACAAATCCACTTACAAATTGTTTACAGTTTGCATAATTTGAGATGTTAACATCAAAAAGCTGGTCTGCATTCCTTCAAGTAAGCTATAACAATGAATGACATTTGCAATACAATTACTATTTTAAACTATATACTTATGTTTAAAATAAATCATGAGATAACATTAACAAACTAAACCACTACTTAAAGCCGTTAATGAATTTAGAGTAAATAATATTCCACGTGTGTATATCACACTTCTGTGAAATAAGAAGAATAATGCATTACATTCAAAATTAATGGCTCACAAATTAACTAGACATTGGTTAAACACACTAATAATTATTACAACTATTTCTCATTATAATAATGACAGGGTACCGTCGTGCTAGGTGCTATGCAAACAGAATAAAAACAGCAACTGCAAAATGATGAATGAGATGTGGGTTAAAAAGCTGGGCAAGCCTTGGAAATGTGGCTGGAAAGGAAAATGTTATAATTTTGCTCAACACTGCAGAAACTGTCTACAAGATTTAGATACACCACATATATGAAAGGCCACAGAGGCTCGGTTATCAAGAGAGGAGGATTAGAACAGAGATTATTACTCATGGCTTTTACATGCTGAGATGACAGCTAAACCTCTACAAGGAGAACATGGAGGGAGAATTAGAGAGACAAGTGTAGATAATGGCTTAGATAAAAGGAGACAAGACTGTAATTAAAAGGTGGACCAGAAAGTCAGCAGCACAGACAGTCAATAGATTCATGAGATACCCAGAGAAGAGGTGCAAAGAAGGAAAAGATAGGGATCAGAGAAGAGTGCTGTGGCACAGAAAGTTGGAGGGCGAATAAAATAAACCATCTGAGGGACAAACTATGGGAGAGATCACCGAGCAGAGGAGGAGAGCCAGGCAAGAAGAACCACTTAACACTAACAAAGAACAGCCCAAGATGTGTTACGAGTGGCAGAGCCAACAGTGGCTGGCAAATCAAAGGCGAGGAGGATGAAATAACAGTATTAAGACTGTCTCCAATTTTTCCAATACAGAATTCTAAGTGAAACATCTAACTAATTACTTCAGCTTAAAGCATGCCAGGTTTATTATTTCAAAGAGGTTCTGATGAAAACACCCTGGGTCAAAAGGCCTTTAATAAAATAAATTATTTCCCACCAATCCTGTTTCTCTTCTGCCCTTAGATCACCCTGGCTACACCACCAAATACCAGTTTTGAATAAGCAAGTAAAGAATCCAAAAAGCAAGCGTATCACTCGCCTGTACAAGGAGGTACAAGGATACAGTATTCATTCTGTCATTCAACATATTTAAGGTAACTATTTTTATGGCTGAAATAACTGTACTATTATAGTTTAGGATTCACAATAATAATAATAATATCCATGTTGTAATGGACACTATAGTAACTCAATACTGAGGAATGATGAGTATCTACTCAGCTCATCTTCTTTCTAAGAAGCTGGGATGGTAGACATGGATTTTCACTTTTTCTTTCAATAAAAGTACTGTTTGAAATACTAACTTTAATTCCTCAATGAAGGTTGGTTGCGTTGTTGATGAAGCTGGAGGAAAGTTGTACAAAGTATGTAAAAAGTAAAAGTAAACTTAAGATTACCAAGTGTAATTGAAGTCTAGCAATCATAATCATCTAGAACACCAAAAGGAACAAAGTCATTCCGTGTACTATTTTTGTAGTTAGTTTTTAACTGACCCAAAAAAGGTGACAGCCTGAAACATTTCATGCTCATTAAAAATCAGTAATTGAATTCAATCATCTGTAAGACTTTCTTTAGCCAACTGAAGGCTCTTCTCATTTCATCAACGTTTTGGGCACTAGATAGTCTTGAAATACACTGCACTGAATCCTAAAGATATGCTAATGTGAAAGGGAAGCCTTTCAGAATAATAAGGGAACAATTCTGACATTTGTGTTAACTACTTTTATATTCATTTAGTGAGGTCAAAATCTATAGCCCTTAACTACATTAATTATTAGAATAGCAATTTACAGCAGTTAACCTAAGTGTTATAGCACGATACACTGATGCTGTTCATCTCACAAGGCAATACTTTTCATTTCCTACAGGTATATATTATATCAAAGCATTTTCATAGTTGATATCATTAAAAAGATGTCATACGATATCTCCATAACCATCTTGAGGGATATAGCGGTCCCATAGACAAGGATTAAAAACTGAATGAACTGTTACTTTTTCTTGTACAACTGAAGCTTTCCTTTAAATACATATTTCATTATTGCCAGTAGGTCTCCAGAGAAACTGGTGAAAGAAAATGAAAGGCTGTAAATAGTTAATAGAACACTTTATTTTTTCTTTTAAGTGAGACTATTAAATAAAGCTACCACATTTTTTTGTCCTCTGTTCATACTTTACATTGTGCCCCCTAGAGCGAGGGTTATGTCAGCATGTTCACTAGGGCTAAAGGAATGTTTACAATATGCTGGAAACTTTGACTGGTTTTGCTCTAAAAGGTTTCAGATGCTCAAACAGAGCACCAAGTGGAGAACAGCTGGCTGGTTTTCCACTGATTCTTAGAGGAGGAAAAAAAACACCAAAAAAACTCACAGCCCTGTTCTAAAGAGGAAAATTATACCCAAAGTCTTCAGCCACTTAACATTACCACTGGTTTTAAATCACAAAGTATACTTTTTTCATCATATTGCAACTGTTGCAACAAGACAACACTAAACATTTTAATAAAAGAGAATGATGAACACAACGAACATGAGTATAAACTCTTAACAATGTTCTTTATTGCAACGTTTGGAATTAAAGACAATGCCTTCTCATATTTCTTTAATTATTTCTGGCTTTAAATAGCTTTTCCATTCCTACAAGAATTCCTCCACACACAAATACTTCATTTCCAAGGGAAAATGGAATTAACTACAGGAGAGCAGCTACACTTAGGCAGTTAGCCTAAAAATATTAACAACAACAAGTAATTATTCAGAATCTGGATTCAACCCTGAGGAGCAAGAAAGCAAAAAAAAAAAAAAAAGGAAAAAAAACAACTTGTGGTTAAAGCTATCACTCCGTTCATTTATTTATCATTGTATTGATGATTATCACGCGGCTGTATTTTCCTGCGTGCAATGGCATTTATGACATCCCCCACTACAGGGAGTCCATACAGTACAACCCATACAATACGGTTCCGAAGAAACTGTTCAAAAATAAGTTCTCAAACGGTTTGGTATCATTAAATTCTCAAAATCCACTGTAAATCACAGGTTTTTAAAAACACAATTCCTGTATATTTTGAAAGTCCAAATTTAAGTTTTTTTAAAATATTGGGATCCAACATAACAGTAAACGCAAAATTATGCGACTGTAACCTGCCAAATAAAATGAAATTGTATTCACTGCTGTTTATTCTATCTTCTTCTGCCATCTACTTTCACATTTTTATTTATCCTTGCCTTCATCTGTTTCCCTTTTATTAGCTCAGAAGCCTTACGTATACCATTTATTTCTCTCAGATTTACATGCCCTCATTTTTTTTAACATTGTCCCTTTTATGATAATACAGAGAAAAGAAAAGTTATATAAACACCATGGGAATTTTGCAAGAGATTAGTAATCTCAAAGACTAAAAGACCCGTACATAAAATTTCTGGTGCTAAAATTTGATACATTCTTACCTATTCTGAACAAAGCAAAAAGAGCCTTTCAGACCAAACAAATCTTGGCCCTCTCTTTGTATATCAAAGAAAACTATACAATGAAAAATGAGTCATTACACAGCCATTGCTGTAGGAAAAAGTAGAACAGAGATTCTGCGAGGGACCATCTTGCCCTGTTCCCATTTTTGTCTTGTCCCCATTTCACCAACACAGGGGAACTGTGGAAAACACCAGGCAGGACGCCAGCTGGAAGTGGACAAGGAGTGGACAAGGGAAAAAAAAAAAAAAAAAAAAAGAAAAATATACAAACACTCAGGACAGCGTAACAACATGATCGTGTAAACTCAAATCATTTCACTGCACCATAGTCCAAACCAGACTGAAGCCCTGTGGATGTAAAAACGAGAGGAGATGGGAACGTACTGAACCTCCACGGAGCTGCAATCCAGGCATCCCTTTCGTCAGGGATTCAGGCTGCAGCTGCAGAACAATTATAATTAGATTTCTTCTTGCAGAACACACTGACACTAGCTTCTGCTTTTGAGTAAGTGTGATATAAAAGACATTCTCCTAAGGCTTTACAAGTATCAGTACTAAGTTTAAAACTTCAGGACAAGCCTGAGCAGAGCTCCAGCTCCATTGCTCCATATATCTTGTGACGATGTCAGGTAGGGAACAAATGATTCAGAAGGGAATAACCAAATGACTGGCAAAGCATACTAGGGGATGACAAGTAGTCCTTTGAATAAAGAAATGACTAAGGTTTCAAGAAGAGTAACTGGTATGAAAAAATTGTTATTTCTTTCCCAAAACAGCATTTTTCCAACTTGTTTTAGTAAATACAAGTGCAAACACATTTTTATCAGATACTTTCTACAAAACAAAACCTTGTAGTAGTAATAACTGTACTACACACAAAAACTGAAACTTAAAATATATATTAGTATCACTGAACTATACTTGACAAAGTGCCTAGAAATAGTAAGAGTCCAGCATCAGCATGTGGAGGTAGAAAGGACTGACGCAGCTATCATGTTGGGAAGAACGAAAAGCAACGATATCAGGCTTTTTAAGTCTACAGTGAAGAAACTCCACGGCACCATTCCCGAAAAGAAATTAACTTCTTTGTCTTTATTCTCATGTCAAGGATTCCCAGAGAAAATATGTGCATGTACACAAGCACTTTTATTTCTGTATTTTATTGAACATCTACATGCATCATCTTCATACCATGCCTTTGCTTGAAAGGACTTTGCAACATTTTGGTCTGCTGTCTAAACCAAATCACAAAATACTGGGAAAACTGTATGTGCATGCTTTAGAAACTCCCCAGAAGAGTTTTAAACAAGTTCAGATGAGGGGTAGAGAAGCAATGGAGAAAAGAGGTGTTGCTAGTTTCTTATGTAAACAAACAATTTTATTAAGTGACTTTCAATAAACCAGCTGCCAAGCATTTGCTCTGTATCATCACCACTTGCAAAGTGCTGAGATTCGGCTCCATAGGCAGGCTTAGAAAAAAGGCAAAGATTGAGAGGAAGAATGTTATGAAGCACTTAACTGTAGATAGTGTGCACGCGTTCCTTGACACTTCAATGTTCAATTATAGCGTTTGCACCTGTAGAGGTAACAATTCCTTTCATTTCTCCTAACACGACTTTTTAAAAATTGTTTCCTTCAATCACGCTACAGAATAGAAGAGTAAGAACTCGGAAAAGCTGTATTTCAGTAGCATAATGAAATACTAATTTTTGTACGAGACATGCAAATCAAAAAGCATTAAATCAGATCCCATAATTATTTCCAGTATGGGAGAACCATCACAACCATTATCCTGAGAAACCAGCAGCAGCCAGGTGGTCTGCACTTCCCTGCAGGTGACAGACGATAACAGCCTCAACTCTTACATATGTTTATAGTTTAGTCCAAAACCTCCATCTCAAGATGGACAAACTTTATATGTCTATGCAGTCATAAAGCTATTATGGACTCCAGAATGGAAGTGGCAAAAACCAAACCACATTGCAACTAAGGTGGTCTAAATATATGCTGTATTCACACTTCAAAAAACCTGTAACTATAACTATTTACTTATACAATCAAATCCTCCCTTCTTTACTGTTTCATCTTTAGTTTTTTATATATTATTACTAATAATATATTTTACAGTTTATGGTGGGACTTGACCTTAAGGGTCTTTTCCAACCTAAGTGATCCTATGATTCTAATAACATATAAATGAACTTCAAACTAAATGCTGTAAAACAAACATTTCCTCCTGTACACCCGATACCCTCCTTGATGTCGGTCAAGCTGGCAGTTATACCTCGTACGCTGATGGAGTATATAAATACTAATAATGCACATGGCGATCCTGCTCCTTTGGATCATAAAAGAGATTTCTACCCCCGATCTTAAGCAACAATGTTCAAAGTTTCTCTGTTTATCAGCAAATAAATGAGGCCAGCCTTAAAGTATAGGCACTTCTGCTGGCTGCAAATAACGCCTGGCACAGAACGGTGATACTGCGACGGGAAGCCTTCGGGATCGTTGCTACGACTACCCTGCTAACATTAAATTCTGAACATTTAAACTGTGAATGTAATATATAGTTATCTCCAAGGTCCTTCCTTATTGAACATTCACTCTCACTGGTGTTTCATGAAACTACTACTATAATTATTTCTAAAATTTTTGCAGTGACTAGGAAGACTGTCACCTGTAGTTTACAACGCTATTTTGGAACCAAAAGAAAAAGTAAAAAAGGAATAGGTTTTTTTGTTGGTTTTTTTGGTTGTTGGGTTTTTTTTTAAATAGTACCTTCAATAGGTCTTTAAACAATTCTATAGTAAGAGGGCTAGAGTTCATCTTGTTCTTTGAGGGCTAATATCAGAGGTCATTATTTAGTACACCTTCTCTTGAAAAGAAATAGAATTAATATTTGTGATTGACACATCAAACTGACTAAAGCATTAACAGCTCAGAATGCTTGCATCCTTTTATGAAAACAAGTTAGATACAACTTCAGGGTTTTTGTTCAATAACCGGTGCAGATATTTACTAAAAACTGCTGCTTATAGACACAGCAAGAGCCTCCACAGCCAGCGAATGTGCAGAACAGGTCCAAACTGAAGGGAACTTAAATACTTGAACATCTTTAAAACACAATTATTTATTTTGGAAAAGAGGTCTTTAGACCTCGGTGTTAGGTCTTCAAGAAAGTGCATAAATCCTCTACCTAGTGTTGGGAACATTACTCAAGTGCAGATCGGAGAAGTAAAAGTTGCTTCAAAAATGATCACTGAAATAGAAATAGGAGTAAAACCAGTCAAACACACATGTCCCAGCCTCAGTTTTAAACAACATCAAGGCCATGCCTGTTGCCAGTTCCCTAAATTGCCGCAAGTCTCTAAGCTCCTATTTCAATCCTTTAATAAAATGGGAAATATTTCCCTACAGCCTAGTAAATTAAAATTATGAAATAATTAGATATTAAAATATTAGCAGAGGCAAAATAAATATTTTTAATAAATAGGTGTCCAAATTTCACAGAGCAAGACAAACAGATCATGTTGAGAGCTACTCTGGATAACGGTGTTGTATAAAGTCAGCCAGACCTTTTCTTTCTCTTCCATGTAATTTCTTCAGTAACAAATGGATACAGATTTTTTCTTAATTTTTTTCTGTTGTATTCAACTCAGTCTGTAGTGTGACAAATTGTAATATAACTATACCTCTTTATTTCCCATTCCTCTACTTAAAATAAAAAAAGATAAGAACCACAGAGATTTAGCCTATTTGTAACCCACTCTCATGACATATTTTATGCAACCGAACTAAAGGGATTAGAGAAACAACCTTTCCCCCCAAGTAATTACACAGAAGCTTTTTAAGAATACTTTGTTATTATATAAATGCAGTTTAAATTACATTCTAGAAAAATCCTTGGAGCACTTCCTATAGTCACTTTTGCTATTAAGCAATGCCTATGACATGCATTGCTAAACTAAATATAAAATTTATATCTACAAGTCACCACCAATAGTCATGAGTATTAGAGCAATTCTTCTGAAAAAGACTTGTTTTTGACAGAGATTTCTACCATAAACTTCAGAAGAATAAAAAAACCCTTCCATAAACTATGTAAACCCCTATTCAGTATTAAAACTCTGGCAACACTATTTATTTGAAGTGAAAGATACTTTTAGAAATGTGGATTTTACTGTTCCACACAATGTCTCAAATCACTTTCATTATGCATCTGTGTAGATATGTTTGAAGCCGCAATAGCACTGTTTGCTGTCACAAACGCTGGAAAAATAATAACAATAATAAAAAAAACCCACTAAAATGCCTGCCACTTCCCTTTCTATGTGTTTGCAGCTGACTAGCTACTCAAGATATAATCCTGTGGCCATTTCAGAATCAAAGTGCATTCAGATCAAAGTAGCTTATGAGAAATCACGGATGCACCTACTGGGTTCTGAGCTGCAATTCCACAAGGCATCACTTCTATTGAAGACAGTGAACTATATTTTCACCAATCTCAAGGAAGATAAGGTTGTGTTCTAAAGGTTTACTGTGTCTGCCTTAGCTTGTAATTGCTTAATTTGAGTCCGCGAATAGTCACAGAAATACAGAAAAAGAAAGCATTTTCACATAAAACATTAGATCTTGTGGATGCATATTAATAGCAAGAGACTGTTAAAAGGACTAATTTTTGCGGCAATGGGGGAAAAAAAAAATGCCATAAAGAAGCCATCCATTTCTGACACAAAATTATTACTGCTTGTTATGTATTTCTTATGTACATATCATATATAAACACATAGATGTAAAATCTTAATATTGTCCAGAAACATTGGTACTAAATTAATGGCTCGTTTTCCAGATAGTCAGCCTTGCAGGATTAGCAGTTCCTCTGTACTGGGCACATGAATTTGTTCTTAACACTCACATGCACTGACACATCCATGATCAGAAATGTACAGATGCAGAGGTTTTGCACTAGAACTGAAATCTGAAAGAACCGGCCAGCAGAATATATGCTGGGCTTAGACTGGGGGACTATATTTCTATAACTACAATATTTTTAATCTTTAGGAGCACAAATCCACCCCAATGATTCTGCCAACTTCTATCTCCATCCAGACAAAACCAAGGATGATTACAAAATAATTACTTATTAGCATTATTAATTCCATTACTAATCTTAAAATTAACCCCAAATCACTGGTATAAAACAACCAAAAGAACAGTAGTATAGACTCATTATTAAAGAGTAAGCTATCTCCAAAATTAAAACATTTTCCATTGTAAATTAGGAAAGTGATATATCATTCAATATTAGAAACCCCCACATTATTTTCAAGACCCTGAATCAAAAAAATAAAATAAAAAAAAAGCATAACAGAAACAGAGTACCACAGGACATGGAAGTGACCTGAGAAAAGTACCCTACAATATGAGCAGAAGCAGCTTATATTAGAAGACACGTTGAAAACCGGGAACAGGTATTAATCACTTGCTGTAGGGGAAATAGTCTAGACATAGTTTTAACCTGTCAGGCAGCCTCCAGGGCTCTCGGGTCCCACAGGCTGACCCATCCTCCATTTTGGCCAAAGGACCCACTCACACAAAGCACAAGGTTGGGACTGGCCTCACCAAACATCATCTTAATTTGGGGGCCCTGAAGCATATACCAGTCAACTGGGCTCTTGAAACTTTAGTCTTTCAAATCCTTACTCTATCCCAAACATTAAATCTAAGCTGAATTACAGCTGGGGAATATCTGAAATAAATGAGGACCTCCTCAGCTAGCTACAGAGCTTCTCAACACAGTGCTGTTAACTAAAAAGCAAGTTCAAAATCCACAGCACGCTAACCCCCTTTACAAATACCTGCCTGAAGTGGAGCACTACCATGTTTACTCTGCACCGAGAGCACCCACATGGGGAATACATTCTGAGCAGCCAGTGGACTGTAAAGTCAGACTTATTTTATTAACATAAGTAAGTGCAAACTGACATGTTATTTGAAAGCCATGGAAGATAATTAATGCAACTACATTACCAATGAATCAGACGTTAAAATACTAAAAGATTAAGTTTAGTTGATAACAGCTCAATCTCCCTAAAATTATAAATAATAGTCAGTGTAAAGAATTTAAAGATTAAAAGCTAGAATTTTTATTAATGCCTGTAGTGATTTAAGATAGTCTCTGTTTATGCCAAATACCTAAAAGATTATAGAAATAAAGGAATACAGACTTCAGCCCTATGACTTTTATTGAATAAAAGTATCGTCACAATGCCTCTATCAGCCTAGATAAGATACAATGTAACATTCAACTGAGTAGTTTTAGCAAATAACTTCTGGTTTGTTTCAGAATAATCTGTTTTTTCTAGAAATCATTTCCATAACTTTTAATTTAAACTGGATAAACATATGGAAATAATACTTTACATAATCAAAAATGGAAGCAGCATAACAAGAGTCAATCTTGTCATATGTGCATCTGCTGTATGTAAACCACTCCTCCGCTCAGAAAATATCAAACTTGTTGTGTCCTGATTAGTGTTTTAATGTACAAGGTCAGCAAAAAAGCTGTTCCAAATTAGTTAATGAAAAGTGTCCTCTGTTTGCTGCAGACCATTTCTCCAAGCCTTAGCTACATTTGAAAAATAAGTATTTACACAAAGAAGTGTGGTATCAAAGAGGAAAAATCCACATTAAAATTGTAATTTATGGACGTTAAACAAAAAAAATCACAAACATTATATACTAAATCAAGATAAAATATAATTTAAATAAACACATCTTCCAAATTTATCCCTTCCTCTAAAATAGTCCAAAGCAACTAGTCTTTAGTTTGAATTATTTGCCTATTATGTATCCGTTGTAAATTGAAGCCAGTTGGCAAGACCAGCTGACATCACTAACTTCAATTCTGTTTTATTCCTACCACTTGAAAGTCAACAAATTTGGGTGGCTTGGTTCTTGCTTCGCTTTTAATTTTTATGGCTGACTAGAACCCTGAAGATGCAGCTTTACAATGGGAAGATAACCCAGACAAATTATAGGAAGGCAGTTAGATGAGACAAAGCATAAGATTATTTAATACATTTGACTAAAAAATTGGGGATGGTTTAACAATTATTCCATATTCACTTACTTCAAAGCCTCTTCCAGTTTGCAAATTTTCTTTTGAGCATCCCCTCTTTCTTTATCAAGATCATTCCGGATGCCATGAATCTACCATTTGAAGGAAAAAAATACCATATTTTAGCTAAAACAAAGCCTGATTACAAAAATGTTATTTTAAATTATAAAAACTATTTATTTTGCATATTTCTTTTGCACTGATGTAGACAACATCTATATATTTCTAAAATTACATAAAATGCAGGAACAAGGATTAACAGAGAGATGAAGTATGAGAATATAGCCAATAGAGCTATTTTTCTTCTCAAAATGAGTATTATTCTCAAGAATAAACAAATATCAGTAATTACATAAAAAGGAACTAGATTTTCTTTAGGTAAATACAGGAAAGCAAATAGAAATCTGCCTAAAATAATGATGTGTATTCTCTATGGTACAGAGTTCCTACTTACCAATTTGTGAATATCCAGTCAAAGTGAACTACTTTTTATCAATTCTTACAGCAATAAAAATACCAAACATAATGAGAGTAAATAAGATTACTTTTGAATAATACATACTCAAACATTAACTAGCTGAGGGTAGATACTCCTAAGAAAAGTAAAACTTTGAGGAAAAGTGGTTTCCTATTAATGAACTCCTGACCCAGCGAAATCAAAACAAAGCGCTTGAATCATTCCATAAAACTTTTCATTTTTCCATTTTGCATCCAGACATTAAAAACGCCATTTGGAAATGTGGGGGTACGACACTCTCGTATTAAGCGTACAACTAACAAACCCACGAAAAGCACACAGACATCTCTAAAATGACAGAGCATCTTCACTAACTATTATTCCATAGTAAACTGTGACCACACGCTGCTTGTAACACAGTGTGAATCCAGAAGCCATCGTCTGTCACTCCAATGGATGTGGCAAGAAATCAATCCTAGTGCAGCCTGAAAGCCTTGGCATCCTCCCACAACAGAAAGCAGCTGCCCCCATCATCTTCCTATCTCTTCCCCATCATCTCTTACCTAGATCAGCATGAGTATATGTGCACTTTGAATAATCTTGCAGTATAAAAATCTTCCACATCACCAAACATGACCTCAGTCCACAGCAGAGGATCACTACTCTCTAACATCACAGGGTCCCACACCTCTCTCCGTATCCTTCGCTCGGCCACGCTGCTTATCCCTCTTCCTTTCCATTTCCCCAAGCAAACCGTGCATTTCCAAGTAATTCTCCTCCATGCAACTGCCATTACACCAGGCAATATCTATACACACATATTTTAAAAGACATCTGCACACAAAATGAGACAAACGGACCTCTTACATAAATATCCTAAAAATACTCAGTTACAAAAAACTTTGAGGGCCTTTAATTCTCCTCTAAATGTTTGTATTTTTCCCAGTATATTTTAGTTACCATTTAAATTTGAAATACTGTTTTAATTCCTATTAGTGTTTAATCAATGCGGAATGAAAATGGCAACTTTGAAGACCTCACAAGGAACATATCCTAGCAATCTGAGAAACTGCTTCTCTGCCTACAAAGCAATATAGTCGCAAAAAACATTGAACAAAATCTGACTCCTGCTTCCTGAATTCGCTAACCAGGAATAGACATTTTTACGAAGAGTTCTTTTCTCTAGTACTTCTGGATCAAGAGATGAAAGCAGCTTCAGAATTTGGCAACCTCCCAGGCACGGTCCAAACCATGGGTTTTCATAATATTTTTTTGCCAAAGGCAGATTAAGTACAAGAGCTTGTTTTGCTTTTAGGATTGCTCAAGGAACAATGTGGCGATGTGACGTACTATGCACGCTTTTCGTTACCGGATGGGGAGCACAGGAAATCCTTTATTCAACTACAATCATTTGCAATGTTACATGCTATTCAGTCCCTACAATGAAGAAAAATGTGTTTTAATAAGTCAGAAGCATAAGAGTACAGTCCAATGAAAAAACAAATTTAGAGATTCTCTGTTGTAAGCAGTTCCATGTAGGTGCCTACTACATGGAAGTCTGAATACTTAGCTGGTTTGAAAGAGCCTCCAAACCGATGGGCTGTCTGTCAGAGAGTAAAGAAGGTACTGCCAAACCTGGTAAAATTATATATATTTAACAGCTGGCTTGAAAATGGCTCTCAGGAATAATCTGTCACTGTTCTTGCGCTTAGCTGAATGTTTGGAAAACAAGCAGTAGATTATTTATAAAAAGCAGGTGTTTCCTTTGCTTGTAAAACCATTTAGCCTAACTGGTTCCTGATTCAGCAGATAAGCACATTTAATCAGTGACATTTAGGGTTACTACCTATTATTTGTTTGATGTTTAAATATCCTAGCAGGCAATAGCCACTGTAGACTAATAAAGATTATTAGATAATGGGTAGGTTCTTAAGTGAACAGATTGCACCAGAGACTTCATGATTCCTTTACTTGAAGGCAAGCCTGTTTTAGTATTTTATGGGCCAATCTATACTATTTTATGGATTTATATTCATAGATTGTTCATATGTATTTTTTCTCCTCCTTTCTCAAAGATTTGATTTCAAAAACACAGTTACATCAAAGTTTATGAATAGTCAAACTGCTGTAAAGTTATCTATTAAAAATAAAGGGTCTACTTTCTTGTTGACTGGTACAGAGTTACAACTTCAATATCTGTGCTTACTGGTACAGAGTGATTGCTGACATGCTCTTAGCCCATGCTAAGTAGCATTCTCCCAAATGATCCTCAAACCTCATTTAAGATTCGCACGGGACAGGCACCACTGCAGAAAGGTAATACAGATGCATCCCCCTTACTGTCCAGAATCGTAAAGTTTAATTGTATAGAAATGAGCTATTTGATGGCATTTGGACTTGGTACCTGGAAACATTACCAGCCACATTTAATCTGTACTTATCTGCAGAGGAAGTGAGGTATTGCAATAAACCAATGTCCACTGTACTTCAATAGCTAGAAGATATCCAAATTATGCTAATAGATTTTTAATTTGACTTGCAATATTATTCCAATCCTAGGCTGTTCTTGAGGCCAACATCATAAAAAACATGACTTCTCTAAAAAGGCAAGTGTAGGCTAGGATTAGACCAAAACATATCTTGGAACCAAAAAGTATTTGACTTCAAGTCAGCAGAAGTCACTAACTCAAACCTAAAACTCACTACAATTTATGTTGCAAATGCTATTACCAAGTGACAAGTAGCTATGGTCACAATTCATTATTTTATGTTATAAACTTCCCATGTTCGGAAATGACATGTTTGAATAACACATCCTTTCAATGAAATAGGCATCTAACACACCCTCTTACTAAACACCGCATGAGTCGAACACAACATCACTAAACTTGAAGCTTAATTTGAAACCTACTGATGTTTAAAGTCTAAAAGAGTAGACAGTATTTGCAAAGTGCTTTACAATGAAGTGTATCTAGAATCAGAGACAATTATTTTTCCAACCCATGTGAAATGCTTCGATTCCAAAATTTACTACTTTGGGGATTTCAGAATTTAAACCTTTAGCTTCTGTATACAACAAAACTGGAAACGTGCATAAGATGGCATATTTTCCTGAAAACATTACCTGTTTTTCATATACACGCTCCAAGTGAAGTTTGTCCTGTTGAAGCTTGTATTCTTGATCCTGCAAAGGAAGAGATGTGTATTCTAAATAGACAAATCACATTTTTCTTTCATTTCAAAGCAGTCATTAAACACACGCACATTTGCTATTATATAGAACAGTCTATAAAAATTAAAAATCCACAAACTCAAACAGGATTGATACAGATGTGGAAGTCATTGTCCTGCGATAAGAGGATTAATTTAAATGTCTATGGGAAGACAGAATATTGAACTGAACTGTTAAATAGCAACAAAAATAAAAACAATTTTGAAACTTACTTAAAAATGTTTGCACTTCAGGAAAAGAAAAAGATAGCCGTAATTCTGTGACATGCTTCTCTATAGTCCACTAATAACATGTTTATACTGTTTTAACATGTGAATTACAGCAGTCAAAAAGTTCCTGTGAAAATTCTGCTCTTACCCTTAAAGTGATCTCTTTTAGTCATACTTTTTAAATCAACCTTTAAGCATAAGGTGACACTTTATATGTTTCTATGAATAAAATACATATAAAGATGCATGTTATATATAAGTGCATTTTAGTATGGCTATCTAAACATTCAAATCACTGGAAAAAGTAAAAAGGGCTGGTCATTCTTGAGTAAGCAATTCAGGGCTCACCCTCAGCTGTTGCTGTCTTTGATGTTCTGAATCTTGTAACTGTTGTTTTAATAGAGACACGCTATGCTGTAATTCTTCAATCGCATCAGATGTCTGCAGGGATTTAACAGAAAAACGAAATTTTGTGTTGCATTCCTTATTAGCTCTACAGATACATCTTTTGCTTTTTTAAATTTCTCTCTCAAAGGTGCCTGGAAATCGGAAAAAAATTATCAACTTGGGAGAAAAACTTGTATGAGTTTATAGCTCCAGATATGTCACTACTGTCCGCCTGGTGAACTTAGAAATGTAAACCACACCACAAAAAAAACCCTAATAATAAAAAAACAAAAAGCAAAAAACGTCGGCACTAACAATTGAAAGAAAGAAAAATATCTTGTAAATTAAATGGAGTAAAGTATCATCAAAGCTCCCAGAATTCCAGTAAATAAATGCAAAAGACCCCATTTGTCCTATGGCTCTAAGGATCGGCAGGATGGTATTTAAAACATGAGCCTTTTCTACAGTTATTTAACTTGAAAATTATATTACATA
This sequence comes from Nipponia nippon, assembly GCF_047370975.1. Lineage (NCBI taxonomy): Eukaryota > Metazoa > Chordata > Aves > Pelecaniformes > Threskiornithidae > Nipponia > Nipponia nippon. The sequence goes on from NW_028262330.1 coordinate 8,069,634, forward strand.
CATACTATGTATCTACCTATGCATATCAGTAGATATCAACCTGATAGATGTTTTTACAGAAACAAACCAGAATTATTACATTTTGGGTGGAATGTCCGCTTGCAGAATTTAAAAATAAACACATAAATATTTAACATAATGTTCCATATTAAGAGGCCTGCAAGACAGTTTATTTCTGGAAGATATATCTTCCCTCATTGAAGAGGCCTTATGAAAACATTAAGTGTGCTGAGGTCCTCTGGTAGCCGGAATTTTCACAGAAGCACAAACAACATCAGCATATTAACGGTACCTTATCTGAATCAGCTATGGAAATACCACCTGTATGTACACATACACACACACACACCCCCCAGAATTATCAGCCAACTTCAGATGATTTTTTCAGTCAAATTTGGGGATGAAAAATTAAATCACAATTTTTTTTTAAACTTATACACATGAATAACTTGGGGAGCTGAACAGTTCCTTGGATTTATTCATAAGCATTACATTTATATTGAGGAGACCACTTAAAAAATAAACAACATTTTAATGCCTATTATACATGGAAGCATACCTTAGCTGCAGAGAGAGCATGTTGCTGCTTTATAAAATTTGTATCAGCATCATATTTACTTTGTAGTTGCTGAATGTTCTCCTCATATTCCTGTATAATATGGTCCTTGTCTTTCTGAAGTGAGTTGTGCCTACAAGTAGTAAGCAAACAGAATATGGAAATTGCTTTCATATTTTGGCATCTTACCTGCTCAGTATCAATTCTACAGAGTATGCAAGTCCGCCTGTACCACGTGCTCATTGTAACAGAATGAAATGCTTATCAATAATGGAAAGATAACATACTTTTTACGATGGTCATTTGGGTCAGTTACAAAATGAGTTTTACATCAATTAATACATTTTCATAACAATTTTGTAATGCCAGCTACCATTCACTGAGTTCTTGAAATAAAATTAAAAATGTTTGCTTTTGGAAATTCCATATTCTTCAACATTAAAAACAGCAACTGCTATTTAATTACCTTGCTTTCATTTCCTGAAGTTCAGAGCATACCACCTGGTAACGTTGTTCTGCATCAGCCTTTTCTTGAGATAATTTTTGACGCTGTAAATTACTATTTTCAGCTTCAACAGTCAACTGCTGGACACGAGCCTCCAGTTTTTTGACCGTCTGGTTCTAAAAGAATAGGTCATTGTTGAGAAAACACCAGAATAAATTAGGGTATACCTCTGGTGTTATTCAGTAGCCTAGAGCAACAAGGTTCTATGGTGGTCCAGAGACACAAGAGTTACAATAGCAAAGCTGTCATCAATCATGACAGTAAATTCTATATAAAAAATAAATACATCTTCAAAATATGGATGTCTAATACACCCACCCCCCTGCCCAAGTAACGTGTCTTCTCCCCTAAGCAAAATAATACGTGCAACTGATTTCTAAACTACAAACCTTTTAAAATGGGAGAGAAGAGAGATATTTCTATGAAAAATTGTGATGGAGGATAATATACGTAAAGCACTTTTAGACCTTCCATTAACAAGTGTGTTATCACTAGCGATATGTACAACCTCATGTGGGAAAGAGTATTTTGGGGAAAAAAAACCTATATATATAAAAAGATTTTACTGATCATTATGGTGAGGAGCAGCTATGAAAGTCAGCTAGAAAACATATTAAACTACATAGCATCCAGTAAAATCTGTAGTTTTCTCATGCTGAAATATTCTTCCAAGTACTTTTATGACCATCATAAGTTGACATAAAAATATATATATTTTTTATATATATATATATATATATGTATATCAAATTTCTAAACTAAAGCAAGGAGCAATGCACTTAGGTTGCTAAAGAATTTTAGCTTTTAAACAACTGCCTTTTATGTGCACACTTTGGCAAAACCACATCCCAGCATGTAAACAATAAGATACAGTAACACGTAAACAATAAGGCACAGCAATATCTGCTAGGATTTGGAGGATGTAAGAGGAACGATTCTAATGCAAATGCTACATTAACAGTGCAAATGCTATCAAGTTTTGTTTCATATCAATTAACAAATATTAACTAAATAATTCACCGATCATCTTGTAAGGTAAGTATACCATCTCCATTTTATTACTGGAAAATGGAGGCACACGGAGAAGGAAAGTGTTGCGCACAGGAACGTAGCAAATCCGTATCAGGACTGAGAGCGCATTCTCCAGTCTCTGCTGGTATACCTTTCCCTAATCCACTTCTTCGTATCATTTGCTTAATTACAGTGATTTCTTGTCAAGAAATTACAAATATCTACCAAAAGTTATATCTTTTTCCAATAACTTCAAATTGTAATATAAGCAATTTTAAAAACGAGCAGAATAAGAACAGGCCGGTAGCATGAGACCTCTCTACTACTTCCCATTCTTCCCTAAATTTATGTTAATATGCACGGAAATGAGGGAAGAATTCCTCAGGAGGCTGGAGTCAAAAAATAAGACACAGCTGTCCTTCCAGGATGTATGTATCATAGTTATTTTTATATTAACAAAGGTCCGAAGATGAGGGAAGTGGAAGAGTATTTTCACCCTCTGTTAAAGAAAAACTCCAACATCTGCCATCTCAAGTCAGTGCCCCAACTGTCACAGCATGGTTAAACGAGCCTGGAGTAATGCAAGAACCTCACACAGCCAGAATGGTCACCTGAACTTTGTCAAGTGGCTTAAGATATTTCATGAACATAGCCCAGCAAACTTTTCCATCAATACAAAGCCAGCTGCACAGTGGGGGGCATGTGTGTGTGTGTGTGTTTGGTTGTTATTTTTAAAAACAAACAAAGAAACAAGACACACACACAAAAAAGAAAGATTTGTACTTAACATATCGCCAAATATCATAATTCCTCCCTGGGCCCCCACCCCTCAAGGAAGTTAATACTTGTTCAATGCACAAATCCCTACTTATCAGTTCTACGGTATTCGTTAAATTGTTCAGCCCATTTCACTTGCCAACAGCCATAGCATTCTTGTCAATGTGAAACTCTGAACAAGGAAACCCTGAATTACCAACAAAAACCACAAAAATCAGGAGAGAAAGAGAAAGAGAGAGAGAGAAAAAAAGAAAACTAATTTCCAGTGACAGTCTAGTCTTTCATCTTAAGCCCTGCCTTGAACTCTACCTTGTTTAATTATTAAATCAGAAGCTGCTCAGCAAGATCTGTCTAGTTTTGATGGTTCTTAAATTCAATCTTGCTGACAGACTGTGTCCATTTTTCTCTGTATTTACTGTTACCTATGACATGACCTGAATGCTAATTTTTAAATTCAACATTCGTTAATAAAGGAATAAATTTTGTTTGACATTGTCTTTTCACTCATTCAATTTTCTTCATACCTCATCCTGATAAAAAAGTACAAGATGCTTCCTTGGGGATGCTTGTTAATTTTTTGCTTTTTACATCATTTATATAGCGGGCACAAAATCCAGATTACACCTGCTTACATGTTTCTAATTATTCTAGGAAAGAAATGCAATAAATTAGAATAATACAATAATTATTTTAAGAATCCTTTTTATTTGATCTTTAATCTAACAGAAGAATTTGATCATTTGAAGAGGAGGTGGGTAAGTAAGAAGTCACACATATCTATGAAAACAGATGTACTATATAAATCCTTTTTTATAGTCTACAAACCTACAGAGACCAAAGTTCTGCTAACTTGAATGAAAAACAGTGAGAAATGCTAGAAACAGTCCTTCAATACAAATATATATCTGCATACTATTCATTGAAGGGCTCTACTTTGGTGAATTTTATCCAGGGGAAAAATCCTTGGTTGGACTGGCTGCCAGGACACTGTTCTCTCCCAAGACAGAATAAATGCATTGCACCATCAAAAATATTTCTCAGCCCAACAGTATTCATGTACACTTTTGCACAAATGCATGAAATCTGAATACTGCAAGAGACACTTGCTGTCGTGACATATTTACAAAAAACTCACAGTTGACTTTATCTGTTCCAAATAATCCTCCTCCATTTTGCTAAGACGAGCATTGGTGTCCTCAAGCAGTTCCTGCATATCTTCTGTGTGCTTCTTCCGAATATTAAACTTCTCCTTCTCCATCTCAGCCACAGCATTGTGAAGCTGCATCACAAACATATTACCAAATAATAAATGGCATATAAAACTAGCATTTATAAGTATTATTATAGCATATGAATAGAATTACTGAGAAGTACAGGCCACATTTCTGTCCTTATAACAAAACTAGATCATTGTCTCACTAAACAGGTCTACTATGACTCTATAAAGCAGCAATTTAGAAGTTGAAGTCATTTTAAAATGTATAGAGGGCGTAACTTATCCGTACAGAATACTAAAACACATGCATATTTTTTGCCATTCTCTGCTATTCTATTTGTTTCCACATGTAAACTGAACCCCAATGACTGTTGCAAAAAATTAATGAATTCCTATTACAGAAACACTAATAGTCTCTCCAGATACTTACTCTGCCAGTTTATCTGCCTCTCAATTTGTAAGAAGCTGGAGAGCCTTGACTATCTCCTTGTTTAATAAAAGGATTATTTGTGTCATTACTAACCCTTGATTTATATTCTAAACGCCAGTGGCCTCCCTTTCTAGTTAAGCAGCCTCAAATCAGCATACAAAACTTGTATGGTGTATTGGTTTTATAACAGCTATCATGTATTTCCCAAGTTTCTAACAAATCCATTTCACGGATGAAGGAGAAAGCTGCAATATACAAAATAAAAGCATCATCCTAAACACACTGCTACAATCAGGTTAATTTGCACAAGTATAGATTTTTCTCTCCAATGTATAGACTAGCAAAATCATGGAGGTGCCTGTGAATCTGGACCATTATTTAACAGACTTCAACAGTGCGCAGTAACTTATCTTTTGGATGAAAAAAAATTTATGTTAAGAATGCTAATAAATTATTATTATAAGTATGATGTATATACTGTGGTGTTCAGAAGATTTGCTGAATTTGAGATTCTTTTAAAAATAATATGGGGAAATAAATAAATAAATAAATAAATAAATACTTAATCTCCAGGTCCATAAGATATAAATAAAACCAAAAATTCTGGGAATGTCTCTACCTCCTGTACAACCGATTAGAGTAATATTTGCATTATTGTCAGCAACGTCTATATTCAAATAACTTGCATCTATTCAAAGGAAAAAATACACAGAAGGAAGTAGTATATAAAGTTATAAAAATATTGTACTGTTAACTTTTACTATATTTCCATCATACTTGCCACTGTCCACATTGTTCCATAAGATACATGATTTCACTTCTATAATTTCATTAAGATAAAATTAATATTAGTATTTTAATTTGCCTTCTTGTTTGCACACTGGCATTACTGAGGACAGTTACAGCTGTAGAAACAGCATTTGCTAGGTAACTACAAAAAGCGGGATGACCTCGGGCTGGAAATAAGGCTTCTCTAAAACAAAAAAAAAACAAACACCTAACAGTGAAGCCTCAAAGTCTCAAGCACAAAGGACAAGATTTATGATTTATCTCTTACAAGACAAGAATTAAAACCAACATCACTTCCAGATGCCGGGCTGCAAAAAAATTAAATTAAACAGCATACTTCATCTACGAAGGGAGGTGGTTTTGCCCTTTTTGTGACCCTCCCTCTCCTGAGAGGGGTAAGCAAGACAAATACTGACAATAATCTGGGCAAAGGTGAAGCTGTCTTGCAATGAACATGCTTTTCTCTCTGCTTTGCTGCTGGCTTGAGTCTAACAACAAATAAAAATACATGGAAGAATTCATGACCCAATGCAAAAATCATAGTTCAAAGGAATCACCGTGGCAGCAGGTAGCAGCAGGTTTACCAAGATTAAAATTCCATGTCAGGTCAACCAGAAATAAACACTTCCCTAATACACCCAGAGACTTGCCAGGAGGGCCAGATGAGCCCCAAGAACAGAGTGACCAGCTGGGCACGGGCGGGTGGGCAAGCATCAGCAAAGAGAGTCTTGCGAGATTACTCCAGAAAAAAAAATAAAATCAGCATAAGAAAATATCACTAAAAGTAACATATTCCTTTTTTTTTTTTTTTTTTTAAGTGACAAAAGGCATTATCCCAGATATACACTGTAGGAGTCTTTCAAAGAAAGCAAGTATTATTCATTACCCTTTTCTCCCACTCATTGTTCAAAGAATCATTGCTTTGCTCACACATCTTCTTTAACTCCGCGATCTGCTTCTCTTTTGCTTCTCTGACGACTTGTGACTCACGAACAAGGGTCTGAACTGTCAAAAATGGGAAAATAAACAACCATTCAAAAGACACCTTTGGGATTTTTCAGTGTTGGTAACAGATGCAATCAGATTACATCAGTTTTCCAATTGACCTGGCTTTCTGATGTTTTGTGGCTCTTAAAAATACTTAATGCATGTGTTGCTTTAAAATTTAGCACTTAGATTCTGTGTCACTAAAACATTAAAAGGTGTTCTCTCTTCTCTACTTTATTTACAAAATATTTCCTAGTGAGTTTTCCTTGCTGAAGCAGTACATATACATCAACAAAATTCTGTAACCTAAAGAAAACAGGCATTTTTAACCCGATTTTATCTGCATCTTTAGGAGAAAAGGTTCTTTTGAAGGTTGAATGCCCAAGATATACAAGGAAATTAAGTTCCCCAACTTAAATTGCAAGCGATTGCATCAAGAATTCACAGTCTCACAAATTTTGTGGAAAACAAAGTCGGTACATACTCACTTTTCAAAAGTGACTGATGATTTTCACTATCTGGCAAGAGCGTAGGTGACTCAAACACAACGTGTTACAGCTGAGCGCAACCACCAGCCCACCAACAGAAGCACCAGATCCCTTGCTGGACCATTTACTTTGCCAAGGAGCAGGAAACAATATACATGGAACTCTCTCCTTTTTTGTACATAGGTTACCAAACTCGTCTATTATTTTACATTGTGGTTTAGTCCATAGTGTAAAGGGACTCCAAGGAATTCTAAAAGAAACTAACATTCAAAAACTGCTGACAAGCCACATTCAGGCCGTTTAGTACTTATGACACATTCAAGACTACCACTCAGCTTTGAAAACTCTTGCCACAACAGTCCTAAATAAATAATACCTTGTGGGTTGATTAAAATGTACTGAATGTATAAATAAATTAACCTTGAGCCAGAGATTCCAAAAAGTTTGAAATAAGTGGTCAAAATATATTGGTATCATCAAAGAAACTTTTTTGGTGACTTTCATAAAACCTGTAAATATTAAATATAATAAGATCACGCTGCCTCTTGGAAAATTTGGTTTGGAAACTGGACAGCAAAGTCAACCGGACAAACCTCAAAATCTAAAGGAAAAATTAGGTCAAGACCTGCAGGTGAAGTGGAAAGGGACAGCTGCACCTAGAAGGAACACGTAAGCCCATAGCCACAAGAAGGATGCAGTACGATACCACCGCACAGAAAACAACAACCGTGAATATAAAAATCACCTTTTTTCTCCAGCTTTCTAATCGTCTCCTCAGCTTCGTTTTGTTTGGTTTTGTAGAGGGACTTCAATACTTCTATTTCATCATTCTTTCTATCCAAAATCTGTAGGGAAAATTCACAATACTTTAATAAAAGTCCAGAAAACCAAAACTACAACCGGTGCACAAAATAATATACACCGACCTCTGTCAAAGGAGCTGCCTTCAAGAAGTGCTTAGGTCGTGCAGGATTAAGTGATTAAATCTAAGCAATTTTCACAGCTAAGGCTGCCAAGTCATAAACAAAGGACTGATTTAGATAAATGTAGGCAGAAGAGTAGATTAAAAAGGAGTTTCATGTTTTAGGAGAGCCTTTTTGTTTCCTTTGAAACGTGGGCAAAACCAATGTTGCTTGTGTTGTTGGAAGTTTCATGGTGCTACTACTGCAAATAGAAAGGATTTGTTTCCATTTTCGTATTTATGTTGGCTAATATATTTAAAAACATCTAAAATTCTCAACAGGTTTAAGAAATAGTTACATCATTGGTGAACTTCATTACACTCTTGTACTTCATCGATTGCAGTTCTTTGCAGGTATTCCAAGAAACAACGGGTTGGAACAGAGCAAGTACGTGAGGTGTATCTACATTTACATTTCTGTGCACGCTGGGTTTGGAAAAAAAATGCTCGAATATTTGCACACTTTGAGACAGTAGTTTAATTTAAACTTCGTGTCTAAGATAAACATTGAAGTCACAGAAATTTCCTAACAGTGCTCCAAATCTCTCATCAAACAGAAGCTTTCATCTTAAAACAATATTACTCCATCTGCATTAAATGTTTTGTGTCTTTAAAGATTAATACGACACTATTTAACCTTTTCTAAAATATCCAACGTTATTAAACAACTTCAAAAGACAGAATTCTAACATCAGTTCGAAAAGGATGACAACTCAAGGGATGAGAAAGCATTTAAACTATTTCTTATTCCCACAAAGCTGCTTCCTTTAGACTCTCAGCTTTGCTAGCTAGTTATGCTTGCAGACTTTGAGAACAGATGAGCCAAATATGCACCTGACCAAATATTAACATCCTTTCAGGAGGCTTTGATGTGTCACAGTGTTGTGTCAACTAACTTCCTCCAAGTCTGTGACTCAGTCTTAAGAAACAAAACAGAGGTACTCAGTTAGGCAAAGCTTACGGTAGGATAAGTCACCACGATCCTGACGCTGAGCATTTAACTCCCATTATGTTCCTGGGATCAAAGTGCTTCAGGAGGCACTTAGGACCTCGCAGAACTTGACCCCACATGTTTAAAACATGGTATTAAAAGTAACAGTATGGTCTTTGACAGTCTTTTTGTAATCTTCCCAAAAGTGGTGTTATGCAACACAATAAAGACAAATCCCAAAGGAAGCATATCTGGTGTCGCTTTATTGCTGTGACGAATTAAAAGCCACATACAGCTTTAACAATGCAATAACGTAAATAACAAACTGTTTATTGACCAGATTATGCTTTAAGATACATCGTCCAAACAGAGACACGGGTAGGAACGCATGTGGTATACTTGCAGAATTCCCTACTGTTATTTTTAGCATTTTGTCCATAAAAATTTAATTGTTTTAAGTATTTTTGTTCACATTTTTCTACAATGAGTGCTTTCTCTCTGAAAGAAAAATCATGACTTTATGATTTCATCAGCATATGATTCCATAGAAGCTGTTGGGCTAGTAAAATAGGTTGTCTTGTTCAAACAAACAATCAAATGACTTTGTATTTTCATCTGCTTGTTTTTCCCTTCCTAAGTTTATGTTATCATAGAATATTCTGCATTCCTAGCAGCTCATGCAAACTGTTACCTACAATCTTACTTTAAAGGAACATTAATTGCAAATGTGAAGAAGTTAAAGTACAACTGAAAATTATTATAATCGTATTCTCTATTATTTTGTTTTATATATGACTTTGGAAAAAAAAAACCAAACACTTCCTACCTTTTGAACATCAGTGTCATGCTTCTGCTGTAATTTAAGTTTTTCTTCATGAAATTTACCTTCTGCTATTTTCATTTTCATGTCCAGCTTTAAAAGCAAAACAGAACAGATATAGAACTTAATTAAAATAAAGAATAAATTACACTAATCACCTCTGCATAACTTTTAAATTATTCATTCATGTCTTTGAGAAGGCAATGGGAAGTCACTAACAAATAATCGCTATGAAAAACTCTATATTCAGTTTCTCAGTATTTTCATATTTATTTGATAAAACTGTGACAAAAGATTTCAACCTAAAATATTTATTTAGAAAATGAATTTGTAAGATGTTTTAGTTGGCAATAAAAACAACTGCTACTGCCCAGAAAAAGCTATCATCCTTTATTTAAATAAACACTTAAGAACAAAACTTTTAATATTTCTGTTAACACACGAAGTATGGTAAACTTGCTTTTATTCTTTAGGCAGGTGTTACATTTATACAAAGAATGTCCTTTAGCCCAGATGCACGCTTATTTTTGTTTGTTTTCTATTATTCATAGATTTCACAGTATAAACACATTTCCTTTTAAAGGTTACTTAAAATGGGATTAAGGATATTACTGCTGAATTTGATTGCTAAAATACATTTCCTGCCTCTGCTTGTGTTTGTTCAAAGTAGTGTACTTGAGCCCCTCCGACACAATAACACATTGCCACTTCTTACTTATAGTCTCAGTTTTCCTCTTTACAGTATTTTTAAACGTCTTGCATATTTTCACTACGCCATTAAAGACTATCTTCAGGACTCTGCAAATATGGTAGGTATTTTGTGTTTCTCAGAATTGGCTAAGAAAAAAAGTGACACCTCAAGTTCAGATTCAGGCTACTCCACTTCTACATTTAATCATTTCTACCGTTCAGAAAGCAAAGTGGACAGAAAAGCTTCCCCAGTGTGACAGATCCCAACGACCCCCCTCACTTTAGAAAGGGCAGACCAAAATCATTGGAGTGTGAGGACCAGCGTCTCACCAGAAAACAACTTTAAGTGGTCTGTTGCCAACAGTAAAATTTGTATTTGCCTTTTGGATGTTCTAAGAGCCCATGGTGCTGAGGTCCGCCTGCCTTGGAGCTGGCCGCTGGACTCCCATCACCATCCAGCTATTTTCAGTTCTCAAATTTTTGTTGAGCTCAGCTAAGAACCTGACCTCTAATACTCTCAAACTGACAAACTCTGAAGGAACCGACAAGCATTATTCATTCCGCCTTTATTCCTTTGACTTATCAAAAGTAGTCATTCAAGCATGAATCTTTATCTAACATATACAAACAATAAACACACTGCAAATTATTGATTTCTTTTATACGATTACTTCGTGTTATGTATTTCTGGGTTTTGTGACTTGAAAACATGAGCTACAAAAATCCAAGTCAACTCAAAAGTACAAAATGCTGTGCAGTAAATACAGGAGACTCCTCAAGAACTGAAAAGAGAAGAAGCAAGAGCAGCAAATTCTTTCGATTTCCGGACTCCACATCCACTGATACCCAAAGAACACGCCTGCTTATTACACCGCATAGAAAGAGGCTACCTATCTCCCAAGACTAAATAGGTACATAGTCTTATGCAAATTACCAGGGGAAAAAAAAAGGTTAGATTGACAATTAATCCAAAGAAAACAGATAGTATTCTCAGCTGTCAGCCATCTCTTATCATCCATAAATAAGCATCACGATAAAAAAGCATGTTCTATTCATGAAATATACGCATATGTATATATGAAAAGAAATATATGCATATATCTCTCCAAAAAAGTGACATTATAGAAGAAAATCTTAGTATCAGGTGATAAATAAGTGTTGATTTTAAAAAAAAAAAAAAAAAAAAGCACAGTAATCCACTTCCAGATAGACAGTTTGTGAACATTGGATAAATAAATATGAAGGTCTTGTAAAAACACAAATACTGGAAACTAAACATGAAAGAGACTCCAATCTACTTGAATTACATTAAAAGCTTATGAATTACTGATGTATAGCTATGGCACTCCCATAGCTATTAAATCCACACAAACACATTACATTTAAAAGTCATTAATAAAGTGAGAATGTCTTGGCTGATGTAAATTAATCCTTGGCGGTTTGCATCAGCTGAGATCTGGTCTACGTTTTATTATTCTGTAGGTTGAAAGAACATAAAAATAAATCAAACTCGAAAATTTGTCTTGTATTAAATATGGACATATATTTTCAAGTGATGGCGATTGTTCTCAGCCACAGGGCTGTTTTCCCACAGGCTGACAGCAGAAATCCCTGTACTCGAAGCTGGCTCCCACTCCTTGCCATTAATCTTCCACTTAACACCATTCTTGCACTTGCACTAGTTCTCATCGATTTTAGTTCATTAATTCATTGCACTACGTCCAGCAGAACAGACGTCCCTTAAAATTTCACAGATTTAGGGACTACTTTCCAACAAGGATTGGCAGCTTTGTCTCAGGAGACCTAGTTGCAACTAAACAACAAATTTAAAAAATGTGTCTGTCCGAGATACAGCAGTCGGCTCTTAATGAAGGCAAGCACTGTAATAAGAAAATAGATTACTTTTTCTTTGAATACTAAAAAAAAAAATTTAAAAAAATCTCTTACTTGAAATATCCCAAAGACCAATTCCTCATCAGTTGAGGGCTGAAAAGGTGATACCTTCAAAAGCACTCAAGATCCTCAACTTCTATAAACTTAATGAAATTCTGAAGTTTCAGCACCGCAGGCATTTTCCTGCCCTGTCTGCTTCGTCCACAACTTACATAATTTTGTCCCTTCAGGGCCTACTATATAAATAAATGTGAGGAGCCCCATATTAAAGTGTTTGAAATTCAATAGTTGATGTGCACATGGAGTTTTCAGCTAGTCTTAAGAGGAAAGCTGTGTTTATAATGAGCAACTGGTAAAAAATAAAATAAACCAAAAAAATCTCCAACAACATTTACATTTTATAATGGTCCACAGTTCCAAGACACACATGTATCTTCATCACAAATTCTGGAAGTGTTAAATTTGAGCATTTGCTGTAAAAATAAAGACACGTTGGTTTAAAAATCCTACACTTACAATTTCTTCTGTGGAAAACTGCTGGAACAGCCAGAAAGGGTAAGGACAACAAAACAGTGTCCTACAGCAAAGCTTGGAGTACTAGCTTCATTTAGAACTCTGCTTTTTGACCCACCCTTTGTGTAAGGCAGACTTCCAATCTCACTGCACGTGTAGATAAAAAAATTGAGTCATATAAACACATTTTAAACGTGATCTCATTAAGGCTGGGGTTGAAGCAAACAGGCTCATCACTACAACTGGGAGTGAAACTTCTCCCCTTCCATTTCAATGGCTAAACACATTATTAAATACTAATTTCAATAAAGGAGTATCTTTCAAATTAAAACCATACCAAACGGAGTCAAGCGCGTATCTGTAGTTACCAAATGCCAAACCTCATTTGCTAAGTCAGCCTCAATTTCCCGTGGAATAGCACTTTGTAACGTTGTGTGCTACCCTTCCATAAAGGGCCCTTCGCACTTCAGCTTTACTTTATTTATTAAACACATACTGAGAAGCAAAATAACCTACAACAGTATCAAAGGCCTTTCTAAGTTTTAGAGAAAACAGATAAAAACAACTCAGAAGAGTCATTCACCTTGTTCGAAGCAACTAATTGCGCTCACGCTCATCAGTTTTAATACCTTTTATTACCAGGTAAGAGGCAGCAGAGAACACCAACTTTATGGCATGTTACCATTCAGACAAAAAAAAAAAAAGGGGGGGGTAGGCATTTAGCTATAGCTGAGAAGTTTGCAACTATGTATGAAATGCATCCATTGCTGTTGCCTGAACATCATTCCTTTGGATTTCTGTCATTGTTTATTCTCCTTACAAAGAGTATGAGGCAATTAAACCCTAAGGCCATGTAAACATTACTGATGTCAAACATCTGTGCTGTCCCTGTTATTTAAAGCCATGGAGGGTGGTATCAACAGAACTGCTTTTATGTGCCTAGTCACACTTTCTTCCTAATTTAAAAAAACAAAACACCACCAAAACCAGCAAACAGTTACCTGAGAATGGGTTTTTATCGTATCCCTGTCCTGTATTTTCATAGCACAGGTTAGGTGCTATGAAAATTCAAACAATAACCATCAAACTCAAACCAATAGTCTAATCTGCAACTATCGCAAATCTTTGTCAAAATAAAGGTGATAGCCCAGTTCTTCCTCATGACAGAAGACAAACATTCATCTTGTCACCGTTTACAAAAATTTGCAGGAATATTTAAATACCCGATTTAAAGTAAATCAATAAATAGCCTAGCAATATTAATCTGAGGCTGTAGATCAGAGATAGCTTTGAACTACTGCTCACTGTTCACTTGTCTTCATTACAGGGATCACCCTTAGGCCAGAGGTGGCATCTTGAAGTTTTCACATCCATCAGAGATTTTTTTTTTTTTTTCTGGCTATTTGACAAAACAGTAATTGTTTACTTGCCAGATTTTTTCCCAAGTCTATGAATATATGGGGGAGGGAGGAAACGAGGAAGGGGGAGAAGGATGTAAACAATAAATGAGAACTTCAAAGTAAGAACTAACAATGCAGAGCAATGACCTGTATATCTTACAATATGCGACAAAACTTATTTGTCTTGGTGTCATGCAGCTGCTAAAAGAAATCAGTGCACAATACAAAGCTTTGATATTGTCATAGAAGAAAAGAGATTTCTTTCAAAAAAAAAAAAAACCAATAAACAACCAGAACTTTCTACTGAATTGTGTTTACTCAATTTTTACATCCAGGGTTAAAAAAATAAATATCGATAATTTATACAGTGTTTTAAACTATACAGGCAAGCCAAGGCAGGAGATACTGTACTTGCGAAACATTTGAGATTTATTATACATAAAGACATGTTGACTTCAGACAAAAGTAATTTGGAATAGTGTATCTCACATCATAATTAACAAGCTATCTTATTTCACTGTGTTATTTCCATATCTTATATTGTAGCCTCAAAAATTGTTAAGATCAGCTTTGAGGTATATTAAGAGTTTTAATATTTAGAGCAATTTAAGAGGCAGAAGAACCAGCTAAATATCTAAAAGAAAATCAGAAATAAGGAAACAAATTCATACTTTATAGTAATTTATTGGAACAGAAATTTCTGCTGTAAATATAAAAATTTAATCATATTGGAACTGATCTTCCATTTTCAAAACTGAACGGCTGAAAAACTTGCACTGAGTTTACAGCATGTGGAAAAAAATACTGTTCATTTCCAACTTCATTGCATGCAGAGGTCTGTAACCAGCACACTTATCACGATATATAACTTAATATCGCATTTTATATTTAATAAGCAGCTCAAATAATTTTGAAGATCAATATCTACTCTTGACATGTTTTTAACTGAAGAGAGAAATGCATTATAGTATGAAAAGGAAGCAGGAAGAGTAAGAAGGTGTAAGATGCATACAGAAATATACCTCATCTTCCACACATCGATGAATGTGGGGATCATACTGCCTTCTCAAGACAGCCAAGAGTTGCAAAATCTTCACAATTAAAACAGGCAAAGTACATGAGGAGAGAAGGCTCGCTGATGTTCTGGGTCTAGACCAAAGTGAAATGTGCATATCATGACCAAAGTATCAAATATGACCACAGGTCTTAAAAGCGCAAACAGATTTGATTTCCTTGCAAGCGCAGATGGTGTTTGAGGAGCACATTGGACAGGTGAGTTTAGCGATCTTTACTTAAAGTCTAAAAGACAGGCAATAGAAAAAGTTATTTTCTGGAAGAGACCCTCAAGCCTGTCTGGTTCTCTTAAACTACTTAGAATAAACCTTTCTGAGGGGTAACAGGTGAAAAAGTCTCAAGACTTGAACAAAACACAAGACAGACCTGACGTGGATGACCTTGTGTTTAACAGTTCACCGTGAAATTCCAGGAAGGCTAAAACCAGGAGAATGTTTAAGCTGTGCCGGTGTAAAGCAATGTAAGTCCACAGACAAGCTTGCAGCCCTAGCAAAACTCCTTACAAACAAATAAGCAAGATACAAGGATGAACGTTCTGTTGAGAAAAAAAAAAAATGCATTTTTGAGAAGTTTGCTTTTCTTCTCAGATTAGGATTTCAAGAGGAGTTCCCAATACAGAAGCAGTACCTGCTGAATCTCCCTGAGGTCCAGCTTGGTTCCCTTGACAAATGGCATTCTATACAATACAGAATGACCATTTTGAGTCTTTGACAAAGAATTTTTATGATATGCTAAGGAGATTCTTTTAAGTATCAAGGGTCATTGTTTGTCACTGTTTCAGATGCAGACATTTTCCCAAAATGTCCTGGGAGGGACAGGGTGGGCAGTTTTGCCACCAACTGGTTTTACTTGATTGAAATTTCCAAGGTTCTATCATACTTTAAGAACAAATCCTAGAAATTAAAGGAAGTCATAAATAATATTTTTCCTAGTGGAACATTACACACAACAAAAGCAGGTTTTCCATCTGGGATTCACATTAATATTGGGCTTTTTTCCTGATGTTTGTGCTCATCCTCTAAGTGTAACACAGAAGTTTTAAAAAAATAAATTTATAACTACACTTTGAAACAGTAGATCATCAACCACTCCAAATTCTGCGTTGAATATCATCAATATTTTTATCCGATGCAATGCCTATCATGAAATAAATGTCTTGTAAAGTCTCCGCTGCAAAGAGTTTACAGTCTGGACAAACCAGACAGACTGAAAGAAAAGCTGTATCAAACAAGTGAAACATCCAAGCCAGAAATTAGAATGTAAAAAGACCCTTTATAAACACGGCATTTTGCCCAGATTCAAAGGTCCCTCCAAAAAAGTCGATGTTTATGATCTGGACTATATTATTTGACCTAACAAACATTTATACTTCTCTCCACATATCTAACCTTCTTTGTATCTTTACTCTTTAAAAACACTACAACTACTACTTCCAGTTATAATATTTTTACAGAGTACTCTTTGAAGAGAAACGAGATATTCACTTAAGTAAAAAATTAATATGACATTGCCCCATTATTATAGCCACTAAAAATGAAAGGCTTTGTCCTAAATCAAATCGTACAGCTTTCCCCCATCAAGAAAAATCTGACTTTTTAAATGACACTGGACATTAATACACATTTGCTGTACAAAAATAATTGAATGGACAATTGTTCTTATTCATATGTAAATGTCATTAGTCTCTTTCAAGAGAGAACAATGTATTTTTCATAGATTTCCAAGTTGGGGGTGGTGGGACAGGGAGAAAAGCATACAGCTTTGTATCCCAACAACTGTAATAACTTGAAATGGTATTTTTACTCTAAAGGATGCTTGATATAGCTAATGAACATAACATGCATATTAGCACTACAGGACATCATATTACTTGACAGCTTTATTTGGAGTGGCAACTGTCCTGCTTCCATATGTAACAAATATGTCTGCCACTAGTAGTAGAGACTCTGACATCATTAGGTATCAAAAACAGTTCAAAATATGTTTAGAAATTGTGAAAGCTTATACACGGTAATAACTTATTAGATGCAATTTCACAGAAGACAGCTCAAAAATGCAACAAACTGTATCTTCAATTGCCAGCACTGAAAGTTGAACTCAGTTGAACTTTGTGAACATGCAGAAATCATACTAATTTCAAAGGGAGTTAGTAAAATCTGAGCGTAACAAAGTAGTAGATACTACTTGAAAACTTCATATAATTCTGCATAGTGCCGAGTCCAGTGAAGTAAAGGAGTCTGTATACACTGAGTCAACACAACGTACTTTTTCTCCCCAGCGTTATTCCCTTTTTTTTTTTAATATGTTGTATTTCAGCAGCTACTAAACTTTTTACACTCATTTCAGGATCTCCTAAAACAGTCATTAAAACTGTACTCCTACCTTTATTTCACAAGTGCACCATGTAGCAATAATAGTGGATAGTACCTGCTTTTTCTAGTCAATGTCTTTCTCCCTTAAAAAGCAGGATCCATACATGGTTGTCTTTTTTAAAAAAAAAAAAACATTTTTTTTTTTTTTTTTTAAAAAGAGAGAGACACTTTGAGGTAGAGATTAATCATGCAGCAAAAGATTAATTCCCAGCTGCTTGGCAACCATCTGGACATTCTACTGGTTAAAACACTAGTTTGAATTGCTAACCTACCTCTTTGATCTTTCTCGATGTCTCCAGCACATATGTGCAATAATTAAAGACATAGTTCACAAACTATTGCAAAAAAAGAAATAAATAACTGTATATGTACATATATATCTCCATGACCAGACCAATTAGTATCAGGAATTATAAATCACAAGTCAGTTTATGAAAACATGTCTCATCCTGACATGCACTGTATGTCTCACACCAGTCTAGCAATAAAATAAGGTTTGGGTTTTATTACATTACATTCTGAAGAGTTATCAAAGCAAGGCAGGACGTGATTTCCTCACATGGAAGACAATGGACAACTTGCATATGTTCTCAGGAACAGGACATTAATCAGCCAGGAATCGTGTTAACAGAAGTAAAGATTGCTGCGTTTTTAAACACGAACTAACAGATTACTATTCAGAATGATTACTCGGTGACGAGAATCAGTTTACAACTGAATTCTCAATATAAATCAGACACTGCATTCAAAATAGACATCAGGTTTATGCATAAAAGGAGAACGTTCAAATGAACCAGAGAATATTCAAAGTCACAATACACACTGCTTGGAATATTTTTAAGGGGAATAAAACAGTATTTTCAGAACCAAGTTGTCATAAGAAAAAAGTTACGGAAAAGTGGAAGCAACAATGATGTCTTATCTGCCTTTTTGCATTTTCTTGCCCTGTCTTATGGGCCACACTTGTGTGAACAGAATTCAACAGGCATTCCTACATTTTAACAAGAATATTCACCAGCGTTAAAAACCTAAATGATTTTTACCCCTTGGAAAACAGCAAGAAGTTTATGACCAGAAGCATGACTTGGACTGTTCTGGATGAACAGGATGGCAAAAGAAGGGGAACAGGAAAGGAAGAGAAGAGGAAGTAAAGAACAGAGAGATCAGAAGAAAAAAAAGAATTCCAACACATGAAGCTCCGGTTATTGCAAGAGTCAAGTTTTGGGCCCACCTGTAGATGCCTTTGCAACTCAAATGCTTTCAGAAAGTCCATCAAAACCACTCTCCTCCTATTATTAGTAAATACCTCTGAGCTTAAAAAGCGTAAACAGGATCACCAGCCCCATTACCTGCCTAAGTAGGCTCCTTTAGCTGTATTCAGCATGCCTAATTCCATACACATATGTATCTACATCCATCTACCAAGTAGATTTAAACTCTAGAGACATACGTACACATGAGCACATGAACACTTTTTTTCATTATAATATACAAAAGAACAATACTGATATATTTTGTTACCATTCTTGGAAGATATGAACAAAATATCTGTTTTCAATGAGGAAAAAATATCAAGTCCATGATGTAGCTAAAAGTACAAGAATGTTAATTTTACATTGGTAAAAGCTCAGTTTAATTGTAAGAGTCCTTCTTTTAGGATACTATCTCCATATTAGTTTTATTTGTTGCTTTTAATTTGGCATGCGTTAAATGTTTAATTTATGTATTTAAATACTTTACCATAGAACAGAGCAACTAAGACGAAGAAATCAAAACAAAAAGAACAATGCTCACTGATTACCACCTCCTTCTAACTGCAGGGACACATATTTTTATCTTCACGTGTTGGTTTTTTTTTTGCCTCCTAAAACCCCACCTCTTTTCTATGATAATATTGGCAAGTGTTATTCACTCTCCCGCCGAAGTCCTACAACTTTCTTTCCTCCCTGCGTTCTTTCCTCCACATTCTATGCATGGTCCCTCTTTCGGGGAAAATCACAGCCCTTATTGCAGCTCTCTCCCTTGCAAGTTATAATCTCTGGCCAGATAAGTGAGAAGCGCAGTACATCTGCTGCTTTCAACACCTTAAATTCAGAACACTTTTAGCCAGATCAAGACTTAACTACATCATCATCACTGCAGCATGGGATTTTATATCACTAGATCCCAACACTTTTGTTGCAGTAAAACTATATACATGGCTTGATGATCTTTATAAACAGTATTTGTGTCACGCAACAAACGGGAGTGCTCATTCATAAAAAAAGGAGAAAAACATAAAGAAATTACAAAGATAAAGGTTCTAAATAGCTTTTTTAAAGAGGCTGCATCTAAAGATAGAATTCTTGAATACAGAAAAAAAATCCCTCTTCTCCTTTTCATCTTGCTTCCAAGTCTTCAATCTATGAAAATGCATCTTCAGGGGAAAAAAAATGTCTTTTTCCCATTCTCTACACTCTAAGTTATCTTTCCCTACCCAGCTCATCTCTCCTTTTCCCTGGGCATGTACTCTCTCTTCCTCGGTCCTCATTCCACATGACAAATTGGTGGAAATTATCCTGCAGGTATTCTGTATCCTCTTGACAACTCCCCCGTTGCCTTCCCCAGAACTACTCCTCCCTCCAGTTACACTGCACTACCTACTGCTCCAGCTAACTGTAGGAAAGACAACCGTTTCTGCCAGACTGCTTGAGCATACAAGAAGCTGGAAAAGCACCCGGGCTCCAGTATCCAAAGACTTTATCACTGGATTTCCTGTGACTTTGTCACTGGACGTGACGGGAGCACAGTGATGAAGTCAACAAAACTACTGGAAACATTCGATGTTCTCAGTTAACCCAGACAGATGAAGCTTCATATACAGTTATTACATAAAGCACCGAGCTTGCTGGTTTGCCTAAAAAAAATTATTTAAGAGTTGCTCAGTACATATTTACTCCTGATGTTAATTATAACCTTCAATTTAAAAGAATAAAAAGAGAAAATTATTTCCAATATTCTTGCTTCAAATTTGTTTAGGTTTCATTTGCTGAGTCTAGAGAAATAAATATCTTTGCTTACAGAAATTATACAGAAGGACATTGAGAAAGATGCTAAGAAAAAATAAAATTGACAAAATGAAAAATTAAGAATCAGAACTTCTTTAAAGGAAACACCAAGACTTCTTTAAAGGATACATCAGATAAACTACTTGTTTGAGAAAGGTTAACAAAACACCATATTTTATTGACACAGCTAAATTTGTTTTTTAATTCCAGAAGAATTTCAAACCCATATCTTAGCAGTAGCATTGGTTCTGGTTTGCTGAAAAATCACAAATAAGAACTTTTTCTTTCCCCCCTCCTCTGCTTCATGGAGTATTGGGTGGCACTCAGGATGACCGAAGGTGAAGTTCAAAGGGAGGCTTTTTCCTATTTATCAAGATAAGCCAGTCATACCATCTGTTCTGTTTTGCTGTACTGCTGAAAACTGATACGTTCCTGTTTTGTTGCATCTTCCTTGTTTGAACCCATGATTTTTCAGTAATGACAGTTTCCCAAATGGTTTAATCCATGTCAGAAGTATTTGGGGAAAATATGACTAAAAACCACTGCCTGATGATATTCACATTTTCATAAATCTGTGATGTGGTTATCATTGAAAATGGCCATGTGTTTAGCATTACAGAGTCAAAACAGGTGCAGGAATGGTTTATGAACAAAGGTCTAAAGGTTAAAAGCAAAAAACCGCAGTTATCCTATTTTATGTTCTCCCATTCTACTACAAAGAGGTTGAAAACAGTTAAAGGTTCACCAAAAGCACCATTTCTCTGTTAATACATTTACATTCTATAAACGAAAAGGCTTTATTCTTAACTGAGCTTCACAAACAAAATAAGATGAAAACACATTTCAGTTTTGTACTTAATAGCACACACATGGTGATTGTGAAACACTGTCTATAACCTTTCCAGTTTAAACTAGCCCACAGTTGAGTACCATTAGCAAAAAGCACTGGATTTTTACTGTGTGGTTTAGAGGATTTTTCCACTGAACTAGCGAAGTATTCACTGAGTATTTTATGTAGCTACTTGGCATGCATTCCTGTTTATTTAATTTGAAAATATTATTTAAATGGCAACATTGTGCTTTCAATTTATTTATTTTTTTGATCTATTTTCACATCTTATGAAACCTTGCCTTGCCTCATCCTGAGGCAATGGTGGTTTGAATATTGTCAATACAAAAGAACAGTCACTCTGAGACCAGAGCAGAGAAAGGCAATGTACTGTGCAACTGCCATATCAGGCTGCTTGTTTAAGCATCCAATTAGACTGCCAGCTATCAACATAAAGCAGACTTTCATATCCATTACTTTATTAACAATAGAAGTATCTGCAAACCAAATTTACTCTCCCCTGTATCTCAGCTAAAGATGTCTTCTGAAGTGTCCTTGAAAGTAACTTTAGGGCAGTTCTAATTCATAAGTGTCCTTACAACATACCATGTAAAAGGAAGGACGATTTCATGGTTTGCAGATGATGCCCCTTCCTTTCCAACTCGTACATATTTGGAGTCCTATGGAGGTCTAAGTACTTGTGGATAGCTAGGGAACTGTGTACATATGCCTCTATTTTCCAAGAGCATGTGGCTAAAAACAGAAATTTGAAGGGCAAAGAGAGAAGAGTGTTGGTTTGGGGTTTTTTTTTAATTGTTTTCCTAATATATGTTGAATTTCCTTTCCTGAAGTCTGGTCCATCAAACCATTGACTCACTGACTTTCAAAAAAAATAAAGTGGTTTCAGAAGAATCTGAAATATCTATGTGCTAAACATAGGATATTTGAGCTTTATCTCATGACTGATGTTTTAAATAAACTGAGTAGTATATGACAAAAATATCATAGGCATACAACTTCCTCAAACTACGAAAAAGGTAAAAATTACCACAAAACTACTTTTGTACACGTTCAAAACAAAATAACATAGTATGAAAGAATTAGATAGGCAAGCTTTGACAGTAATCTCGCGAATTAACAATGTTCAAAAGAAATAACACAAAAACCCATATGAATAAATGAGAACGGGAGCCAGATGAGGCAAATATAGAAATAACATAGGTCCTAATAGAAATAAGGTCTAGATCTGCAGATTTTTAAAGGTACATAGAAAGTAAACAAAAATCCTCACTAAATTAAGGGTTCCATTGCTTCTGTTAAAAGGTACTTTGGAAAATTCCTAGAATTCAAACCCTTCTACACTAAAAATTCCTTCAAAGGAACAGTAAATGTGTTCAGAACATCTTTTTTATTCCCTAAGTAACTGAGAAATACATTAAGTATTTAATGTAAAGCCCTGTCACTTCAGCAAAACTTCTCTTACATGAGATTTTTCTGCTATAACAAACTGCTTTGTGAATACCCAATTTCCAAAGAAAATGCCCTAACTTACTAATTTGGGTGTAATTTTCTTTTTCTAAAAAGACTAAAAAGAATCTTACCTCTTTTTCACGCATTCGAAATAGTGCCTGTTCATCACAAAAAGAGCTACTTTTTCCTAGGCCAATTTTCGGTGTCATCTATTGAATGAGAAAAAGTTCAAAACAACTTAAGTTCAAAGCAGTAACTCCAAGTAAAATCAATTCTAACCAGAAATGAAAAATATTAAGCATGTTTGTTCGCCCTTATAAAATATCAAGGGAATATAAATACCTACCAAAGACACTGGCATTGGTTTTTCCCGCAAATACCTTGGATTTTCTAACTGCAAAACAAAAGGTTAGAGAAAAAGTAATTATGTCAGCAACACTGTTTGTTACTGTTTGTAAGAAATATCTCCAAATATTCAAAAAAGTTTGCAAAGACAACTCTGCATGCGTACTTTGAGAGGTAATCTGTATCAGTGAGGGTATACTTAACACAGGAACTGTATCACTCAAAAGCACGACAACGGAACCGATTTAAGCGTGCCTTCCGACATACACACCAGTTCAAGAACTGCTTTCCACTAGAAAATTTTAATCTGCAAATCAACAAAACAGTACCGTCTCTAGATAAACGGCTGTAACCTAGAATAACACACAATTTACTTTTCCTGTGCATAATTCTTTCTCCTTTACAACATTTCAATGATCCTTAAGAAACACACTCGGCAGAATGCAGAAGTCCAATAACATACTGCCACCTTTTACAAGTTATAGAAAATCTTTATAAGAGATCATGTTGTTGGACACGACCTACTCAGTAAGTTTTAAAATTTTAGTGTTTCCTAATGCAAATGGATCAAAAATGGCACTTTTATTTTTCCAAACCCTTGTGCTTGTATAAATTCCATCAATGCATGTTTTAGAAGAATTTGGCAGCTAAATACATAGCTTATACAAAAGATTTCCAACTTCATTGGATAAACTTTCATTTAAATCAGTGTAAAGCTAGAATAAATTTACATATTACAATGATTTTAATCTACGTGTTTTCAAAAAAACTACAGTTGAGTGCATTGAAACTATATCCACATATGTAAGTCATAGAGACAAAACATAAGGAAATACTTCATTAACAGTACTGTATAATTAAAGCAGCTCTTTCAATCACTATTTTTAAGAACTGAATACAAAACATTGTTCACAACCCACTTCCTCTATCAGACAGCTATATCTTTTTAATTTTCCCAGACGATGAGGCTCAAACATCACATCACAGAGAATGCGTAACACCCAAGAAAAGCTTTCAAGGGTATAATCTTGTAAAATGTGGCAGTGAGATTTGGAATACGAATGTGATTGCAATACATCATCTTACAACATTTAGACTTTTTTTTTCCCCAAAAAAAGATTAAATTGATCTATGAGGCATGGCAAATATATCAAATGCTTGCACTTTCTCCAGTATTATTAAATAAATTTGTGTGTTGAATTTATCAGTGAAGAAGAGGCTTAATCCCTCTGAAATTTCAATTTGATACAGTATTATTCATTTCCTGTCCTAAAAGGTTATGTAGGATTTCTATATGCTGTTGAAGAGTCGTCATATTTCACCCAGAAGTAGTTGTAGATATTAGCAGCTTTAACACGTACATTCAATTTCAATGAATAGTATTATCTAATATTTTAATACCATACCTGAAAGTATATAAAAACAATAATTTAACAAATAATCTATTTGTTTATTGTCAATGAGTTTCCTAAAACAGATACATTAAGCTTTCTTTCATATAAAGCATCCTGAGTTGTTTTATTTCAGGGGTTTTTGGTGTCTTTTTTTTTTTTAAATATGCCACAATGATTGGCATGCAAAAAACATGGGTAGACATTAGTGCATAAAGGAATCCTGTATGCACCTACTGCAAAAAAAAAAAAAAAATTTTTGGACACAGAAGAGGAGATTGGTGAGGAGAGGAATACAGGAGCGACAACATCATGGGGCATTAACCACAGAAGACAGATAACAGTGGGGGGAAAAAAAGGCAAGAGAGACGGAAATAAAAAGTACAGAAATTCTAAACCAGGAAAATTTAGGAGTATTTTCTTTGTCCTACACATTTGTACCTGCAATAGTATTTTCTATCTAAAATTATCTAATTTTACTAGTATTATACTCTTCTTTCTAGCTCATTCCGCCTACTTCCCCATCCATCTCACACACCTAATCATCACCTGTACAGATATAGGCAGGATTGAAGGTGGCTTGCCACAAGTCCAAGGTAGAGCCCTGATCTGGCTCCCCAGAAAACTGAGCAGCAGATAACACTGAAAGCCTTCGCCAGTACCTGGGGGAGAAGGCTAAGGCTGCAGAACCAAATTTCAAAGGCTTAATTATTTTCAAAAGCACTCTCTCTCACGCAGAATGAATACAATCACCCTTTACTTTCCCTTTTTTAAAGGTAAAAATTATTGTAAATATTTACAATTAATTCAAATATCTGACCATTTAATTCAAATCTGACCATGAAATTAAGCTATTTACAGTCTTCATTTCAAAACCAATCCAAAGAGCTAAGGTATATCCTACTTGTTTATGAGAAAGAAGGAAAATGTGTCTCTAATACTTTGTATGGCCTAAGTCTTGCATTTTTTGATTTTGTAACAGCAGCCATATGTGCTTTGAAGTTAAATGTTCCCACTTTGTTACTTGTTGTGGATTATATCCACTTAAACTGATCTGTAAACATTTAATGTCTCAACATTCATTCTTTTCATGCTGGTCTTCTGCAAAACTTCTTGTTCTCAAAATTACACCACATTAAAGAGGGAATATCACAATAAAGAATGCCCAAAAAAGAAAAAAGCTTGTATTTATGAGAAACATGCAAATTTAAAAATAATAAGCAAAAGGTCAAAGACAAACCAAAATACATATGTATGAAACTGAAGGACTGCCATGAGAAGAACAGTAAATCACATGCTTTTTTAAGAGTATGAACCAAATAAATGTCATCATGAAAGACATCTTTATTTGAACTAGAATTGAACTCTAATTTGTAAATACCACTTCTTAACAAAAATGGCATTTTGAATTTCTTTGTAGAAGAGAGTTTGCATTCTCCTGTTCTATTAGGCAGTCAAACAGACAACAAACCATGTTTCAATTTGTGAGGACAGGCATAGTCACCTTCTAGTACTTGAGTTCTCATAAACCGGAGCTGGGAAGGCTTTGGATGATCAGATCCCATTTAAGAGATTCCCATTACCTAACAGAAATAATGTACTTTCTGAAAATATACTCATTCTCCTAAGTTGAAAAATGTATGGCAGAAATCTGCATAAAGACACAGATTCCAAAACTGAATTTGAGGTAAATTAACCATAATTTTTAACCTATTATTTTCAATTTCTATTTCTATATAAAGCGGTCAAACGTAAACATTTTTGAAGTACACAATTTTAAAGCTACCAGTGCAAGCAATAGGAGAAGTAAATCGAGCTGAAATGGTTTCCCCCAAAAGCAAGGACAGTACAGAAAAAGCACAAATTCGAGCACTAAGTACTTCCACAAGACTCATCCTCAGGACATCAACTATATTTCACCCCTCTGGCTGAAAACAGCACACAGGCTCTGTATCTTTCATAGTCCAGAAACTTAGGCCAAAGTTTCTGATCCTTTGACACAGTCAATACCACAAAAACGACAACATTAACGTTATGCTTCCATTCTACCCTTTCGTACATTTCGTCACATTTCGTTCTTTGGAAGATGTTTATCAAGGTATACGACTGTAGCTTCTTACAGTTCAGTAACAGAGTCAGAAGGTATGTTGTACATATTAAGATTCAGGAAGAAAATCCACATTTGGATCAGCAGGCTTGTTGCACATTCCCCCTTAAGCTTCTTCAAAGACAAAATGTGATTGTTTTCAAAACAAGGATGGAAAAAACACACATGAAAGAGTTAAGAACACTTAAGATTTTGAAATGGTAAACAACTGAACTGAACCTTGCCCTAAGTTTTTACTTTAATCTAACAAACCCAGCCAGCCAGCATGTTCCCTACAGAAATAACTGCTGAGTAGCTTCAGGAAATTTGAGTAAGGACATTCTTATCTAACATCATAATTTGTAGGGAAGTTCACTTTAATGCTGCTTCTGCAGTCTTAGTGGAAGGACATTAAAGCACATGAAGATTGTTTGTCAGCATGGAAGTTGAATTTATTTTTTGAAGTCACAACACCACTTGGAGTTCACTGTGGGAAAGTTTTTACAGTGTTGCTGCCCTCCAACACCACAACATATACAGTAGGTATGTTTATAGTAAGCAGACAGACTAAGAAACCAAACAAAAGATAATCAAATGGTTTGTACAGAAAGGGTTGAGCTTAACTAGACTGGAAAGACACAGGCAGATGTGAGCCAAGTACACAAAACAGGCATTAACATACACTGTTGCTGTAGCCACCCAAGAATTCTCTATGCTTGCATCTACTTTAACCCTGTGTTATATATAATTGCTCCAAGAAAGGAGAACATAATGCAAGCCACTGACCGTGGAATTTCTTTGGTCTAAGCCCTCTTAAACCTTTATTAGGCAATAACATTTCCCATGATAAATTCTTCTGGGCAAGACCTGAGCATCCAGGTTCTTTGTACTGAAGATCCCACATCACTTCTGGTAAAAGCTAAAGAGTTAATTCTTGTCCTGGCTGAATTCCAATGATGAAAAATTGTGTTCTCCCTGATTAAAAAACCCTTTGCTCTTTCCCCAGGGTACAATCTCTTTGTATGCTTTCTACCTAAAATGAAGTGCTGAATTTCCTGGGATGTTTGAAAGAGTTGCTTTGTCACACCTAAAATGGGCTACAATTCAGTGACAAATTAAACTACCAGAAACTGTATCAGAAGCATCATGAAAAAAAAAAAAAAAAAGATAGATATATATATAGGCAGGTCAGGTAAGAATATGCAGTGGTCTAATTCACTGTTGTTCCTTTACATAACTTAAATTTTATATCCAAAAATTATGTTTGTCTACAATCTAAAAAGGTTAGCAACTACAAGAGGAAAAAAAGAAAAGGAAAAAAAAAAAAGGCAAGTTTAATTCCGTTATCCAGCAAGCTTCTTTTCCTGACACTACATATATTCCACAATAATTATTTTTGAGACATAACTAAAGGGCAGGTGAGGATGTTCCACTTATGAGGTGTACTAAGTTTGCAACAACATGTAGAAGTTTATTGCCAGCTGTTAATAAAATAAGACAGCTGAGGGATTTTTATTATATTCTAAAATAGCTAAAGAATGACAAAGAAAGTTCAAAGTAACAACACGACCAAAGATTACTTGCATTTGTTCAAACTCCTGGCTCTGAGACTTCTCCCTTCAAACAGCAATACAAAAGGATTTCTTCTTTTCTACATTGCAAATGCAACTTCAAGGCATGAACACTTAATAAAGGATAGTTCCCACATCAGTTTAGATAAGAGTCAATAAGGGCTAAGAAAACCACATTTTTATAATGTATTTAAAATTAGCTTATATTAGTATTCCATGTATGAAAGGCAAATTCATCATAATGAAAAATCAACTCTTTTTTTAAACATTTACCCATGCATGACTAGAATCTAAAGAACTGGAACAATAAAACATTTGATAATCAGGAATGCTGCAAGGCAAATGGAAAAATTCTTTTATTACTTAGGAGAAGCAACAATACTAGCAAAGTAAAACAATAGTCTTACTTCTCGTGTAGAAAATGTTATTACTAATAATAACAAATATATCTGAAGCCTACATATTACAGTCTATTAAGCTTTGACCTCTCTGCTAAGTAGAGAAATCATAAAATGATTTCCCAAATTTTTCACAATATTTCCAATAATAATAATAATAAAAAAAATCTCAGCAACCGATGTAAGTATATCATAAAAAGTGAAAACACATTCAGTATGTGACCTTAAAAATACATGACCTTTGAAGAAGAGGAAATTTAGAATATATGAAAGAAGTAGAAGCCCAAAAGATAAGGGTGAAAATAAATTAACAGTTTATAACCAGTCATTATAACCCAGCCAAGCCTATACTGGAACAGTGATGGCTTAGCAGCAACTCACAGCTGGACGATGCTAAGCTTTCCTCACCTTTATGTAGGGCACCTATCTCGATATTTGCAGATTCTTGAATAAAAGCATATTCTCCCTATATACTTGCCTGAAATAAGAAGAGCTTCCTAAAATTTCAAGGATTCTTACTGAGAAAAATCCTTGTATAAGGACTTGTCCAAAATTCCCAGGATCATCCCCATCATTGCAAGAAAAATGTACAGAAGCACACATTCTTTGCCAGACTAGGAACCTCAATTCACCATTTATTCCGTGACACACAATTAAAACTCAAAAAAAAAAAAAACCCAAAAAAAAAAACCAAGGAAATTTTGAAAAGCTTTTTAAAAACAACTGTTCTTTATATTAGGCAATTCAAAGTGAAAGCCATTCTGTATTTCCGTTCCCAACTTGCCCCCACTACTGGGGGAATATACTACTGGAAGTATTCTTTTGGGTCAAGGGTCTTCTGTACCTGAGGTGGGATCGCTTGTAAATTAAGTTTCTCAAATGTTCTGCAAATGTCACTAGCAATTAAAAGATAGTTTGATGCTCCCATGGCAATGTAAATGCTTAGAAATAATAGCAGTCACATCTTACACTCAACCTTACAGATTCTGAAGTGCTGCGATCATTTAGTAAGCATTTTTTTTCCATTTTTAATAATTACATATTCTTCTTTACTTCCTGACCCTTTAAGAACCCATTGGAGGTTGTGATCCATAGCAGGGAAACACTGTTCAACAGCAACCACTTACAGACTTCTCTCTTACAACCTCAAATCTTCTTTGTCAGGTAACTCCCAACAAGTCTTATCAGGCAATCAAAGTCTCTCACTAGTGACTTGTTTAATTACCATCCCTGGAGAGGAGACTTGAAAAACTGATTTATGTGTCACGGTAGCCAATTTGTTATCCAAGAGAGCTCCCATATCAGTGGAGGATCATCATAGTTTAATAACCATCCATTATCAACACGACATGATTGCAAACTGGAATTTCAATTAGAAAAAGAAATAAAAAACAAATAAAATTAAAGAGATAAGCAAGCAGGCAGATCAACACAGATATAAAAACGCTGGATATAAAGAGATTCTTTGTCAGCATCAATTGGAACAATTTGTAAAATGGCCATGAGCAAGTTTCCCCCTTAAAGCAGCTTTCAAAGCTCAAGGTATTACAACTATCCATTCATACAATCCAGGTATTTATACAGCCCAAATATCCAAAACCTGCAAGTGACTGCTTGCATATTTGTTTCAGACACCTGCATAGCGCTTTCGCAAATTGGAGTTGACTGCTACTGAAAAGCTTTCTGGAGATCCACTCTCCCCACTTTACAAAACTTCAATTCCTGAAAAATATATTCGTCTAAGCCTGGAAGTGCTAGAAATTGATCTTGTATTACTCTATAAAAGACAAGACCTTCAAGGAGCAATACCATGCACCCAGACTAACATTTTCACTTATCTCCACCTTCAGTTTGGAGAAAGCAGTCAGGCAGCTGTGGATTGTCTCAAGGTCAAGACTTCCTTCTCTCTCAGAAGTAAAGCAAGCAAGCAATTTGCATTTAGAATGCTAACAGGCACCAAAACAGCAAGAGAAACACCAAGAAGGACATAAAAAAGTTAACATTCTCTCTTATCATTCATGTTTTCACTGAAGAGAACTTAGCCATCAATGCAAAACATTGAGTGTACAGGCAAGATTTTTAAATGCTGTCGTATCCCTCTGGACTGGAAGAATAAAGATTATTTGGTAGCTGACTAAAATGACAACATCAAAATACATTATTTTTAAAAAACAAAGCTGTGGTGCTTCATTAGAAACTAGCTCTCATCCCTCCTAACTTCAGCTGCCCGCTCTCCCAAACACAACTCAGTGAGCTTTCAACCCATGAGAATAAACAGAAAATGAGAAAGGGGAAAAAAAAAAAAAAAAAAAAGAAAAAAGAAAAAACTCTTTATTAAAATAAAAGTGATCTTAATTAAATTAAGATCTTAATAAAATTGTTATGATGATATTAACCCTAATCAAATAGGTTAAAGATTTGGTGGTACAGGGAAAAGGGTTAAAAAAAGACAAAACAACACAACAGAAAAAATACAGCAGAACATAGCTACAGAGAAAAGGAACTTCACTATGACCTTAGAGTTGTCATGGACTAATACCACAGAAAATACAACCAAGGGAATAAAGTCTTATTATAACAGTAGCCTTAAAATAAAATTTAAATTCATCTGATATGCCTAGGTCCAAAATAGTTGATTAACTGCTCAGGAACAACAAACAGATCAAGCCCCACATATTAAATTTGTACGTGCAAACATCAAAGAAGACTAACACAGATTCACATCGATCTTAGCTAGTAATTTTTTCATCTCTCCTTATAAAAATATATTTACTGCCTCACTGTATTTACCTCTTGTGCTATAGCAGCCCAAAAATACAGAGGATGTGTTCAAATCCTAAGAAAAAATGATAGCTTGAAAATAGATTTGATTTTCCAGAAGTGGTTACAAAAGTGGTTTAATCTTAAAAAAAAATTAAATACAGATTAAAGTTCTCCTAGCTGTAAACATGGCAAGCTTTGGAGAGATATCTTTTACATTTTTGCTGAGATCCAATAAATACTGGTTCTGAAGTTGTCGAGCCGTCCAAGAAAGAACTCCTCCTTATTCCATCCCCACAGCAGATTCTCTTTCAGATACTTTAGTTTTAATACATCAAAGTCAGGACAAATCTCAGTATCGTAGCAAAAGTACCGCATTCACAAACACATTCTAAAGCCAAGGCCACACAAGAACATAGACCAAAGTACTGCAGAAGTTTCCACAAAGGTAGATTCTTTCCTCAGCAAAGCAAATTTGCAAAGACACACTATTCTTTCCGTGAGTAAGAGCCACAGAGCTGGTCTAAAGATTCTAATTATTAAAAGGGAAGGAAAGAGGTTAACACACTGAAAAGTCTCTTGAACGCTTCTAAAAGGAGGCAAACTCTGGCAAAAAAATGTTGAGTTGTAGTAATGGCTTGCAAACCCTGTATTCCTTACAAAAACAAAACAAAATAAAAAAAAAAACCCACACACACAGAAAGCCAAACTCTTCTTTCATTTACACAAGCATTAATTCAAAATAATGTTATCAAGTTATCAGGAAACAGTCTGGATTTCTACTAGAGTAAGACACTTGGTTTTGACCAGTCAGTATTATTATTTTGCTTGATTTATCAGTAACTATATCAAATACAATAAGACTACTATTGCTTAAAAATTAGGCATTTCTAACATTTTCTTCTCAAAATGACACGTATTCATAATTAACCTTTCCAAGCTTTACCAATTCATTTCTAAAAGACTGATTCCTACATAAAGTTTTGTTGACTAAATTCGGAGATCCAGACTACATTACTAAGGAGTTCTCATTTCAAGTCAATAAATAAGTAATGTGCTCTGTTTATTTTACCCCAAGATTCCAACTATTGAGACGTGCTTCGAGGTCACTGTCATCCAAAGAAATGGTTTTTTTATGACGATGGTCCTGGAACATAAAAAAGTCAAACAAAAAATCAGAAGAACTGGCAGATACATAGTAAAAAAAAAAAAAAAAAAAAAAAAAAAAGCAGCTTCTCATTAACTTCACCACGCCTACACTGCACTTCCTAATAGTGTCATGATACCTCTGACAGCTTTAATTTAAATAGCTCAGTTACCAGTAGCATACTGTGCTAAGAAAGGAAAAGAAAAGAATTCAGAGGACAAATGAGCCTGCCTCCTCACTTTAATGTTGTTCTTTATTTTACTTATTTCCAAAGCAACAGCCTCCTTTACAAAGGGTGAGTTTACTAAACAAAAATCAAAATACTCCATTCTTCAGGCAACATACTTATTCTACAAATGATCCATCCCCACAGCACCTCGTGGGGCTAATCCAGAATTCAGAGATCACCTGATCAGCTTCCAAATTAAAAAAAAAAAAAAAAAAAAAAAAAAGGAAACTACAGCAAGGCAGGGACAGTTATACCGGGCAGAGTTGCAAAAACAGCGGACAGAGTAGCTGCTTCACAGCTCAAGGCTAGGGGTCCTCTTTGCAGAAGCAATTTCCAACATTCAGTAAGGACTGTAGTTATTGTTGCTCAAGGCTGTGTCTTTCAGATAAAAGTTTTTCCTCTAGGATAACAGTAACTACTGCTTGTATTTAATGTATCAAACAGGGGAGCTGGTACAGAAAATTTTCCTTAACTGAGATAACACTATTTAGAAAAACAACACATTGAAGCATGAATTACTTTGTCTCATTAAGTTCTGTTCGCAAGAGGTTTATGTATTGGCATGCAAGCACCTCTTTTTTAAATCTGCTCATTCATTATGAACATGTAGTGAATGAAGCTTTAACATCAGTTAATCAACACTTGGTTGAGGCAGTTCTTAATGTTTCTTAAAAGACTCCCTGTTCTTCTACCTGGGCCTGAATTATGCCAGAACATCTGTGCGTCACTGACAACAGAACAAGATACTATTTGTTCCAGCCAGCCAAACGTTCATCAAACTGTTTGGCAAAGCAAGAGAGGATTATTTCACTTAAAGGCCGTTTTAAAGCTGTAATCACGGTAGAATCCAGTATATGAAGCTGAAGAACAATGAAGTGCAGTGATTTGTCTAACATTGCCCTGGAAGCCTGTGGCAGAGCCGGGAACAAAAAAAAAAAACAAAACAAAACAAAACAAAAAAACACAATAAAAAACCCCACCAAACTTTAAAGCCCCAAATCCAGGTATCAACTGAAGGAAATCCTTTTCTTTACAATAACTGTTCCATAAGAAATATTGCTTTAAGTCAAGTAAAACAAACAGGAAACCAGTAAGGAGAAATATAGTAAATCCAGCATCTGTTTTTATTTTTTATTTTTACTTATGGCATTTCTTTTTTAAATTACATTTGTATATATACAATCAACACACATATTTTAAGTACATTCATACCAACCAGAGCCTAGAGCAGAGACATTCAATTTTTGCCCACAGACCACATGTAGCCTGCCATGATAAAGCATTCCCTTGCTAGTCCCCTATTCCAAATGCACAGCAGAACACAAATTTCCTCAGAAAGACAGACCTCAGAAGCAAGCCTCCAGTTTACCCCACTTGCACGTCACGTCCTCATGAGTTCTTGATTGTGCCCAGTAAAGAAACGTAAGAACAGTCTATACGAATTGCTCAGGTGTGAACAACCCACTTCCAGCTGTAATCTTTCTAAACTGTTCCTCTGATACAATCAAAAAAATAAGTGTGGGCAGACCTACAACGTACATACAGCAAATTCAGTGTTTCACGGAGGAACGAGAGCTATTATAGATGCACTGGCTGCGGTGAAGGAACCACAGCAGACAGACCTCTCCAGTAATAAAGACTGGACACTACCAGGCTACAGAACACATTCACAAAGGAAAACAGCATACCTGTTGATAACATATATTTGTTCAGGAGTAATTTTCAGTTTAAACGCTTGCAATTATACATCAATATCATTAAATATTTTGGACTAAAAGAGTTTTACATGAAGTCTGTTTAGTGTTCTTCCATCAGCCATAATGCTAGTTGTGGAAAGTTTGATAAAACAGACTGTCCAAAATTCACTCTTTTAGAGGTCAACCATCATTAAACAGAGCCAAAGACATCTACGCAGCTTTCTTTAATCTACTATTGCAAAATACAAGATGATGTCAATACAGTCAGTTTGCCAAGCCTAGGGAAAACAATGCAGCAGACATTAAACACACTACACTAAACAGAGGTCAACCATTAGGATGAATTGAGACCATCCTACAAGAAATTCTTTTCCCCTGCACTTGCAGAGGGCCTATTTTGGTGAGCTTTAGTCTTTCCTATCACTCCTTCCCAAACGTCTGCACTTGTACACAGGGATCACGACTCATGCAATTAGAGATAACAGCTCTGTGGGGATATACAAAAACAATTCATTGAAACTAGAGCAAGTTTTATGACAAAAAGGAGAAGCATCTTACAGACAGTGGTGTGGCTAGGTTATCTTCATCTGTCCGGTGAGGAGGACTCATAGAATGTGATCTTAATGCTGGCTTCTCATTGTACTTGAATCTTTCCCTGTTATTAACAAAAAGAGTAAGCAGAAAGAGAAGAATTCATTTTCTACAACTTGTAGCACATGAAGGATGTTGATCTTAAAAGAAAACCTTTTAAAATACACAGGAGAAATAATTGTCAAGATTTAAAGATCAAAAATAGTAGAATAAAAAAAGAAAAAATTTCTTACTAAAGGCATGTTAAAGGCAAACAAAAGCCTTAAACATTCCATTAAAAAAACATCAGCCAAAAAACCCCACACCAACAAAACCACCAGAAATATCGTGTACATCACAGTATATTAAAAGGTGTTCTTTGCATTTCTCAGTTACTATGTGACCCAGCATCTCCCAACAGATTTTGAAATAAATCTAAATTAACTGATTTGAGGGAACGTTTTTGAAACAAAATGGCTAAACATATGAGACATCATAGGATAAGGTCCAGAAACTCAGAGAAGAAAAAGGAATGAAGGTGATGGTTAGCTGCACCATAGAGAAGGAGACTTCGGGAAGACCAAAAAAAATATGAAGTTAGATCAAGGTATATCTTCATATAACACACAAACTGGAAGACAAGGATAGAACTATGCATACAGCTCAACAGAAAAGCAATGACTTGAAAGGTCAGGATGGAGAGTAACATGTCAAGGAAACCAGACATAAAGACTGTATTAGTTGCATTTCATTTCAGCTCTGTTTTATGGACTAAAAGTGGTATATACAGGGGGATGGTAAAGAAAGACCCGCAAGACAGGATACAAGTACAGCATGATCAAGTACTCTGTCCAGTAGAGAAAAAAATTGGACATGGATTTTTTGGAAAAGCTTTTTGTCATAAATAAAGCATTTGAAGAAAAAGAAATTAAGAATAGCAGATACGTGAAGATAACCTTCACTGATGCACTTGGTCAACAGACCTTTCTCAACTACAGAACAGTGAAAGAACAGAACAGTCTGGAACAAAATAAAATTAAAATTATAAGAGTTTATTAGATAGGTTGATATAGCAAAAGATCCAAAACAGTAGCGAAACACCCTTTAGCATATACTCCAATGTCACATCCACATGTATTAAAGTAATTAAAAATTCCTGTTAGTCCACTCACCTTCCTATGACTAGCTATACCGTATTAAAATCAAGGCAGACCATTAAAATACCTTTCATTCTTTCCATCTGGCAGCAAATTAGACAGTAAGTTATGCCAAAAAGACACTGAGACAAATTAAGTGTTTATGAACAGAAAGACAACTGTTGGATGTACAATGTAAACTAGTCACTTCTAGGAAGACAAACACAGACAAACTTTCCATGAAGCACACCACCCCAGCTTTCATCAGAACAGCAGGGAACAGTGAAATGGAACAACTGGGAGCATACCTTCCCTTCCAACACCAATAAATACCAACAACATACATGGATGCAAATAACAATTACAAGGCTGTAAATAGTTTAGATAAGCAAAGACTGGGAGGTAAAAAAGATCAAAAGAAAGAAAAGAATACAATTACTGTTTCTAGCACTCCAAATCATGCATTTCTTACCAAGATTTCATTTGACACAAAACTATCTTTCATTAAAAGGAGACAAATCTTTGCCTGTCAGTAAATCTGCACTTTTATCAGACTTCTTTTCTGAACAAGACTCAGGTTACCTAACAATTCAATAAAGTTCCAATTGTTTAAAATGAGACAAAACAGAATTCATGCCCCTACCATCAAGAGATTAAGGAATATCAATAAATATTCAAACCAATCCAAGTTACCGATAATATTTTTAAATTGACAAAATGGGGGGAAAAAAGTCTAGATATATTCTTAGTTCCATATTTGCTATTTTGAAAAGGAACTGAAAAGGAAGTTGCTTTACTTGATTCTATAAACAAAGTTCTAGAAGATCGTTAAGGATGGACTGCAATTTTGCTCATATCAAGCATATACTACCCTTTCACTCCCTTTTCCAGCCTTCTGCTAATATGAGTCAGACTCCAGAAATCACAAGATTATTTCTTTTTCCTCCCACGGCAGGTGAGCGTAGAATGGTGAGTCTTGACACCAGCGCTGTGACCTCCTGCTTCAGCCAGAACAGTGAGCTACCACGGGAGAAGGAAGCAATTTGCTGCTAATAAAGGAGATTAGTAAATAACTTCCTACTAGGAACAAAGTAAGGGAAACTCACTGGTTCCTCCTGGTACAGCACAGCTACACACTAACCTTTAACAATGTTTTTCAGGTGTAATCTATAAACATACAGTAGAATTTTCCTATGGGGTCAGAAAGACCAGGTTTCGGTTCAAACCAAACTACACATTCATGAAACCAATTCTCTCATGTTTCAAAATAAAGATGCACCTTTCTAGCACCAGCTGGCTCGGTCTTATTCATTTACACCCTAGTTTGCAAGTAAGGTTTGTCTATCTACTTTTTATTTAGCCAGATAAACAACTTCTTATAGAAAAGCCCAAATCTTCACACATAGAAGTATGTGTATTGCAAGATAAAAATAACTATGAAAAGAACTTCTCCATTTGTTCGCTTCTTTTAAAGGAGGGAATCTTGAGATAAACATCAAAAAATTACTCAAACATTTCTCACTGGCATTATCTATTTTGCCCTGAGAAAATGTTGTAGTCTATCTGTAAGAACTGAGTCATGTTTGGAATGCAAAATTTTTATCCAGCTACATATATTACATGCCTATGGATACAGTTTTCCTAATACCATTCTGACTAGGACAAGTATAACGTAACAAGATCACCATCTGCTGGCGCTCTCTACAAACTGCGGATTCCAGAAATACTCGATATTTGACATCTTTACTTGCACGGATAGCTCATTCAAAACCGTAAATACAAAGAAAGACAGGATCTATACATCGAGTATAGCTAACATCTTAATATAGACACATGTAAATAAGTATTAAGTAAGCTGTTTCTGCAAAATGTAACAGCCGAACGTTTACCTTCAGCATTTCTTCCTGCATAACTCACACATTCAATGTAAGTTTCTCATTGCTATCAAGCTCTACAGAGCTATCAAAATTTCTAATCGCCAACACATAAATTCTGATTTCCTTAGACACAGCTCCGTTCCTGGTATGAGTACCCATTAGCAGAGCCACGACTATACGCCTAAGTTTCACTTCCAGATCTCTTTAAACCAGTAACTTATTCCATCACATTTAACTTGCTTCTCCTGGCATGAAATAATATGCAATACAGGTCTCCAGAGAACTCACCAGAGCCTTGGGAACCATCTGTTGATCACCAGTGTAGGTATTGCTACAGTCCCACAGGACAAAAAAGAAAAAGTAAATGAAATAAAGCTTTGTTACCCTCCCGTTCCCGTCTTAGGGAACTTTGCCAGACCAAGCCGAATCTTAGGTCCAGATACTGAAGAGGAAAAGGGGTCAGAGTTCCAATATTCTACTATAATCCAGGTAGCAAAGAGACAAAAAATATGGCAAAGAATATAAGGGAGGCAGTAGGTGGAACTGTACCTCAGCCTTCCTCAAATAGGGACAAGCACCAGCTGGATGCAGAGGGAGGAGTATGCTGTCCCGTCCCACTCAAATAACACTCCAGCTGACAGTACAAGTAAGGAATTCAGAGGAATTAGGTGTATTATTATGCTGCAAATATGGCCTTGTAGAGAGAGCAATATGTTAGATTGGGCCTAATAGTGGAGAATTGTGCTGATATTGCTTTATTGCTTCTAATACCCAGAGTGATAGTTTATCATGATGGTGCTACTCCAAGTGACCACGATAATCTGAACAGATCTATGCTGGTTATCTTGACATAGCACAACGGTATCTAACATAGATTGAGCTGAGGTCTCAAAAAGCACATCTAAAGCATAATACACTCCTTGTTTTCATAAGGTCAAACCTAACTTTTTTAATTGAGGGTATTTGGACAGCTCTACCCAAGGGCCCTTTGTATCACCAAGCCTAAAGCAGTAATACGGGAACGCAGCTGGCAATTTTTCCATTCTCCAGCTTTGTTTCTTAAACCACAAGTCTGCTATCAAAACCACAGGGTCATATCGGAGCATTTGAATGTAAGCAACCAGAAGACCCCTTAGTATTAACGTTGTAGGACCTGGAAAGAGGAGATGCATCAGTCCTAAGAGCAACTTTTAAAATGACTGTTAGAATTACACAGTTAATGGATACATAAGAGGAAAAGTTTCAAGATACTCAGTATCGACGTGATGTAACTTGTGAGAGCACCTATCTGTCATCTATCCAAATCACAGCTGAAAAATTAAAAAATGCAAGACTCAGCACTGTGATATACAGCACAAACACCAGGCTGCCTAAAAAAAATGAACAGCTAATGAAAACCGCTTACGAAAAATATAAGTGAACACATTAAAAAAGCATTAGACTTCTGAAACAAAACCTGAGAGCATATTTATAATGCAATGAAACCAAACCAGAAGTTTCATACAGAAGTAGAGCAAACATTTACTTCCTCTTGTACAGAGTTTACTGAGTTTTGAATAATATGTACGCCCTACCTCTAAGAGTGTTTTTTTCACCAAGGATTTCAGAAAGTTTAAACATTAACTAGACTTCAAAACGAGCAAACAAGAGGCAATTCCATCCGTGACTGAAATGCAGCCACATAAAAAAGGAATATGGATCTTGATAATCAGTGCAAAGTTGCACTGCATAAGAAAAACCAGAAAGAAAGTTAATATTTAAGAACAGAATGTAGATTAAAATAAAATTTACCTAAGATGCCCAAAAACAGGACAGAGAAAAAGTCTATGATTTTCAACAGTGTCCAGCTGACCAGCTTGGCACACCTTCAATAGGGCAGGGACATTTTTCTAAGCCAACAGGAAAACAAGCTTTAATAACCCGACACATCTCATCCCTTTACCTGCTCTGTAAACAGTTCTATACCCAACTGATTGGAACTAAGGATACAGCTTAAGCTTACTGGCTCCTGCAAACCTACAAAAGAGACTGTTCAATGGATTGCCATAACAAGATGCCACTACAGATACTCAGGATTCTACTGTACAGCCGCAAATAAGCAAAACTGAAATTTTTGCATTATCCTAATGACAAACATGCAGGATCTAGGCATAGGGGATGCTAGTCACCAACACAGCACATGTATTTGTAGTAGACAGCATGATATAAATCAAAACATTTTAAATCAAACTCAGAGAGAGATTGTTCAGAAAATCTGAAGAAATCTTGCTATTTCATAAAGAAGCCATGATGAAACACAAAACAAACAGGTAAGTGTTTAATAAGAACTAACATGCTCACAAAAAGATGTATCAAATCCCTCTTTCTTTGTACGCATCTAACTTTTCTTCCTTTGTGACAGAATGGCAAACCTTGCTTATCTGCAGGGAGCCACTATTCTGTTTCCTCTAAAAAACCTGTGAGCAACAATGCTAGAACATCCTTTAAATCCACCATCTGTTTGCTTGTTTATATTTCTATTCTCTATAGAAAAAAAGCCATTAAAAACTATTTGATGTAAAAGCTCCTTTCAGCATTATGTCCTTAGACTACAACTTTTTTTTTTAATATTATACATTTACTCTCCCCACAGTTTTTCTCACTTGCTTACTGTACATTCCTTTTATTTTGAACTGTATACAAATAGTGAAGATTAATCTACCTCAGCTTCATTAGTTAATACCATTTTCCAGTTTCCATACATCAGCATGCAGAAAACTGGACAGTACAAGAACTCTAAGGGGACAGCAACGGTTTTGATCGGTTTAAGAAAAATCTGGCCTGAGAGTCTTCTGCATCTATACAAACTTTTACCACACCACTTCTTTCTTACTGCCTGTCCACATTTGTCTGTGCTTCCCTCTCCCAGTTAAGTAACTTTGTATGAATTCTGTCTCTTGCCTTGTGACCACTGTGCTTTGCCACCATAATATCTGAGGTCTGAAAAAGATAACCAGAGTACCAGCTTATTTGATAGATATTTAAGATGTCAGAACAATAGGTATTATCTACTTTTGAAGTCTACAGAGAGTATTAACACAAAGAGAGATAATGGTGGAAAGAAGTGGACAGTGACTATTAGCTACGTTAGCAAACACGCTCTTTGTACAAGTCACAAGTACCCCACAGTAACCACTAGTCCAAATCACTATAAAGCCCTCTCTTCAGTTGCTGCTAAATTTCTCAAACTATCAGTTTGGCCTATTGATTTTCCATGCTAAGTGTCTGTAACTTAAAGGGGAAGGAGAACAAGAGGAAGGGAAAGAGAATAGAGCTATGGGACATGGAAGACGACTTAACAGAAGCCAGAGCAGAAGACATAATGAAGGAATGTAATAACACAAAAGTATAAAAGTTATCATTAAGTTAGAAGCTATTACCAGAGTTTCTGCACCTAAAGTACAAACACTATATTCGAGATGAGTCCATGAGAAAGTGTGTTGAATTCATACAAATTCAAACATACAAAGCTTATCAAATCAAACATCTATTAAATACGAATCAGCTACTGAATAAAGCATACACAAAAATCCTACCCGTATGTAAGTGGTGTTGCTAAAGATGATTCCTCTTTAGAAGATATCTTGAACGATTCCTCAGGCTTAGATTCATTGTTTCCTAGTTCTCCCATTACCCAGTCAGGTACGCAGTCTGGGCTACTACTCCGAACTCTTGTTGAATTTGGTTCATCAAAATAAATTGACTATAATTAAAAAAAATAAATACAAAATCAACACTAGAATTTATTTACACAAATATATTCTTTACACTGTTAA
The DNA here is from genome assembly GCF_047370975.1 of Nipponia nippon. Taxonomy (NCBI): domain Eukaryota; kingdom Metazoa; phylum Chordata; class Aves; order Pelecaniformes; family Threskiornithidae; genus Nipponia; species Nipponia nippon. The sequence goes on from NW_028262330.1 coordinate 8,111,415, forward strand.
TGTAGTTTCTTGCAGGAATATCTGCAGTATAAAAATTCTTTTTCCAATGAAGTCAATGAGGTGTGCAAATACTACCTTCCCAACCCATGGAAATTAGTACAACAGGCAATGGTATAAATGTTTTCCAGTACTTCATTCAGTACGGGTAATTTTAGCATAAATCAGGACTGTTATCTCACTAAAGGTAATGCCAGTGATTGACACAGTATATTCAGATCTTCACAAAACAAACTGCAAGCTTAATATTTATGTGAAATACTATTAACTTTTCTTTCATAGAGTTTAAATACCTGGAGTGTGTAGCAAAAGCCAGAATGGCAGACTACTAAAGTCATCTCATTTAAGCACATTTTTCTTTTTAGAAGAACTATCTGCTGATTAAGACAAAAATATAGCCTCAAGGGTCTTTTATTACATCCTTTCAAAGAATTAGACAAAAATTATCTTTCTGTTCCTTCAGAACACCCATTTTTATAAGCCTTCTGAGAACCTGAATTTTGAAAAAGAAACAGGTCTCATAAAAGGTTTTCCAACACCAATTACAAGATACGCAACATAAATGCCTGTATTTACTACATGCAATTCCACTCAATTCATTCAGAATTGTTTTTCAAATTTATGCCACATCAAAGACTTAAAGTATTTTCAGAATATATTTAAGCTGGTTTGTCTTATAAAGAAGTTACACCCACCATGTATGAAGGTAAAGTTTTCAGCATTCCTGGTTCTGGTTTATGTGTAAAAGGACCTTCCAGCACACCTCGCTTTAGCATGTGGAGCAGAAGTTTTGCATATAGGTTCCGATTCTTCCTTCCCACTATTCCTGTGCCTGCTCCTGAGGGTTCGCATAGTTTTTTAATCCACAGTGCACATCTTTGTCGTTCTAAAATATAGATATACATAATCACTATACATTCTCAGAGCAAATCAGACACATAAAATTAACAGAAGCCGTTATGGTCACCAATTTTGTAGATGTTTCCCTTCTATCCAAAAGCTTAAAGCAAAACAAACAAAAAACCCCAAAATGACTAAGCCAAATGAAAAAAATGGTTAAATACTGAGATTAAAAATAAGTCTTTAACAATAGTTCAAATTTATGTCACCTAGAAATATTTTCCACAAATTCATGTTTACCAGAAGTTTACATGACTTCTAGAAATAGCATGTTCAGAATCAATGTCTAATAGGTACAGAACACTTAGGTCAACAGGTATTCTGAACTCACTGCAAGTGCTGCCTTTAACTATAATGTACAGCTTGCATGAGCATTAATATTTTAAATGCACAATAAATCTTCATTCATTTTAAAAACATCTATTTACAGAAGCTTTGCTATCAGATGATGAAACTATTCATTTGATTAAACGTTTACAAAGCAAGGTCTTAATTTGTAGGGTTCGTGCCTTTAATAACCACCAGTTTGTTCCAATCATTAGATTTATAAAACATCATTTATTAATTGATGTTTATATTATTACACAGTCCTAAGCCAAATTTTAAAAACCTTATCTCTAAAAAATATTTGTAACTTTTTAAGCGTAATCTCAAAAACAATGCCTTTTAGAAGCTTTCAGTTTCTACTGAATTAATTTTTGAAAAATAGAGAAGTTAATGTATTTATGCAAAAGCACGTTTACATCACCAAGATAAGACAGATAAGCTCAAACAATAGCAACAGGCACCTAAAGAAGCCAACTTCAGAAGTTGTACAACCCTACCCCCCAAAAAACAGTGTCTTCTAACATTAGACATTAAGCATCTAGTTAAAGACAGTGATACAAGTATGCATAATTACCAGTAACCTAGAATTTTGTTACTAGTGTTTCTCTAAATGCACATTTTACCATATTTACCTGACCTATGCTGTAGTTTTAGAACATGAGGCTTCATATCCACAACACAGTGATCAAATTCTGCATCTAGTTTTTCCCATATTTCCTCTTCACCATTCATTTTGGAAGAACACAAAGTAACCTGCAAAATTATTCACACTGAAGTGGAAAAGATCAAATAATACTATACATTAGTCTCTGTGCATCTTAGGCTATGCGAAGACATGTTTTGGAACTATACAGAAAATTAAACCTTTTATTATGTTCAAATAAGCACAAAAATAAGAGTGGTTCTTTGCAAACAACAGATATTCAAGGTACTCCAGAAGAATGTGCTTGTTGAGATTTGAAAATAAATAGTCAACCACACAAAAAGGTATTCAGTCACACACAATTTGTATAAAACACGTAAATGAATGTCACAGCCGTTATTCATAAGTTTTTCTTCCGTAGAATTAGTGGGTTTTTTTTTAAAAGAAGCGGGGGGGGGGGGGGGGGGGGGGGGAAGGAGGAAAAACAGCAAACAGACCTATAACTTAAATGTAACAGAACCAACAAATGCCAGAATTGTTTTTTAACCAAGGAGTATTGAAAAGACAGCCAAACAAGAGCTCTTTATCCAAGGTCATCTGTCATTAATTTCCCAGCTGGAGCACGGATCTCTTGTACTTTTGAGCTTGCAGTTAGCGCGTTTCTTTGCCCACTTAAGCTGACCACAACAGGGGCCTTTCCCTGCGGACAAACCCCGCTGCAGCCCCGGCCCCGCCGAGGCCCGGCCGCTCCCCCCCACACCCGCAGCGTCCTCCCCGAGCAGCGGGGCCCTCACCGCCCGCCCCGAGCTTCAGCCGCCTTCCCCCCCCCCCGCCCCGGGCGAAAACAAGTGTTTCCCTACTTCCCTTCCTTCAGGTGCGCTATCAAGCCGCTTGCTGGCAGCCCCGCGTCCGCCCGAGGCTGATTTACCACAGCGAACGACCCTGTTCCCGCCCTCTGCCGTGACGAAGTTGGCGGGATTTGATGCCACAAACCGCCCCCAGGCCCCGCACCCCGGCGGGGCAACCCCGGCGAGCTTCGCCCGGCCCCTCTGCCGCAGGTGAGGCCGCCCCGCTCCCCTCACTGCCCCTGGGACACGCCACCCCCTTTACCTCGCTCTCCGCAGCTCCCAGGGAGGGGGGCGGAGGGGGGCCGAGCCGGGGCGGCGGGCCCCGGCCCCCCTCGGCGGGGGAAAGGCCGCCCCGCGCAGAGCCGAGCCGGCCCGGCCGAGCGGCCAACGGTTCAAACCGACCCCACCTCCGCTCCCGGCGGCCCCCGCCGGCTGCCGGCCCCGCGCGTTTCCGTTTCCGCGGGCCGCCCCAGGGTTGCCGGGCGACGCGGCCGGGGACAGCCAGGCCCGGCCCGGCCCCGGGCGGCGGCCTCGGGGCGGGAAGGCCGAGGCGGCCGGAGCGCTGGCGCCGCTCGTCAGGGGAGCTCTGAGGGGCGTGGGGGGAGCGGGTGGGTTTGCGGAGTTGATCGCGCCCAGAAGCCGGTACGGAAAAAACTTTTGGGGCTTGAGAGAGTAAAACCGTGCGTTGGAGGTGGTGCCGTTGTCCCGCAGAAACGCGGTCACCGCCTGTCAGCATTAATCCCTGTCCGAGGTGATGAACGTCACCTCGTCAGCAGCGGCTGTCCCCACCGACCTGCGCCGTCATCGCTGCGCCCAGCGCTCTTCCCCCCCAAAATCCGTATGCGTACCTAGACAAATACTTATACACTCGGTCACGCACGCACATTAAAAACCTCAAGAGGCTGAGGGAGCCCCAAGGGAAAAGTGGGAGACGGCAGAAGTTCCGTGAGGTTGGCTCGGGCCCTCGTTACGCGGGGGACAGGCCCGGTGCTCCGGCCTGGGCTGGCACAGCGAAGGCGCGGAAGCGGTGGGAGATAGCTCTGGGTTGTTCGGGATGTCTTCCGTTGTTTCAGTTGCTGCTAGTTGGATATCGGCTATATCTGTTTTTACACCTGCGTTGTGATCAATATTTGGGAAAAAAAATGCTTCCACTCAAAGCTTAGTGAAAAATATTTGCCGCTCTGAAATTAAAGGTCAGTAAACCAGAAGTAGCTTTTGAGCCTGAGCAATGTTTTTGTAGCTCCACAGTGGGTGTCAGAAACACGAGCTGATAAAATGAGACTGAAATTGCAGGTGCAGGCTGAATAATTGCAGAGCCAATTTTAGCCACAGTTTTGAGTTAGATTCTGAGTATTTCTATGAGAAATTTGTTCAAGTATATCCTTGTAGATAATAGAGTGATTTTGAGTTCACTTTAAAACATTTGATATGCTCAATATTGCTCATGTTTCATGGATTTTTTATGTCCTATCCCAACGACAGAAAATAGGAAGGGGTGTTGTGGAATAGGAAAATTTAAAAGTGCATGCCTGACATTTCTACACAAAAGACATAGGTACCCTCGTTGTTTTGTAGCCATGTCAAGAAAACCATCGATTAATCCAAAAGAATTAGACAAATCTCCTGGCCCTTTCAGCTCTTCAGCCTCTTCCCGAGTCAATGAAATAATTGTGTGTCTGTATGATCTCAAAGAAAACGTCTGACCTCTTTGATTCAATTAATTATTTCTCTTTCCCCAAAATCTGTCATTGACCTTACTGTGTGGGTGTAGCATCTAAAGTCCTTTTATCTCAAATGAGTAAACTCTTCAAATCTTCAAAGCTTGATTCACATGCACATATGCATCAAACAAGAATTCTTTAAAGGTACGGTAGAAAATTGGCTGTTTTCTTTGATTTCTCAGCTGATCTTCAGAAGAAATGATTCTGCATTAGGGCTCATTTGGTGATAGCTATGACAGCTACACTGGTTGCCTACTCAGATTGCACATAGCTCCTTAAATCAACATTTGCACAGAAGCAGTGCAAGAATCAGTGATGGAGCATTTAATCCATGGTAGAATCTCATGAGTAGATTAAAAAGATTATTTATTATCTTTAAATTCCAAATTTTAAATAATTGTAATTTAATATATTTTTGAAGATGTGACTACTTTTAATCTGTTTTAAAATAGTGCAAGATTCCTGCAACACAGTAAGACTACTGGGTGGCTGACTTGCTCAACTTTTTACCTCTGAATGACCACTTCAGATACCCAGATTTGTTACAGGAATTTTGTAATCAGTATGAAATCAATTTGTCCAAGTCAGTCCAAATCATAGGAGACAGACAACAGTTTTGTTAGTCGGTAGACTATGGAAGGCTGAATGGACTTAAGAACATGACTCTTTGCGGGCAGGTTTTTCAAGGGCAGCACGTCAGCCAGGCGATACGGTGAAGTTTGCATTTCTGTCTAGCTTTGCAAATCTGCTTTTTGGCAGTTGAAAAGGGAATTTCTAAGCCAACTTTTTTGTGTGTTGTTGTTCATTGATTTGTATCTGCACATTGCCTTCAGATTTGAATATATATCTCTGTCATGCTCATCACAAAATACTTTGAAAAGCTGAATTTGCTGGTATATGGTGAAAAAGAACAGGAGGCAGAGCAGAACCAATGAAACTGGAACCAGTACTCCAGGACAAATTTCCTGAGAGAACAGATTTGGTTTCTGGGTCTGCTTACGAATGCAGAGCAGGGTGGCCAGAGAGGTTGAAGCCTACCTGCATTGATTTGACAACGCATAACTTCTGTCCAAAAAGAAAGAAAAACTAAAGATTCAAGAAATGACCAAAGTCTTGCCTCCAGCCGAAGCTGCAGCCTGGGCACGAGTACTGATGTGCACTGACCCTCCAGAGGAAATCGCTATAGATACACGATTGTAGAACACATAGATATCCCAGCCAGAATACAGAACAAATTCCCAAATTGAATTGCAAAAATATCTTCATTTAAGTAAAACACATTCAGTACTTTTTTTTTTTTATCTCATTTTACCATGTTCTCTTATCTCCGTAACTGTCTCAGCAGGTTGCCACAAGTAACATGAGCACAGCTTAAGGTATTCTTTCAAACATCTTTAAAAAAAAGGCAGGTTTCACTCACTCGTACCAGCCTTTGGAACACCTCTACTTGCAATACATTATTTTTCAGACCTTCTAAGCAAACCTTTCATGTCTGAAAAGTTGTGATTCACAAACACCTCACTACTTCAAAGACTTATCAGGTCACAGACTTTTTTTCTCCTCTTCTTGCTTCAGGAGACTAGATAATAAATTCAGCGTACGAACATTGGCTCCTAAGGGTGATTCTTTAAAATATTCAAATGCTGCCTATCCAGCTAGGAAGCAGGGCCAGCTGACGTGATCAGTTGTTATCCCGCTGCATGGCTAAGTGGAACTGGGAAAATTTACTTAGAAAAATCTGAATGTTCCTGGGGCAACTGTTTTTGTGCAAAATACAAACCATTTCAGGGAAAAGTAGCATTTCTGTGGCAGTGAATGCTAACTTTACTTATGCCAACTTCACAGTGTTTTACTGTGAAAGAAAAGTTAATATTAAACTGTTCGGTATCTCAGCTACCATCCTGAACATCCCGATCACAGAGATGTATCCAGACAATATTTAGACTAGATTTCCAAACAGATAGGTTCCTGCCAGCTGATCTATGTATGTGTTAAAAGTCGTTATGAATATCTTAGCCCGTAAGTCAAACGTCATTCAAGGATCCTGCTTAAACATGTTAGGAACCAAAACACAGTGCACATTGTACCAACAAAATACCCTCTTCAGTTGCTACTGTGAATTTGTCTGTCTGTCTCTACATTAGAGAATTAAATTGCTGATGAGTACAAAGTATTAAATACTTAATAACAGCTGCCTCAATCTCTCCTGAAAAATAGGAAGTATAAGAACAAATGGTATCAGTCATACTATTAAAATATTCATGTGCAGCCTTCAAAAAAAAAAAAGATAATTAGAGTATGTTCAGAGTTTTTTAATGGTAGCTGTAGCATCTTACAAGTAGTTTGATCTTAATGTTAAATGGTCCTTTTAAAAAGTTCTACAGTAGCTTGCTTACTGTGTAGCTTACTTCTGCTTTTAATCAGAGAAAGCTTTTATACTTCAGAGGGAACCACATCTGACTCATGACAGTTTATTATAAGTGTACAACAAATATTTTTCTATCACTTGCTAGTATGTTGAAATTATAATTATTTTTTCTGAATGGAAATACAGACATAAGCACAAAACTTGCCAGACTGGATCATACCAGTGAACTACCTGTATCATAAATCAAATTAAAAACACAGTTTACTTCAAAGCTACTTAATGACCAGAAATGATTACTATTGCTCAATGGTGTACAATTATCTTTTTTTTTTTTAAAAAGGAATCAGTTACATTGCGTAATATTGAAACAGTGGTAAAAGTTAACAGTTGTTTAAAACAACAGTTTCAGGTGAAGTTAGAATCTCAAAAACATAAATAGGTTTACTAACTTCAGCAAAATTTTTAAAAAGTGTAAAAGAACCCTTTGTCTGATGCTATTGCCATTTAAACCATGGCTGGATACTTGGCTTCTAAACTCGTTTGGAAAGCTGTCTTTCTACTTACGTAAGTTCTGGAGAACCCTAGGCTGATGACCCTCTGTCTATCCATAATTAAAGGTCCACTCCCTGTCACGGGGGAGCAGTAATGGAATCAGAACCCCGCTAATTACTAATGATGAAGGCCTTTCTGTATAAATCAGTTAAGAGCTAAAGGATTTGATTGATGCTTAGGTAATATTAAATAAGAACACACTATTGGCTGAAAATTACTTTATTGTAAAGGGACTGCTATTGAGAAAGTCATTTTCAATTGCATAAATGTTGGAAATATGGAAAGAGAAGCAGTACTGCGGGGATTTTGAAGGCGGCAGAGGAAAGGGAATGAAAGTTAATGGCTGAAATAATGTGTCATAGCTTGTGAAAGAGGCTGGTAGGGATGGTGGTTGGGAAAGCAGCTGAGACTGCGTTCACAGAGTCCAGAGTTCGCCTGGAAATTTACACTCACAGAACCTAAGTTTTCCTCTCATATATAATGTTTTATCTCAGTAAGGCAGAGATTTAGTACTGTATTACTTTTCTGATTCATGCCTGATCTTCACATGGCTTCATGTCTGATGGGTCCTTCTTCACAAGAGTTGAAAAAAAGCCACGTTCTGTTGAAAACAAGTTAAGAACTTGGGTTAAATTCTTGAAATGTGTGATAGCTGAAAACAACGTCTCATGGACCCTGCTAGGTGGGCAATCACTCTTTGCATCATAGTAAAACTGCTAGAAATACACTGTTTTAATTTCTATTTTAATGAAAGCTAAGCTACATCCATCAGAAGCCAAGCCAAATGTGAGGAAAGATGTTTTCATCATGCATAGGCTGTGTTTTTTCCTTCACTTACAAATGAAAATAAAACTTACAAGGAACATTCTATCCAAGGGATGTTGATAAAACAAATGCAAAGCATTTTCTTTTGCTAACAAACTTCAGTATTTAGTCTGTTTATTTATCCTAAAAACCTGCGTGCCTGTGAGCAAGTTCCTCCGACATCAATTCCTCACTACAGCTGTCAGCTGCTTTTTAACACTCTTGGTCCCAAGTCAGAACCAATGTGTCACCATCAGCATAACGTGGGAGTAAATCACCAGAATGGGAGTGAATACGTCAGCTTCTCAAGGCTGCAGCAGTGTTCAGGCTCTTTTCCCCTGTAGAAGACATTGACCCAAGGATTCATGAAATCCTGGAATACTTTATGTATGGCCTTTTGTTTGGGCTAGGCCACCTCTAATAGCACCTTCCAAGAATAGGACAGAGATTAAAGCAGGGCTCTGACATATCCAAAAGAAAAGTCTTGCTGTGCATTCTCTCCTTCTCTCAGGCCATTTCTTCCTAAATACCCAATAAGTTTAGTACGAGGCAGATGAATCAGCCAGTCAAATAGGGCTCGAAGATGAATTATGACATTGCCCCCCCACTAAAGTACTTGATATTCCACCAACAGAAGCTGTTTTATGATTAGCCTGGCTCGTACCTTTGAAACAGGCGGGGAGAGTAAGGTTGCCATCCACACATGGAACAGCTACGGTATAGGCACAGGATTTTTCTTTATTCTTGCAGAAGAAGGATATGGTTTCACCATGCTGAATGCCTTCCTTAAGGTCATTCTGAACTCTCTTCTTCTCGCCATTGTATAATACTACAGCTTTCTTAACTGGTATTTTACATGGTCCTGTAAAACAATCCAGTTATAAGCAACATGTAAAGATAATTAGAACTCTGTTTTGAAAAGTGGGTAGATTAGATCCCATCAGAAATCTGTACAGGTGACATTTGGGAATGAAAAATAATGTGTCCCATACATACATAGTACTTCTGCTGGCATTACAATGCTGAAGAAATTCAGACCCCTAAGTATTGGGTTGGAAGTTTCCAGTGAAAATCCAGCCTCAGTAAAATTTCTAATTATATTAAATAAGAAGAGGAGAGGAAATATTCAGACAAATAAAGTTATGTGGCTGATTATCAAAGTCAATTAAGATACATCATGTCATAGAACGAACATTCAGTGTTGGGAGCGGTCTTAGATTATCAGGGCCTTGAAGTGACTATTTTGGTTTTCTTTTGAGGACAGCTCTTGCACAAAGGTGTAATAGCTCATTAACAATCTGAGCGATGGTCTTTTAGGAAAATTCAATTTGATACATGGTTTCTAACAGATAGTGTATGTATACCTTTACAGGTTGGCTTTGTGGACCAGTTTCCACTCTTTTCACATCGGGAATGCTTAGGTCCGTCCAGCACGTAGCTGGCCTGGCAGCCGAAGCTGACGCTTTCATTATAGTGATATGTTCTGCGAACAGCAAACTCTATGAATCCATTTTCTATTCCTGTTGGAGTGGGGCATGTGACAACTGCGGTACAAAACAAAACCAAAGCTTTATCAATGTTGCGGTTCTAAAAGGCACACTATATACTTTGAAAAATACATAAAACTCATGGTGGTTCATTTCAGCCTCATGCACAGGAAAAAATAGCCAGAGGAAAGATATAGTTTAAAAAGCCACAATAAATAAATATTACTTGTTTTAAATACATATCTATTGCAATCTGTGGTTATTTCCAAAAACTACTTAAATGTGGCAGAGTTTCACTGAAACCAGTGAAATTCTTAGGACTAAGGCTAAGGTTGTCTATTTCTTAGCTTAATCCTAACACTTAGGAGAATGAAATGTTCGCTGTGCTCTGGAGGCCAGGCTCCGATTCCCCACTGTGAACTATGTTTGGCAGGTTTTGTTTGCACAACCTTTATACCTGCAGCAAATATTTTGTCGATCCCATGGTGCGTGCAATCCTGTTAGCAATCACCTTGCATTCACGAGTCTTTCAGAATAATTCTACTGTACGTTTGCAATAGCAATTGTAAAAAAAATAATAATATTAAGGTTGTTCATATAGTTTTATGTATACAATTCTAGGGAATGTTTTTAGGTGTTGATAAAAGTAAGTTACTTACCCTTGCACTCTGGAATGCTGCTCCATTGCCCGTTGGCCATGCAGGTAGCTGTCTCATTCCCAATAAGTGCAAGAGGAGGTACGCATTCAAAAGTAATTGTGTCCAGGAAATTAGAAATATCTCCGGGTTTTAAGCGACGGTAAGAAAGGACTCCAAGTTCAGGAAGCGAGGGAGGTGCACAAGTCACCGCTAGAGAAGCACAGCATTCATAGAAATTAAAGCTTAAAGATCAAATTATTACGAGAATCAGAGGAGCAACGTGCTTATAACCAAATTAACCCACACCACCCTTTACAGAAGCGTAGCTAACAAAACAAAAAGTGCAGATTAAAAGTCTCAAGAACCTTAGAGTATGTAATTGATGATTTTGGGTATATTTTTTGGACAATATTATGCAGTATATTGCTTTTTCAGTAAAGTGTTTATGCAGGACAGGTTATAGCAAAAACACTTATAACAGTTGCAAAGGCATGACAATATCCTCTTTTTATACACAGGGAGAATGAATTTGAATGGATAAGCATCTTACCTTCAGCTGTAAATAGCATCCCTGATCCTGGCCTTTCGTACAGACCTTTAAACTCTTTTTCTCTAAAACTAGAACTCACACATCTAAAACCAAACGTACAGGGTTCTTCTTGATTTTTCCTAACCATTTTTTCACGGCACTATAGGAGACCTCTGAATAAGAGTATATGTAATTCTGAGCAATATAAAGGAATCTTTCTGTAATAAGAATAAGGATAGAGTAGTCCTTCAGTATTTAAACACATACGTTGACACTGTGGAAAAGTTCCACTCCACTTTCCATCTGCCATGCATTGGCTTGTTCTTGTCCCAGCAAGGTTGTAACTGTAAACAAAAAGATCCGGTTATCAGAAAGCTTAACGAACATGGAGAAGCATCAAGTTGTTCTTTGCAAGGAAGATTACTATTTCTCATAAACAGACTTAAGAGTCCAGGTCTGAAATCCTCTAGTTCTAGCACTTACTGACCTCAAAGGAAGTTCAGATTCAAATATGAAAAATTGTTAGTATTTGCGTATTACAAATGTCCAGACAAAAGGCTTGATAGAACCAGATGTTTTGCCATTTCAACTGTATATCCTATCTTACATATTAATTTCTGCAAGTGATTAATACTGTGGATATATGTAAGTAGTGAGCGTTGTTCTGTGATTGCTAATGTAAATGTTATGGTTTCTTGGGAGGAGTTCCTAGCTAATTATGGCAATTAGGATCAAACTGTTGCAAAGAACTCAGCACTCTTTAGAGCTAAAGTCACTGAGGTGCATCATTTTATTTTAATGCCAGATAGCCCAATTCAATTTCCATATGCACTCTAAATGCTTCTCTCCCATCCTCTGTACTGATATTAGTAGCTCTTACTCCAAGTTTTAAAGAAATGTTCATCATGTATCTGTCATTACAATATCACACAGCTGAAAACCATTAAATTATAATTAGCAAAGCTAAATCAAGTCCCATTGCTACATTTGTTGCCATAGATGAGTTTATTTATTCCTTATTTTGCTCTTCTTTTGCAGAAGGAGGAGGTAGCTGAGGTTGTTGATATTCTTCAGTGAACTCTAGCTTATTTCTCATCTATTACCTTCCCAGGTAAGCACTGTTTATTTATTAATTACCCAAGTAAAATGAACTGTATGTTGCTATCAAATGTGTCTCTGCATTTACTGTAACTATTTTTCTTTAAGTGTGTCCTCATTTCTAAAACTGGCAAGTAGCCTTGAGTAAAAGTGTATTTGCTTTAGGGACTAAATTAGGATTAACCTCATGTTTTCACTTACTGAGCTTGGAAAGGCATAGAAACAAAATTTTCAGTCTCCAGAGCCTAACAGTGTAACATCTTAGATGGAGATTATCTTCTCTCTGCTGTAGGATTTCATCTCATGATGTAATAAGAGGATTTAAAAAGCAGGGGAAAGCAGTCCAGAATAAATCTTTGCATAAAATCTCTGCTGTTTTGATGGTTTCTGTATCTGTAAGACATCGCTTTGGAGTAGCAGAGCTCCAGGATGTTATAGCCAAGACTGAACAGAGGAGGATCACCAGATATGCAATTTTTTTTTTAGTTTCTGAAGTGGAGGTAGGCTTTTATGTGCGATTTTCCAAGTTCCCTGGCTTGCAATACTGCAGCAGGTGATACTAGAACGTAATTTTGTGGTTTAAGTTATTTGTTTAACAGCATGAGGAAGGGAATGCTTACCCTGGTTCACATGAAAAACTTATAGAACTCTGATAGTGGAGGTCTATAAAATCAATTTTTCCATGCTGCAAGGGTCCAGGACTGGGGCATCTCTTTGCTGCTAATTAAAGATAAAAAAAGAGGATAATATTTCATGAGGCATGAAGCTAGGATAATGGAAATGAGTTCATCTTAAAGGGGTCCCGATGTCTTTCATGTTTCTCCACTCCCATGTATTACATTTTGTCAGTCTAGCTACTCTATGTTTCTATCAAAATATAGTAGTTTCAAAGTTTTTGTGATCAAATAACTTTTAACATTTGCTTGTCTGAGGAAAATAACTTCTGTGCAATGAAATTATAAAAATGAACACAGAGGGATACAATAAATGCAGGTATTATCAAGCAGTATACGTCATTAGAGTATAAGTACTGCTGGGCCACGTCCGATTAAGGTTCACCTCGTCTGCGTCCAATCTCTGTCACTATCTAGGAGCAGAGGCTTAAGGGAAAGCGTGGGACGTGTATGGGAAGATCCTTCCCCTGTTACTTGCCCCTCTTCTCCCCCACACTCAGTTGTCTTCCGACAAGTAAGGAAAGAACAATCAGAAAACAGAAGTATATCAGTTTAAATATACTGGATTAATCACAAGGACTACAAAATATCCTTTTCAGGTCAGTGCATGGCATGTCAGCAAGATGGTGTAAAATCTAGGAATAGGATTTACTTTGTTTTACTTACGTAGGCATAACAGGGTATTGAGAGGCCACTTGCCAGTCGGGAGGCAGGTGTACTTCCTTTGGCCGTTATTGGGGACGAACCCAGGCCTACAGGTATATTCTATTTCCTCACCCACATCATACACGCTTTTGTTTACATCAATTGTGGCAAATAGCACTTCTGGTGGCCTGGGACAGACTGGAGGAAAGGAGACACTTTACAAGAAATTGGGCAGAAAGTTGGAGTTGTCTTTACTCCTCAACTGGAAGCACAGGTTTCTGTATTATCAACTATAGCATGTTCCTGCACTGAGCTAAACGGTCCTTCTGTAATCTATAGGTACGTAACTTACTGAGGCAGCTGATGGCTGCTGTAAGTATTAGCCAGAAAAAAATAAGTTCTTCCTCTTCTCCTTGGCGGATCTATCGGTGACCCCAGTTAGATTTTGTGTCACTTTCTTTTACTAAAATTTACTTTGGCTTCAAAATGGATTTATGAAGGTATTCTGCGAAGTGAGTCAATGACGGTAAGTTATCTTGGGCAAAAGAGGGTGAGAGGGACTTTTAGAAGCAAACTAATGCATTTCATTTTTAATCTAAATTAGTTTGATGGGGTCAGCCTGAAATGAGATTTTTTTTTTTAAATTAAATTCATTTTTCTCTGTTTTCCCCAGTTTTTCTGTTCAGTGGGGCAAACACTCTGTTACATTAGACAATTCTGATTCCAAAACAGCTTTAACATGTTGACAGCATGAACAACTCATCACTCAGTGAGAACAGGAGGGGAGCAGTGAGGGAGGAATGGAGGGTGCAGACTGTGCTTCTGCAAAGGATGTGGAGAGAGGCTCCTGCTGAGATTGTGGGGAGAGAACAGAGGAACACAAAGCTCATGCTGTAGAGATGCATCACAGAGGGAGAGAGTACATGAAACGGTGCCCAGAGCCCTTGGCGTGGAAGAAAGGAGGAGAAAAGCAAGGCAGGAGCTGTGCCAGGCAGCCCCTGCAACGGAAGGGAAAGCAAGGTGAGCAGGGAGCTGGGCAGAGGGACGGAGCGAGGTTAACTCCTGGCACACGCAATGCCCCCAGCATGCAGGCAGCGTGGCTTCCACAGCTTCTGTCAATATTTCTTCTGTTTTCCTCCATTTTATACTTTTGTATACAGCAATTCACCTCACCGTAGGAAGGGACAGAGGAAAGAATGGAATGGAAAAAGAGAGGAAATAGGTTTCAGAGAAAATTCCCCTTCAAAACACTTGACCAGAATTGTCTGAAGGCTTTAAAATCCTGTTGCTTTCTCCAGCTTCCCTCATTCACACTTCAGAATAGTATTGGCTGTTAGAAAGTGGAAGATGCTTACCTTTTGCTGCAAGAGCACAGTGGCTCAGAGCAACTACGCACGCAACCAGTGCCAGAGAGTACATTGCTGCCAGTCCGCAAGCCCAAATGACCCTCAGACCAGTGTTCCTTCTCTTAAAAATAAGGGCATCCACAAAAGGATGGTTACATATTAACTCTTTGTATTTATTCCCATCCCAGTAAACAGAAGATAAAAGGTTCCTTGTGTGGCGTGTAATAAAGGATGAAACAACCATCACATGTTGCATTTGTACATAATGCAGGAATTCAAATGGCGATCTCTGCTGAAAACATCTCCTCTCCGGTTGTTTCTGCAGAGCATCTCCTGTTGGGACCGATGTTTCTGAAAAAAACAATATTATCTTCTCAGCGTTTTTAGAGGATGAGGATGTTTGGAATACGATATTGGATCACATAATAGAAGTGTCACTAAGAAGCTTTTGTTTATCACTGGAGTGTGTACATTTGTATGTACCGAAGAGTCCTGAGAGTTATAACAAAATCTTCTTAAGATGAAATGATTAGTGTTGGAGTGACATTGGTATTGTCATACGCCTCCAGTGATGATATCAACTTCATGGCCTTTTATACTAGGTGATGATCTGGCCTGAATTTCGGGCTTCAGGAGCCTGTTTGATCAGATTCATGCCGTCAATAAGCATCTTTCAATTAACAGATAACTAAAAGTAGCAGAGCCGGGGCTCACAATGCCAGCGCTGAAGGAAAAGTGAAATAATGATTCTGGACTCTGCTTATTTGTGACAAGGGGGTCAAACTCAAATAATATTTTTGGGTGGTATAAAAACTTGTTTTGGTGCTATTATTTGGGGTCACTAAGTCGAAACTCCACAGATACCAGCTGAGGTTCTGATCACTGCAGTTCTCCTAATTTAGCAGATTTGAACTGCAGGAGCATCTGAAGTGCAACCAAAATAACATTTGTGTAATCATTGTTCCACAGTTTGGTGTTTCTAATCTAAGTATCCTCCTTCCCTGCTGACTCACAGCCTGTGAGGGGGAGTGAGGGACATTTGAAGCTCTAACGAGAAGCTAGGTTATGTCAAACTCTTACTGCTGTGATCTCAAATAGTTTGTTTGGTTTTGTTTTATAAAGTTTCTCTGTTTGCATTTAAAACACAAATTCTAGCCACAACATTAAACAATTAGGAACATGCTATTCTTCTCAGAAAGAAAATGCTGTGAGTGTTCTGCTCCAAATATTTACCAAATACACAGTGCTAAAGGGCAAAGTACCACTGCTAAATCAACAGGAAAAAATGGACTTAATTTTCTGTATTTACATCTGATTATTTTTCCATTTGTCACAGCCTGCTTCTTCCTCTTGTCTTTCTCTACAAAATTTCGCAACTATCTTTTCCCTTCCCAACGCACTGCAATGCTGTAATGAACTTTCTTGCCTCTGATTTAAATCCCTCCTTAGATCTGCCTGCTATTTTGATTACATTCCTTTCTGTGTTTAAAATAGCAGAGGAATAGATGGGCACAATTTTATCCATTTCAACGTTGACCGTATGAGCATTTCTCACTGTGCTCAGCAGATGGCAGAATGTACTCTACCATATACCATACAGAGAGAAACTTGAACTGAAAAGTTTTCTATACTACTCTAGGAAGAGGAAAAAAAATTGGCTTCAACTATGTGCACATTAATTTTTCCACAGATTTTGTGTGTGATAACTTTACTGCTTTTAAAATTGAGAGTAAAACTGAATAGTTGCGTATGAAACTGAAAGAGGAGTGAATATTCAAGTATGCGTTTCACACAACTGCGTAATAACTGCCAATATTGTGATTCCTTTTGAAAACTTATTTCTCTGCAATAAGAAGCATTAGAAAGTATGTTACAAATAACTCTGTCTTTTCCAGTAACTGGAGAAGAAGTGATTATTATTGTATGGATTCACCTTGGCAGAGCATGAGCAAACCAACCTAGTTCTTTCTGTACTTGGTGATAGTATGCAATTACATATACATCATCTGATTTTTCCATCAAATCCAACCCACTCCTTTAGCACGTGTCCCGTTTATTGCTACGGCTCCTAGAAACCGAATCATGAAGCAGAACTTTGTTTCGTTAGTGACCATATAAATGGTCACAGAGCAGACTGATGGTCTCTACCACAAATAGTATAATATTCTAAGGAAAGAAATGGTAGCTGCAAGCAGAGAAAGTAGTACAAGAACACCCTGAGATGATATCAGCTAGCATGGTATGCTAGCATCAGTATCGCACATATTGTTACCTGATTTTGTGCTAGCATAACCTAAAAGGAGAATACGCAGGAGCGATGTGAACAAACTGGCTTTGCAGAAGCGGTGTTGCCCAGATAAAAATGTGAAGGGCAGCATAGCAGAGCTCGAGAGTGCATGGTTGAACAGACAGCAATTAAATGATGGAGACTGGCATCACTGGCTGATCAGAGTGGTTTCAGTAAGGAATAAGAGAGAGGCAGAGGATAAGCCAGCAAAGGCCTTAAAAGTGAAGGTAAAGTTGTGATATGGAAGAGAAGGAGCGAAAAAATAGTAGAGGGATGCTAAAAGAAAAATGATGATGAAAAACACCCTATGCAGCAGCATTCTTCATTTACACAAGGGGTCAGCTGGAGCTGTCATGATAATAGGAAAAGACATTGTAATAATCGGGACACAAGATAATGAGAAGGTAGGCAAAGACTTTCAGACAGGAATTGGTCTCTCCTAGTGATATTATGCAGAAAGTTTGCAAGAACTAGACAGACTGAAGGTCAGTGCAAGGTAACAGTTCCCCCAGCTAATGAGCCAGGCCTTATATCCTTCTTCCAATCTGTCTGTCTGCTTCTCTATTTGATGTTGTAATTTTCCTGATATTGTAGGATATGTCACACCTCCGATCCTGCCACAAACCTCCTGGCAGTCAGTCCTTCGGGACAATAAGTGTTGGGTCTGCATTACCCACCATTCTCAAGATTTTATGACTGTTCTTCAACCAGAAAATGCATGACACAGCCAGTTCAAAATGCAGATGTTTCTCAAAACAACAGGAATGTATTGATTACAGATACTGAGGTCAAATATTGAAGAGAAGCCTGAATGCAGTCCTCCCTCACGTGCCAGCATTTGCTTGCTGAGGCACTCTCTCTGGCATGAAAGCTGGCCATGGGACTGTACTTAGACCAACAATTTCATCCTTTTCCTGCAAGGATAAGATACTCGGATTCCAGCTTCCTTCATGCTGTTCCTTTTGTTTCATATGTCCATCACTGGGTTTTCGTGTGTACACCCGTTCCTCTCTCCGGAGTATGAAGAGGCAATGGTCAGATGGCTAATGGATGTATCCATCTTCCTCTGCAGGAGCAGGTGTTAAGTCACAGGTCCAATCATGGCCCTTCATGTTGCCAAGATAGTTCTATTAATATTTGTTCAAAGTTCATTTATGCACTGCACAAACGTTTTTATCGTCTCTACTCAATGCATCCAATATTGAAGTGAATGCTCCATTGCACTGAAGAGATAAGAAATAAAAAGTAAGAAGGTAAACTGAGTCATTTTTAGCCTTAAAGAAAAATAATTGTATTCAGTTCTGGACAAGTTGAAACTATTCCTACTTCCTAGGTATTAGTTGTGTTTCATATTTAATGTAGAACTGTATAGACAATTTAGATGAATACATTAATTATTAGCAAAACATTCAGCCAGCTGGAAGCCAAGACCCATTTCCAGTGGTTTATTTTCTAGTGAATGTTTGTATTTCATGTATTTGGAGATGTTGGAAGTAAGCACACAGTAACTGTTACTGACCTGAAAGAACGTCTCTGTGACATGAAAAGTAACCAGTGTCCGTATAATTCTTAAGAATATTATTTTCACTTAGTAGCATATTTTAGGGGTAAACTGCAGTTCTAGTTACCACTGTTGTCCCACAATGGTTTCTCTGAAGTTAGCGAAATAATTATCGTTTTAGTCCTAGACCTTAAATCCCTTTAAGCACACACCAGTTTACTGGAAGTGCGGTATTAAAATACCGAATCCTGTATTAATCAGAGATGTCAGAGGGCTGGCACTAACACATTTTCCAGGTGATAGCAGGCCTATATTCTCTCACAGAGGCATGAAGGTATTCTAGTTTTCACATACATTAAATTTACAGTGTACAAAACCAGAAAGCATTGTAAAGCTACTTCTTCCTCTTTGCCTTCTCATTTCCTGCACAGAAAACCCA
Source organism: Nipponia nippon (assembly GCF_047370975.1). Classification (NCBI taxonomy): domain Eukaryota; kingdom Metazoa; phylum Chordata; class Aves; order Pelecaniformes; family Threskiornithidae; genus Nipponia; species Nipponia nippon. Next base: position 8,130,219 of record NW_028262330.1, read on the forward strand.
GAGAACCTCTCTCACAGGTGTAATGTGACCCAGATATTGTGAAACAGTCTGTTCCTCTGAAAAACTCTTCAAAACTCTGTCTAAAAAATCCTGCGTTAGATTTCTTTAGTGGGGATGTTAAATTATGAAGCCTTGGGGGCAAATTATTCTCTGAGAGTTTGAATCTGCAGTGAACAGATCTGCAAGGGACAATTTTTAAGCTGTGGATGTAAAAGCGCAGTATGGAGCCATAGACCTTCTCGCCCTTTTTTGCCTTGCCCCACCTTTTTGCCTTTTCCCTCAGTGCAGGTGTAGAGATACACAGTTGTATTCAAGGAAGAAGCCAGCCGGCCATCCTAAGAGAGAGGCCAGAACAGACAGGGTGCTCTCCAAGCTCAAGCCAAACTGTTTCGCTTTTTCCTGTCAAGCTTGAAACAAAGATTCAAGATTCCCTTCATCGTTATTGTTCTGCTTTCTATTAAGCTAGATGCCACAGGTTTCTGTGAGAGCAGCATCTGGCCTTTTAATTTATTTATATATATATATATAAATATATATATATCATTATTCTAGATATATTATTTTATATATATTATTATTATTTATATAATTATATTTTTATATTTTATATATATATATCTCCTTAGGTTATCATCTTGTTTACAAGCTGGAGAGAGTTCAGACCTGGTCAGGATCTGATGCAAGTTCTCCAAGGAAAGCGCACTGCTGCAGGAATGCACTTTACACTTTCAGTACATCAAAAATGTCATTAGCATTTTACCACTTTGATCCAGCAGAGCAATCCTTGCTAGTTTTTGTGCTAGGATGACTCCATCCCTCCCGATAAAGGATTTCTCTGGGTAAACGAGAATGCTCTTAAATTGCCTGTGCCTCCCTTGGCACATTGCCTTCATACTATCAGAAAGCCCAGCTACCACCAGATTTATTTACTGCCACTCTTTGGTTTTCCCAAATGACGGATAAGGGGATCAATAATCGAGAAGCCGTTCAGTATATTCATCCATATTAAAAACTTGATTGAAAAGTGCATGTGTCTAAAAGCAGCCTAGAATCGATGCTCTTTGGCTGTGTCGGAGACGTGCATTGGTATCACCTAATAAATCGACAGCTTCAATGTAGATAGATCCTATGATCTCTATTAACCCATGGATATCATCTGTTAAATTCTTTCTGGGCGGAAGTCCAGAGTGTTCCAGATGAATAAATCTACCTTCTTTGTGATTCAGCTCCTGTACGGTGTAATCAAAAAGTGGATACTGATCTCCCTTATAGTCTAAAGTGAAACCTTCACGAGCCAGGCGGACTCTTCTCATTCATTGACTTCATCCGAGGGATTTTATCGATGTTTTTATATGTGATTTGAAACAATTTATATACAACTAACAAAATTGCAAGATTAGGATTTTTTTCCCCGAATCTTTATTAATCAACACAAATAGTTGACTATCATTTTTCCTCACATATTTTTAATCTGGTATTCTTAGCAAATTTACTCTGAAAGGGGAAATTCTCAACTTCGCTGTTGGCTGACAAGTCTGAAAAAGCTAAAAAGTAGTCTCGGAACTGAAAATTTCACAAAATGTTGGATCCAGAGGGAAGGCCGTTGACTTTCACAAGCTGATTTTTTTAAGAGTGTCCTTGAATGTTTAAGCACAAGTGGGTGAGTTTAGGGCTAGTGCAATAGGAAAGATTAGTTTGTCTTGAGCTAGACGTTTTGCTAGAAAATCACGCTGCTGTTGAAGCTTCCTCGTACACCTCTGATGTAGCCCATATCTGATGCTCATGACATCGCATTATTCTGCGTCTGGATCCTGTTAACAGCCTCGTATTGTGCCACGAAGTATGGTACTTTTATAGTGTGGACCATTAGAGAGTAGGAAGATATCAATAAACTAATTTCACTTTGTAACAGCCTGTAATCTCCAGCAATAAATCCAGAGCGAAGCCTTTCTAAGAGGAAGCAGATTTTGAAGGAGCCAGTATCAATAACTGGAATCAGATTTTCAGAAGGGCTCAAATTCTATTTAGACAACTAAATGAAGGCCATGCTTTTAAAAGTGCTCACTTTATTAAAGTAAATTTTTGGTGTATTGGGTTCTTCGGAAAATGTGACTACCTCTTTCGGTTTCCAGAAGGCCACTCAGCTGCTTTGACAATCTCCACATGTATCTCTAAAAAATTGTTATTCTAGTGTTGTAATCTGCATCATCATCTAGCCAGGTTTTCCTTGGAGTTTTGCATTTATTTTGTAATTTTATGTAAAAATAACAAAAATAAATATCAGAGGTCGATTTCCTTTATTCATTGCACATGGAGACTTTTCATTGCACATGGAGACACAGAGATGCTGCCAGCATTTTTGTAACAGAATGAAATAAAATTGCAATCATTCCAACATTGCCAGAACTGATACCAGTGACATTCTCATAAATTCAAGTTTTGAAAAGAGAAGATGTCCAGGTGTTTTGGAGAGAACAGGTCATGAGCGTTCTAAGGAGTGCATAGTATTTATGATACAAGTTGAAAATGCACAGAAAGCACATGTATGTACACTTGCTACACATTTTATTCCTTTTTTTTCTTATTTCTAGGAAAAAAAAATCATCTCATTTTTCTCCCCGTCGCCTAAGCATGTGGTCATTAATGAGAGGGTCGTTGTATTTTCCATGACTGTCAGAGTATAGTCAAGTTGAATATTACTCCACTGTACAATTTGGCTTAACCACTGTTCCAGACCTTTTTCAAGCCAGCTGCCTGGCTCTTATATCACAGCCATGACATAATACATCTGGAACAAAATCGACTGGCACTTGCATCTGGGATGCTCTGGGTTTTATTTCCTTAGCAGCATTGTGGGTGAGATGTCTGATTTTTAAAATTATGTTTTCTAGAACAAAACTATTTTCAAATGCAATTCATGTTGAAAGAGCATCTGTAGCATTTTATTTTCTTACAAACAGCGATTTGGGGCTATTAATGTCACCATACCTTGTGGAACTGAATGGCAGCATGAGCCTTACTTAACGCAACCTAAGGAGATGTTCCCTTGTTATGATATGTATTAGTCTGCTAATCTTTTCAGTCTTTAATCCACAATACTGGATTAAAAGACCAAAAATAGTCCCTACTGTCATTAAAGGACAGTTTCTGGGTTTTTTTGAAAATGAAAATTCTGGTGGGGACTTGAATGAATGTTAAATCCTAACAAACAGAATCCTTCCTCGTGTTATGTCTCTGCGGCCTACAGGTTTTCCACACTTCATTTTTCAGTTAGCTGTCACTTCGGGGTTTTGAAATGTTTTTTTTTTTTTAAATTAAGGTCAGCTTGTTTTGTGCGTCACTGTTTTCTCTTTTCAGTTCTTCTAGATTAAACAAATATTTTAAAGCCGTGTTTGTCCAGCCAAACTCTTGTCATTCCAGTTATTAGTGTTTCCATAAGCGTAAACACTTGTGTAGAGCACAGACGGACGTGGTGTAATTGGAAATCATACCATTGAAAATGGCATTCTGCTTTCTCTACATCAACATGTCATAACATAATGGTGGCACAGAAAAAGAAGTGAATAGCCTGTATATTCCAGCTGGTATGATTTTATTTTCTTCTCATGTTTATTCTCTAGAATAAACCAAATGCAACATGAAAGTTACTATTTCTTGTATATGTGATAAATGATACTCAGCTGTCAAAAATAATAATTTGAAGTATGAGATATATAGTATCTATTTACACTTCATCTTCACATGACAAAATTCTACTCAGCTTACTCTTGCAAAATTATCATACCTTTCAGTAGAAGATTTGTGGAAACATGGTAAATAAAATAGACCTTTCTGTTCACATTGAAATAGTGGGAAATTTCACTTTGACTTCAGTGTCAGCGAGATGACATCGCATGGCCTGTATCTAGCGTAAAGAAACTGTATGTATTGCCCTGGTATGTCAGGAGCTATCTGATGCTAGACAGGCTGATATTCCAAACCCGTTGTTTTCCAGCAACCAAGCAGTAGAAAGTAATTTACTCTTTGTTTCAGTTTAGTGTTGGAAAAGCCCACTGGAGATTCGAACAGACTATCGGGGAAAGGCTTCAGTGCAGTGCAGCGACTCTGCTTTCCTAACCTGTTTTTGATGGACATATTTTACTCTTCAAGGGATCACATATAGACGTACGTACAGAGTTCCTTTTACCTGCAGACTTAAACCCTACATGTACAGCTGCCACTTTTAATGCAGAAAGACTGGAAAAAATAGTTTTTTGAGGGTAACTTTTCATCAGCTGGCAGCGATACAGTAAATATTTTTTCTTTAGTTAAAGAGGAGGAAGGCCGTAGGAGTGGTGGTGCTGGTTCAGGCAGGGCCCATTTAACCCAGTGTTTTGTCTCTAACAGTGCCCACTGGCGCACACCTAAGAAGCAGCAAGAACAGGGCAAGCAGACGTATACTTCCTCCTCAGAATCTCTTCATTTCTGGGCGTTTTCTGTTTAGGGAATTTTCCGAGCCAGCTGTGGTCTGTGTTCAGTGACATCCAACGCTCGTCTCTCCCAGGCTTTCTCACTCCCCTGAGCCCATGCAAGCGCCCTGCACCAGCGCTGGGTTCTTGCGTTTGGTTCTTCTGGGCAAGGAATTCCAGGGGTCAAGAACCCACCTACTTTGTTTCCTACAAACCTGCGTGCCATGCTTCTCTGAATGAATAATGGAGGCTCTCTTTAGTTGGTACAAGAGAGGTTTGTTCTTTTCTCCACATCGTTTGAGTGCTTTGTTTCTATTTCAAAGTCTCAGTCTTTCTGCCTTTTTTGTGTGTACAGTTAAAGACGGAAAATTTGCCTACACAAGAGAATTGTTCTGATGTACTCAAAAGAATGTGAATTATTTTTTGCAAGAGATATTCAAAATTTTCCGGAGCGATTGCTGGTGGAAGGACAAAATCTGCAAAACAACAATGATAGCAAATACTCCAGCTGAGGCAGAAAATTTTATTTGTACAATCTAGAAAGAGATAAAACCTATAAAACATCCCAAAGGACCCCCAACACATTTCGATGTATAACAGCACCAAGCTCTGATTGCGCTGTATAACTAGGAGATGTTTTAGGATGTTCCTAATACGCCTGAGATACGAGAAAAGCAAACAATAGGTTGTCACTCAGTATTCTGATGAGAACACGGATATAAAAAATGTCTTCTACGCTCAACGTTCTGTATATCATCCGCCATTTATTTCCAGTTCTATGGAGAGCTGCTGCGAGGGTAATTCACAGGCAGCTACAAGATACCTGCATAAGGAATGGGTTGTGCACCACTTTCAAGGAAACTCAAGTTGGAATAATGGCATCATTTACATGTCGCAAAGGGAAGTGGGATTTTGCTGATTAGGACATATCAATGAACTGTAATTTCATCCCTGGCAAATGATTAGTTATTAGGATATGCCATTTTTTCCCCAGAATTTTTCAGGAATTTTTCTTCTGCGACATTTCATCTCTCATAGGACTTTTTTCTGTACTTAGTCGTTTTGACTGTGTTTTGGTACATACATTCGAACTTTCACATTAGTACTAGCATGTGTAAACAAACTGCCTGTCACATGGAGTAATTTAATAATAAAATCTGTCTAATGTCCCAGTGTTTCCCAACCCGCAGTCTGAGTAACTTTGAAGGGAAAAGGGCAGAGAAGAGAGTTAGTGTAAATACAGAAAGACAGAGCTAGTGTTGTGCAGACTGTGAAGGCACAGATGCAGAACCAGGGTTGATATAGAGAGAGACAAAATATTTCTACCTCCTTCTCACCACTCGGATACCAGCCATACAAACACTCGCGCAAATGTATTTATTTATGTTCCCACATCCTACCTTTTCCTAATTTTTGGAAACATTTAGGGTACATTGTTGCCAAAGTGTCTGGGTAAGAAGAATAAACAGTTTTGTTGATGAATGCGTAGTAGGCTCTGGAAAAACCATAGGAGTAGTGGACATTATCTCATAATTAATAGCTACTGGTCAAAAAATGACAAACTTATGAAAGGGAGTTCAAAACTAAAGTCTATAGGTGATCTCAGGCAAAGAATGTGTTGCGTGGAAAAAGAAATTAGGAAAACCTGGCTTCTGAAATTTGACTCTGAAGTCCAGCCACTAGTGGGAAATGTTAACTGCTTTTTACTTAATTATGGCAAGTAATTATTCCGCAGTAGTTGCTGGTAGAAATGTCTCATAAGTTGACTGCATGGAAATTCCTTTGGAAGATGAGACCGGGTGAAGCAAATCATTTGTAGCCAGGGGGTTTGCAATGATCAAGTCATCGTTCCTAAAAGGGATTTGGAAAATAGCTACTCGTTCTGATAGCTCTCTAGAAGAGGAAGTGGTTGTAATTTGCTTTGAAATGCGAGGAGAAATTAGGTTGTGAACTTCCTTACAGCCCTCAAGCAGGAAGCGATTCCTGTTTGTTGAGTATTTCTTACAAGCAGGAAATAATAGAGAGCCACAGTTGCCAAAGACGCTGATGAAGGTGTTCTCCTTGGCTTTGCCTTTGAGCTGATCTGATGCAGCGCATGTGAATAGGGACGGAGCAATCCAGACACTTTTCCTTTAGGAAGGACACACTTTTTAAATTGCTTTTTGATCCAAAAATAATACAGGCAGTAGCGTGCTGATCCAGCAGATGAGTAAAAAGAGAAGGCATTTCACAGGCAGCAGAATGACTCTAAGAAACCTCTTTCAAAACGAACACAGATGCTTGCACTTACAGGCCTAGGGTGGTATTAATGCAAATATAGAAAGGACTTGAGACGTTGTCCTTGTTACAGCAATAATCAAATTATTCAGAGAAAAACTCATAAACCATCCAATGGGAACTTCTATCAGGGACAAACTCTCTAGGATATTATTCAAATATTGATACAGGAGTAAATTTGTTATCAGAAGACCCCATAAATGGCGCTTTGGAGTCAGGAATTCTGGAGCTTCTTGCCAGGAGATTGGCAAAGCTGGTACTCTGACGGAATAACCATATATATGCCCACAAACAACGATGACGCCGACTCCTTGTCCAGATGGCCTGAATCAGAAACCAATTGCGAATGCTGCCCTGAGCAGAAGAGCAAGTCACGGGCTGCTGGTGGGAACGTGCGCGCACAGGAGGAGATGGCAGACGTCTTTCCTCCAGTAGTTTGCAGAGGAAGGCTGAGGTCCCGTGTCACCCACAGGGCCTGAGCGCAGAGTAGGAAAAACGGGTGTGCAAGCAACTAAAAGCCTCCCAGCAAGGAGATGCTGCCGTTGGGTTAGCATATACCAAAAGCATCTGCTGAAGGGAACGTAGCATGCCTTCATAGCACCGCTGCAAGGGTGCCCTGAATCTTGACATTTGACGGTGAATACATACACATATATAAAAAAGCATTGTCTAAGTGGCATGTGTCCAAAACACAGTAGCAAGGGGAGTTATATATTATATACAGTAAAGGGAAGGTTGTGTTATAATGGTTGTCTGAGGATTGCTATGCACACATAATAGATTTTTTTCTCTTGCCTGATGGGTATGATCACAACATACAAATAATTATTCGGTTTGAGATGAAATGATTGCTTTACAGAGGCAGAGTAAAGTGATCCTAGCATGATCTCATAGTGCCACGACGGGTGCGGTTTGGCTCGTCCCTGGGGCCTAAGGCGGCAATGGGCAGGTGCTGGAACTAAGAGCCGGGGGCACTCGCCGATGTTTCGATGAATGAGTCTTCAGCAGAGTCGCTCTCAGGAAAGAAACTGGAATCCAAAATGATTCAGCAGGTTTGTGAGGTTCTGAGGAACAACCAAACGTACAGATTGCCCCGAATCTGATGCAATGAGAGCTGCATCTGATTCAGGCCGATTCTCCAGTGTTGGTAGCTATGTTTGTAATACCGCGCTAAAGGAGCAGAAATAAATACGTCCCATATTTCTTGATAGAACACTTAATGAGAGTACAAAATGTTTCTTAGTGCTCCTCATGCTTTGGCATAAGTTAATTAAGGCAAGAAGAATCTATTCCCTCTGAAGAGGAATAAGGGATTTGAAACGTGTAGAATAGGTAGAAACCAAATAAAAAATCGTTAGATTGTATTGAATTTCAGATCAAATTTGAAAGTAGTTGCTTGCAAAATAAAAGTCCATGAAGCAAGGGTGTATGGGAACAGCTTATAGGGCATCTGGCTTGATTCTAAAAGCTTAGAAAAAAAGCGGGGCTATCTCTGTCATCAGTTATTTGATGAAATGCCATGGACATACCAGTTCAGCCAGGCTGCACCCAGAAACCCAGGTTTTAAAATTAAGAATAAGATAGCATGTAACAAGTCATTTCTGTTCTGTGGTAAACGTCCGTGTGCACTTTTCCCATCAGCAAGTAAGACTTAATTTGTGTTAATTAGCTTGCTTTCATTCTTGTGAAATAAAACATATTACACATGCTTACACAGACAGACTTCGGAGCATGTAGATATATTGGGGTAGAGGAACTTTTAATAAGCATCCATTTCCCCTATGTGAAAATTTGTAGCCATGGGAATAACATCTATTAAAAAAATCATGATTAGGGCTTGGGTTTTTTGTTTAGCACATACTGTGTTTTTACACACAGGCAGTCATGCTTTACGTGGTGTTTTTCTGAATGTGTGGAGATACTGTATAAATTGCAATATGAGAGAATGTATGTATGCCATAGGCAGATAATATTTCTATGTCCAGGGACTTGTGAACATTTTGCATGTAATGTGAATAAATGAAGATGAACGGTTCTGTTATTTTACAGAATACTTTATTACATTATCAGTGTGCTGCAAAAAGCACAGTAAAAGTCTTTTGTGTATGTGTTGGGTGTGTTAGTTAGTGGAAAAGACTTAGTGTACGTTTCCTACGCTTTTTGTTGAAGATATTTATGTGGTAAGGTAAATTAAAGATATGACACGCTGCAGCGGGGCAAGGCAGTGAGGCCGCTCTTCTCTTGTGTTTGTTGTACGTCCGGCGGGTGTTGTGCGGTGTACGGTTGTTCAGTATGGCCTCAAACAGCATTTGCAGGTATGCTGTCGGGTCTCTGGGTTGCAGGAAGGGGAAAGGTTTGTGAAGGAGAGCATCTGGGCTGCACCTTTGTTGTGGTGGTGGTGGAATAACGTATCTCACGGTAGGTACAGGAAGCACGCGCTGTGAAAGTGGCAGAGAGCGGCAGGGTGTAGGTTGGCCAGGCTCTTTGCGATGGTGGTGGTTGTGCTTGTGGCACGGGGTAGCAGCTGCACCGAGTAAAGGTAACGGGGAGGCAGCGCTGCAGTGCCGGGGTCACCCGGGCCTGTTGCTGCCAGGTCCCTGCCCGGGCCCGGGGGCTGCTGAGGGCAGCAGCACCGCTTGGTGCCGGGGCCCGCTTTGGAGGGAAGGTGTCAGTTTCCATGGCTGACACAGAGGAAATTCTGTGTCTGAGCTGCCTTCTGTGTCTGCCTGTGTGTGAAGGCAGGCAGCTGCTGTGTGTGTGTGAGGCAGAGAGAGAAGGGAGCCGAGGGTCTGTGTGCGGTGTGCGTGAGGGAAGCCTGGGTGGGTGTGAGAGAGAGAGGAACCGCTGAGCGTGAGGGGAACCGGTGTGTGGTTTGGGGGGAGCTGGGGTGTGCACGGAGAGCCAGTGGGGTGTGTGTGTGTGTGTGTGTGTGTGTGTCTGTGTGAGAGGAGCCGGTGTATGTGGGGACAGCCGTGGGGTGTGTGAGAGGAGTCAGTGTCTGTGGGGAGAGCCGGGGTGTGGGGGTGTGTGTGTGTGTGTGTGTGTGAGAGGAGCGGGTGTCGGTGGGGAGAGCCGGGGTGTGTGTGTGTGTGGAGCCGGTGTCTGTGGGGAGAGCCGGGATGTGTGTGTGTGTGTGGAGCCGGTGTCTGTGGGGAGAGCCGGGATGTGTGTGTGTGAGGGAAGCCGATGCGTGTGAGAAGAGCCGGTGTGCGTTACGCGTGTGTGTGAGAGGAGCCGCGGTGTGCAGGAGAGCCGGTGGGCGCCTGTGTGAGGGGCGGGGGCCGCTGACGAGAGGCGGCAGGTGCTGACGGAGCCCCCCCGCGGTGCGCGGGCTCCCCCCGGCGGGGGCCGGCCCCGCTGCGGGCCCGCCCCGCTCCGCCCCGCCGGCGGCCGGGGGCTCGCTCACCCCGCGGGCGGAGCAGCCGGCGCGGGCTCGGGGCCGGGATCCTCCTCCCGCTCCCTACGCGCCGCTCCGACGTCAGGCGCGGGAGCGGGAGGCAGCGCCCAGCGCCGCCGTTGCCAGAGACTCGGCGGCCGCCGGACGGGGCGGACGTCGGGGCGGCGACTCCCGGCGCGGCCCGGCTCCCGGCAGGGGGGTGGAGAGGAGGGCGCTATGGCCGACGTGTTCCCGGGCTCCGAGCCCGGCGCGGCTCCGGACGCGGCGCGGCGCTTCGCTCGCAAGGGGGCCCTGAGGCAGAAGAACGTGCACGAGGTGAAGGAGCACAAATTCATCGCGCGCTTCTTCAAGCAGCCCACCTTCTGCAGCCACTGCACCGACTTCATCTGGTGAGGGACCCCGGCCGCGCCTCTCCCCCCTCGCACCTACCGGCAGCCGCTCGCCTCGGCCCGGGCCCGCTCAGCTGTAGGGGATTCCCCGCTCCGGGGGCAGCCCCCGCCGCCCAGCCCGCCGAGCGCCCGACCCTCCCCTCCCACCCGCCGGTTCCCCGGTGCCGCCGTTTCGGTGTCGCCTCGCTGCCCCCGGCTCTGTCGCATCACCCTCCGAGGGGCTGCTGGCGGCCGCCGGTGCTCCGAGGGGCCCCTTCCCGAGCCTGGGGGCGAGGGGAGCCCCTGAACTTGCCGGCGCTCGGGGGGGCAGCGCCGGCCGGTGCCGCAGGGATCGGCTGGGGCTGCGGACATCGCTTCCCAAATCATCCAGATTTGTGTTTCCTCACCCACCTCTTGTCCCCCCCTCCCCGACCCGGATTCGGCTTGGCTTGGCTGGCTTCACCCGCGAAGCCCCTTCGCCGTGCCCGCCTTCCCGGAGCGCAGGGCAGCGCTACAGCTGCTGCAGCAGGAGCGCAGGGTTTTCTGTTTCAGACTGTGGGTGTTGCTGTGTGGCACAACTTCTGCAGCCCTGCCTTTAACTTTATGACCAGTGCCTGCTTTATTTCCTCCTGCCGCAGAGGGAGGGCAGGGAGATCGGGAACGCACACTGGCACTGCTGGTACATTTACGTGTTTAGGAAAGGGAGTTGTTGTTTGTTTTGGGTTGTTTTGGGTTTTTTTTTTTTTTTGAGAGAAGGGTTCCTGCTAGAGAGAGGGGAGGAAGGGAGGAAAACTTCCTACCAACACCTCATTACTAAGATGTTAGGGAAAAAAACATACCTACCAGTTCCTGCCGTGCCCTCTTCTGGGCAGGAGTGCAGCTCCGCCGCAGGCCGAGCCGCGGGGCGCTCCGCACCTCCGCGCTCCTCTCCCCGGCCGCGCGAGTGGGCGTGCGGCTCTGCTGGCTCCCGCCCTGCGCCCTCCGCGAGGTGAGGCAAGAGGAGCGGGTGTGTACCCGGCGTTTAGGCGAATGTTTTGTACATTCAGCACTCGCTGAAGGTAAGAGAGGAAGCCCAAGTTGCAACGAGTGTGCAACATAAACAACTTGGACTTCCTCTCCTTTACCTGAGATGTGGCTTAGCTTCAGCCTTGTTCTGCTGCTGAAGTTTTCACTGCAGGTTTCGTTGCTGAAAACGAGAGCTGTGATTTATGTTAGCCAAAGCTGTAGAAGATCTAGAGGGGTCCGCACCCAGCTGGCTCTGTGTCTGTGGCAGGTGTCTTGCTCTTTTCGTGTGTGTTTATGCATCTGGGCATAGACCGTTGCCTGCCTTCTTGAGTTCTCCTCAGTTTGCGTGCTGAAGAAAGGACTGTGATTGCTCCAGAAATGATTGAAATATATTTGCAGAGTAAGGAAGGAGAAGAAAGGAAGGAAAACTGAGATGGGTAGACTGCAGAAGAAATAAGGAGAAACGAGTTAACTTTTTGAGTGTGCTTTTTTTAAATTATTTTTTCATATTTGAAAAAAAAATTGCACAGTTTGGTATTGTAAAAGTGAGAGTCCCTCAGAAACTGCTTCAACGTTAACCTAGAACAGAGTGAATTGGGAGGTGTGAAAGAATGCTGCGGGGTTATTGTCGGGCTGTGTTCGTGCAGGTAACCAGCACAGTGGAAAACCAAAGTGGAATACCGTCATGAGAAAAGGCACCTGATGACAGGATGGATGTGAAAGTGGAAGGGTATCCTGTACCTGGCAGGTGGCAAGAGTAGCTGTGCTCTTTTGTCTTTTCTTGCTAGTGAGTCTAAGGAAGCTCCTAACATTCGTCGAAGGAGCATGTGACAACTCAAAAACTTTTCATTTCCTCATTTGAAGATGGGCAACTCTTGAATAAGCATCATACCCTGTAAAAAACGCTTCATCTATTTCCAACGTGACGTGTGGCAATTAACATATGTTTTAAGGTATAAAGATTAGTAACGACTACCTTTCAATGAACTATGCAGAGAGATGTTTTTTTAGATTGTGTTTGACTGGGTAATATTTACCGAAATAGTTTAGTGTCTCCTTATTTCTTAAACAACTTTCACCTATCTATCTGCTTTTTTTCTCAAGTGCTGATATTTCTTTTTTAAGACCTTTTACTTAAAATACATTGTAACTGATCAGGGAGTGGACTGCAGCTGGTTAGTATATGAATTCAGCACCAACACTGAAGAATGGCTGTGCTTTTGGAGTAGATAACACAGGAACGTTCTTTACAAATAAGTCTGTTTGAAAGGCCGAAAAATTATCTAAAGTCTGTTTCATGTTCTAGTCCTGCTGTCAGCTTTCCTGCAATTGCGTTTGCACAGTTCCAGTACATGCTTTTTACTTTTGTGAAGATAGGAGATAACAGCAGCAGTATGACAGTATAGTCACATATGCTGCCAAGTAAAAAAACAATTTTATATTTCTTCGTTTTTTCTCAGTTTAGGCCTACTCATAACAATAACAGGTAGAGACCGTTGCATAGAAATCTACAGAAATGCTCGACGCTGTGTAATTTCAGTTTCCACCTGAAGTAACAGTGTACTAAAGGTTTTGTCCCTTCTTTAAATAAATAAATTTAAAAAGTGGGAAAATTGTTGATTATAATTTTTTTAAAAACATTTCCACAAAATTTCATAATTAAACTTCATGTTGTTCATTTCATACAGCCTACTGGCTGGCTTCTACAGTTCATGGCTTTCATTCATTTGTCTTTTAGTGTAAGCAGCTCCAGCTCTCCAAATTAAAAACATTCTGCAAAGAGGGAAAATGCAGAGAAATGTTTATAGGGACGATACTCAAAACATTTATTTTTGTGGAAAGAGAATGTTGAATGTTTAAATATAAATAAATAAAACCAACAACAGTGCAATTTGCCAGAGGTATAATGTATGTCTGGACTCTAGATACCACGTACAATGCTTGTGCGTCACTGTATTCATTGGTAAAGTATTACAGGCACATTTGTATTTTGTTATGGAAATGAAGCAAGGAAGCTGGAAGAACAATCAGTATGAAACCAATGGGCCTGTCTTCTCATTTATATTGAAACAAGCAAAACCTTTAACCTGCCTCCTTTCCATACAACAAACAATGGGTATCTAGCTGAGGCGCGTTGAGGCGCGTAACATGCAATCCTAAAATTTGGATGAAAACCTAAGTCTGGTTTGTTTTATACGCCCTTGCTGGAACTTGGAATATTTTACATTGCTGTTAAGTATATGTGTGATATTAAATGAGTTGAAATATTATGCAATAATCAGAGATGACGTTAATTGTAGATCCAAGATAGCTTGTAAAATAATAATAATAAAAAAATTGTTGCCAGAAGCTGAAATTACATAGCTGGTGACAGCCATTGTTCTCTGCTTTGAAACGGGTGGGCTGTTCTGCGTTGTGTATTTTAAAATCTGTTGCTGTCTTAGCAGAATCTGAAGTAATTTAATATGAAGCTATTTTTATGTTGTTATAGATCATTGAGAAGAAATTATAACTAAACATACTAAGACAGTTCTTTTTTTTCTTTTCCTTTTTTATGCAGGGGATTTGGGAAACAAGGATTTCAGTGCCAAGGTAAGCCACAAATGCTTTGCTGGGTAGCACACGTTGTTGCATCTTACTTTGAAGGCAGCCAAAGCTTGCCTGCAGCAAGAAGGAAACGAGCCTGGAAAAACTAAGCCAGCATCTCTGGCTAAAGGAAGACAATTAAAATTCTAAAGGAAGACAATTATTCAATTAAATAACTATTGGTACTTATATAATATACATTGAACAATCAAGTAATTGTTCATACTGTAATAACACAAAAAGTGTTGGTTTTTTTTTTTAAATCTCGTCACGGTAAATGTCATATAATCTGCATGTAGTGTAGCTTCTAACTTTTCATGAAAATAATCTGTGCAATTTAGCTTTTGCAGAGACCATTTTTCACATCAGAAGCTCTTGTCTGTGTGGGCGTTTTGGAAAATGGATTCACTTTTTAGTCATATGGCTTCTTTTCATAACCCAAACTCCCTGTTTTTAATTTTCATACACTGTATCTTTAGGAGGACCTTTGGTTTGAACTACATTTTAGGACAGGCAACATTTTTCTGTCTTATGTAATACCCAGTTACAAAAAGATCCACCCCTACAAAATCACCAATTTAATAAATTCTACTAGCCTTGAGAAACTGAAAGCTGCTATAGTGGAAGATAACTATATACATGAAAGCCAGAGCATGATATGCTGTATTCTCGCATATTCTGTGGTTTTGCCAAATTCTTATTGTTATTTAGCATTTAATCATAAAATAACCACACCCAACTATTGTGATTTTTTTTTCTGTGTCATATGCTTACCTACTTAGGATGAGGCTTTTTGCTCTCCCTTTTTCTTCCCTCACCTTCTTCCCTGTCAATTCACCTGCAGATGTACATTGTGTACTCATTAGCTAGCCTTTTGGTTGTTTCTTTCATGACTTTTTTTTAATGCTTATTTGCTAATGCTTTAGAGCATATTTGACTATCCTGAATGTTGCTTTTACTTAGTTGGTGAAATTATGGATTCTGTGGTATTTTTGTGAAAGCTGATGTTAGTTGATACTTCTTGAAATTAAACCTCTGAGAAAGTGAATGTTAAAGAATGATGCCTTTTAAAGATGTTGCAATAAATAGTCTTCTTTCTGCCAGTAGAAACTTGCAGAGAGATATGTATAGTGAAAATGTTGCATGCCTTATTAAGGTAAGCATGCAACCATGGTTTTACTATGAATCTTGTATACAAATTCCTCTACATCCCAAGATGTTAATACTAAATTCCGTAAATATCCTCCCGTTTTCTGCTACTCATTGCATCCAGAGCGGTGCTGGAGACCAATCTGTAGTCCTCAGTCAGTAGTGGAGTGGCATTTCCTGATTCCCATTTAGGATGGCTCAGTGGTTCCTAGTTAAGGAATAATTTAGATGTTCATTAGAGATTTCCATTGGTATACAGAAAATAATTGGGGCTGCCTTTAAATTATGCAGTTATCTGTCTTAAGCTTTGCAGTTTGTACAGTGTTGACTTTCTCCTGTTTTCCTGTCGGGCAGCTAGTCGCTCAAATTGGCCGCGATCCACTGATCTGAGCCACAGATTGAATTTGGTATAGCAGTTCATTTCCAGTATTTTGTATTCTGTGGCCAGAATTCCTTCTGCCGTCATAATTCCAGTTAGCCAGAAATAGTTTTGTCTGATGAGGACTAATCTTTATAAAGCTAGCTAAAAACTTGAATTCAGTCTCATCTTCCCTCCAAATGCCATGCATGAATGCAACCAAGAGTAAAAGGAGTAGACCAGCTTGATTTATTTTTAAATGCTTCAGAAGTGATACTTTTCGGGAATTTAAATATGTTCAAACGTGACTTTTGTATGCATCAGAGCAAGATTCTGCAGTTTTTCTTTGATGAAGACTGTTGTATTCAGTGTTCTTGTTCGTATTCTTATACAATCAAAATCTCTAAGAAATATTGATATTTTACGTAGTTTGTAGCAAGTTATTGTTGGTACACTAATAAGTTTAAGTAGTGGGGGCTTTTGCTGTCATTCATTAAATTCGATCATAATCAAAATCAGAGAGTTCATACTTTTGGGATAATAATCTTGAAAACTAAAACTTCCATGATAAAGTTAAGCAGCTGAATCAGAATTTTTCAGTTCAACTGTCTGAAGCTTCCATCTAAAAAGTCCCCAGCTAAAGCTGGAAAGACAAATTAGTGATCAAAATTAGTGAGAACATGAAGAATTAAAAAAAAAAAAAAAAAGTGTGAAACTAGAAGGTAGGTTGCAAAAAAACCCCTGGCTTCTTTAATTAAGTGACTACCTTTACAGAAAAGAATGACAAATGAAGAATAAAATGGAAATTTCAGTATGACATGAAGGAAAGGAAAGAACATTGCAGTGATAGCTCCTAGTATAACTATAGTTCTTGGTCCGTCAGAGTTTCCATTATAAGAAACTTTCTTAGCTCTGTTTTCACAAGTGTTGTAAAATCTCCTGCTAGACAGAAACTTGATGTTGGGCAGGTTTCAGAGTTGGGTGGTTTTATTACTTCCAAAGTTGTTTTAAATTCCTCTGGCCTTTGTTACCAAAGAGAAGAGGAAAGGTCCATAATAGTAATGCATCAAACTCAAATGATGCTTCTACTCTAAGAAACTGCAATTATTCTATGAATATTTGCATTAGTAATTCTTTAATTAAACAAAAGTCCTAACTTCGTGTTTATGCAGAATTAAACATTGCAGCTAACACAGTACGTTTATATATATATATTTTTAAAACTTCCTTTAAAAAAGTGTCACACAAAATGCAGGTCTAGTTTTATTTTTAAGAGATGCCCTCAAAAGAAAGGATTTTTATTTTATGTTTACATTTAAATTTTATTTAAATTAAAACTTAACGCTATACTGTAATGATCTTTTTTTGGACCATTAATGCCTTTTTTTATTGGGCTTGCTTTGAGCCTTGGAACATGTTTTTGATTGTATGTAATTTTTGCTTTCTGATTTTGATGCCTGTATTTCTGCTGTAGTGTTCAGCTTCAGCATTACGTAAAAACATTTAAATGTGAGCTTTGGAATCGAAGAGAAATATTTTCATTTATTTCATTAAAAAACTTTGCGAAATTTTTTTTTCTTATTATTTTTATGGGATCCCTATGAATTTGCAAAGGACAATAAATTCAATTTTGGTATGGCTTTTAATGCCCTTAATGCTGCAGAGGTTCAGGGTGCAATTGCATTATTGCCGCGCAAATGCTTAGCAAGAGACAGTCCACATCCTAAGTAGTTTGTCTTTCTTAATGTGTGTATTCTAATGTGGCTAGCTGCTGTATATACTAGCAAATAGATATTCAGAATGGCTGCTTAGGTTTACAACTATGAGTTGTGATAAGTTATTTCAAGGAGACGCTGCAGAATTCTGTTGCATTATCGGAAATAAGTTTTTCAGAGAGAGGGTTCAGGGTCAAGAAGTAGCGGTGGAAAAAGTCTGGGCCTGTCTTTGGTAATGTATGAATTTGAAAATGAACTTGAAAGAGTTCATCTTAATTAACGTTCTCCTAAGGAATATATTTTTACTGCCACCTGTTATTAGGAAGCGTTTTGCTGTTTGATATTTGTGTTTTATTGTTGATTTACACAAATGTGAACTATTCTAAAATATAGTGCTTTTGTAACAGGAGTTCTTATTCTGCTGTTTTGTTTTTGCTGTTTTCTGTTGATTTTGTGGTAGCGAAAACATGATGGTAAGATTATTTAAGGGAGTTATGGCTTTGGTTTGTTTGCTTATGTTGTCAAGCAGGACAGAAAGCTGTCTGTAATGCTGAAAGCTTTTCTCTGACATGCACCTGGAAATACTGCAAGAGGAATGTGAAAAATGGAATAATTTAAAATGTTTTCCAATCTGCCACAGTATGAAAGTTCCTCTTTTAAGAAAGCAGACTTTAAATTAAGCAAGCTTTTAAGTTAAATTTTGGCTTCATCATTCTTTTGATACTAACTGTTATACTCTGGGTATAACCTATATGTTTGATTTGTAAGAAAAGTTTTTCTGGTAAACAGTGCACAACAAATAGTGACTCACTAAGATGTGAAGAATGTGTGTTGAAGAATGTGTATTTATGTATGTTTAGAGGTTTTAAGTTAAGCACTGGAGGCTCAGCAAGTTCCTTGAGGTGAAAATATTTTTAGTTACAATAATAGAAAGGCAATTGACTCATGTTCCTGATTAAGGGCCTGTTAATAACTACAATTTTTGACCATTTGGGAGAGAATTAACTGCAAGTTTTCCCTCTTTTACATGGTTTTTGCAGGGTCTACTGAAGTACAATATTCTACTATAGTTCAGCTTTGAAATACATTTGGCTTAAGGATAACTAGCTAAGGAAGAGTTTCACTTTTGTTTTCTAATTTACATAAATAGAAGTTAGAGAAATCAGTTAAAGCAGATTATTATGTTTAGCTAATCTGGGGAACTATTGCTCTTTCCACTTTTTTTCCCCATCTTCCCTCAATTTATTTTCAAACTATTTTTTCTGAATGTTGAATTTTATCTTAAGTCGATGGGGTAAGCTTTTTGGAATAGCTTGTGTCATGCTAGGTACACTTCCTAATACTGCTGGTTCTGCACTGGTTAGACATCTATAGTAACTCCTTCACTAAAAATGGAAATGCTTGGGTTTTATTCTTTTTTTACTGTCCTTGCAAATATCATAACATTGGCACATTAAACCAGCACTTCATTTTCCCTGTGTTGTTTATCTTTTATCCGCCGGTTCTTGACCTCTCTGCTACAATGAAAAGACCAAAGAACCCACTGATGCCGCCTCCTTTTTAAATCATGTGTTTTCATGAAAAATGTTGTATTAAAGGTCTCTGTAGAGAGGTGGTCAAGAGTCTAATTTTAATGCTATATCTGTGATCTGAAGATTTGAACCAATGAAACCTCTGAACACTTGTGACCTGGATAATATGTACAGTTTTTATTAATCCTCAGTTCTGTTATATTTATAGAGGAAGCAGCACAACTCATTCTTTTTTTTTTTTTTTTTAATAGATCACGGCTTAGTTCTTGGTTTTCCATCCTGATAGTTGTGTTTCCCCTACCAACAGCTTCTTGTTCATTTTACTATCTTCATTTTCCTTTGTAACTGAAAGAAAACTAATAAAGAAAAACGTATTACATTGCTGCGTTGCTTCTCATAAAAATATTTTCTCTCTTCCTTACTTGGAAATGTTATTGCCAAAGGGTGGATAAGATACAAAGTAAGTTCCCCTTTCTATGCCAGAACTGCTTCACTTGTATCATTATCATTTTTGTGGTAAGATCGGATATTACAGACCACAGTTTGAACAATGAGTGTATTTTTCTTTGTGCTCTTGATATTACTTATTAGTCATGTGCTACAGTTTACGTTAACTAACATTTCTATAAACCTGAGATTGAGAAGTGAATTCCATGGAAGTCACTACCAGCCTGTGACTGTTGGTGGTTTCTATGTAATTTAACGGTCAGCATGAAATCTTCTGAGATGGGAGCTTAGAATAGATATACTTAAAGCAGCTGACTCATTAATGTATTTTCATGCGGATAACTTGGATGTATCTGTTAAAAAATGGAACCCCCAGAGCAAAAACCAAACACGTGCATGCACCCCCCAACAAAAAAAAAAAAGAAGAACAAACCAAAAAACCCACCTGGGAGCATAAATTGTATCTGGGCACAGACAGTTTCCGTGATTCGTCCAGCCAGCTTCGTCCTTGCCCTTGGCCTTTTGCCCTCAGCCTAATCTGTGGACTGTGTATTTGTGGACTCCTTCTCAAAGGACAGTAATTTTAATGATCTGCAGATAATCTGACATGCAGATTATAAGCATGCAGATAAGATGCTTGTTGTGCATTTGTCTTGTCAGCTTTTGTTTATTTATTCTTCCCCTCCTTCGGCTGTCCCTTTACTTCCCTTTGCAACATATGTCCCATATTATGAGGAAATACAGTCCTGTTAATTGCCTGATACTAGTGTAAGTTGAGATTCTGTTCCTATCCCCACAGCTGAACTCTGAGAGATCGTTGAAAATTATCCATGTTCCAAGTTTTTACTGAGAGCCACGTTGACATGCGGATGAAACTCCGGAGTCTTAATGAGTACAAATACATTAGTGTCGGTTCAGATCAGGAAAGCTCTTTGGAAATGTGTATCCCAGTCGTTCCTGCTTTCGCAGTGCTTTGGTTCGCATTGCTGGGTGGTCTTGGAGCATGCAAAGTGGATTTCCTTTGGGTGATACTGAACGGAGAGCTGTGTTACAGCAGCACATTTAATGTCCTCCGGGTGCTAAAGCGTGTTTGGTTCATGGATCGCACTGCAGCTAATGCAACATCAACCCCCTGAAATGTGGACTATATGGGTGTCTAGTTCTTAGCACTGTTTTCCTCTACAAATCTGTTCCTGTTGGAGCGTTACTTGGTAATGTAGACATATTGGTTATGCTTTCAGCAATTGTTGTCTGTGCGGGGCAGGGGATGTGTGGTCTCTGAGCATCATTGCTCTTTAGAAAGGACAATAGGACATATTTGTCAGAAGAGGGAAGATACATGTATTCACGTTGGTGAGGATTCTCTGTTACTCCCATCATGTGCATCACAAAAACATTCTATGTATCAAATGGATGCACAATGCACGATTCACTAAATATACAATTCACTCAACACAGAACATGACAGTAAAATAGAGAAATATGCTGTTGTACTTCTGTTGTTCTAGAAAATTTCCTTGGTGATATTGTGCTCATCAAAACTGGAACATAATTGAATCTTATCTTGCAGCAAAAGTCTTTTTTCCTTGTATTACATTTCAAGGGTAAAACTATCTTCATCCTTCCCACACTTCTAACATGTTAAGTTTTGTTTTGTTTACTTTAATCAGTTAGATATCCCAGCAGCGTGTTCCAGTTAAAAGAAACTGACTGTTCCAGTGCCCTGGATGTAATTCTGTGAAGCTCTTCAGCTTCTAATTAAACATGTGGGAGTGATAGCTCATTCCGAGTTGACAGATAAACCAGTTTGAGTCCTGGGCAAGATAAAGTTTGGCATATTCTTTATTTTCGTCTCCTCTTTGGTGTAATACTGCACATCAGCTGCTGATATGCGGCCACATATGGTGTTAATTTTATACAAGATTTTTGCGGATGTAAGTGACTTATGCCATGAGTGGAATTTAATGAAATGTTGGAAAGAAAGTTGCAGAAAGATGAAGAAAACAGATATCCCTGTTGGGATGCATTGATAATTATTTCTTTTACATTTGTTTTTGTGGGTTGTTTCTCTTTAGGGTGAAAAGTAAAAATAATATGTTATTAAATAAATACTTCAGGATCAGTTCCTCAGCTTTTACATCTGCAGTAGAAAGCATGAAAGTCTAAGAGTGAAGGACTCTCTTACATATAATTAAAAACAGGAACTACCCTTCAAGTGTCTTTAAATTCTTGTAGATGCTGAACATTATAATTCTATCTGATTTCAGCAGTGCTTGGTGAAGACTTGCAGAGGCTGGGAGTGCTTGGGAGTTGGTTATCAGCTGTGAAGTTTTCAATTGCAGCTACATATGAATAGTGCCTTCCATAAATGTGACTCCTAACAGTTACCTTGTAAGTCAGGCAACCGAACATGTGCATACGTATCTTTCTGTGGATTTCATTGTTGTTTACTCTGATCTCTTAATTATAATTTGATTTACATGAAGTTTTTTGGTTCCTTTCTGCAATTATATAACTTAGACTGTAAAGTACTGCAGACACATAGGCCTTTTTTTCAGAATGTCTTCTAGTGACTTCATGTAGATTTTGAAAACACATTACTATCTTTATTAATTAAAATCTTTTCATCAAATGAGCTTTGTTAGAAGTCTGAAATATGCCCCTATAAATGTAGAAGCTTACTGGAATTATTATTTTTGTCTGCCCCTTATTGTTTACAAAATATGTATATTTTTTTAATAACTTATTTAGACTGGTACAGAAACACACTTTTTGAACTAAAAATGCAAGTTTGTCCAGAAACACCAAGAAATATAGTCATTATTACTCTCTTAATTTGCTACTTTTTAGTTTTTAAAATGAAGCTGCAAAATTCTAATTAATACTTGTCTTTATATGATGGCCAGTCAAGATTTAGAAAAACATTTGTTCTTCATTTGCAGTCACATATTCAGGTTTTGACACCATCAGAAGTGTCTACGAGCGCACGATGATCAACACAAACAGCTCATATGGCACATTCAAGGCTTTATTTACCTTGTGTAATAATTGTCGAGTTGTTTTCTTTTTTCTTTTTGCTAAGAAAATAGCCTATATTCAGAAAACAAAATTGTGATTTTTAACTAGAGTTGCAGTCATTGCCCCTTGTTTTTCTTTAGCTTCAATCAAAAGAATTGTATAAAGCTATTAATATTGTATACCTTGCAAGCATTTGCATATAGATAAATGAAGCTTGTAATTGCATGTGGAAGTTGCAATTTTTATTCTGGAACAAAACTTTATGAAGATTGTGTTTCTGAGAATTAGATTTATTTTTTTTTTTCCTCCTCCAAATGATCCTTAAAATGATAGCGTAATGAATATTGGTACCAAGTCAATTAACCATTTTCAAATTTTAAATCTGCAAGAATCAGATGTTTAGAAATTGGGGTTCAGTATGCTTGGGTTTCAAAACCACTAATAATGTACATGTGTGTCTACTTAGTATATGTTAAAAAAGATTAGTGACTCAAAAAAGTGGATCAGGTACTGTCCTTCCTTATTTTACTATGAAATGTGAGATAAGTACGTATTACAAGGTACTGATTGAAGATAGAAATTCTCATTTTGAAGTGTGTTGAACTTTATTCCCAATGTAACTCGGTTTCCAAAGCACAGCTATTTCATTCTTCATTTTCATTTAAAATTAATAGCATTTTTAACTTCTCTGGAATGTGGGCTAAACGTGTTGTTTTAGTTCCTCAGTAAACAAAACATTATTCATGTACGAGGGTGAGTTAGAAGAATAGTTTATCTTCTTCTTTCAGCTTCTAGTCTGTGTTGGGTTTTTATTTTGCTTTTTTACTTACCAGGACATCAGCCAGAATCCACTTCACAGTATTCTTGTCCTCAAGAAATCAGTCATTAATATCAAAAAAAGGTGACTCTTCCTGTTCTGGCAAAGAGTGCAGAAAGAAACCTTATCTTATGGAAAGCTATTGTGTATGTGTTAAGTGTTTTAGTGGGTTGATTTTAAAAGTTTCTTTGTTTCCGAAGACATTATTAGTAATCACGATCTGCATCCTTATCACTTTTCTCTGCAGATAAGCTGAAAGAAGCTTTTGGAAAGTGCAAAACTACCCTCCTCATAACCGCTTTTGCTTGCTAAAGTATGTCTCCACAGTGTCATTCCTTCTGCTTCTGTATCACACTACTCGCATTTCCATGGCATCTTCTGATTCTCTGGGCAGAAAAGTGTTACCTAGTGCCTGTCCTCTAGTACCTGTTACCTGAACGAGTTTTCCATTTTTTGCACGTAAGCTTTGATCCACAGAGAATTTTTGTGTGTCTGAAGATGATGACGTCCTGCTGGTTCATGACAGGTTCTGGGCATCTGGATTTTCTCCTATTCTAGAACTTTGTAAAATAAATGGATTTCAGCCTAACGATTCCCTGAATTTGTTTGACTCAGAGGAATTGTTAAAAAATAATCATGTTACAATAAATATAGACTAATACAACAGAATTGTCTATAAGGGTATATATATATTTTTTTCAAGTGTTTCCGTTATGGCAGGGTAGTTGATTGAATTTGTGATGTGCCCTAAAATTAGTCAGATTTTGGATTGCTCTTACCTTGTTTGCTAACTTTTACTTTAAATGAATTAAATTTGAGAGCATTCCAAGTATGTCAGTTTTATGTCTTCCTTTCTTGTCATCGGCTTTTACAAATTACATCTGTTGGATATATTTTTACAAAATGGAACTTCTCTGTTAATACAAGTGGATGCGAACACAGTAGAAAGCAATAGGTACGCTCCTATGTGTGGGTATTTCAGTTCTTCTGTATGCGTATAGGCCTGTTGAGAAGGATGGTGCAAGATTACAGAAAGTAGGGAGAAAAACATAATTTTGTTTATATTCTGTTTCAAATATTTTGATGCCTAGATTTTGTTCAGAATTCATTTTGCTGTTATTGAGAGATCCTCAGGTGTGAGCCTTTAAAATGCAGTAAAGGCTCAATAAATCTAGTTGTGCAGCTTAGTTAAACTGTTTCTTGTGGTGTCTCTGTTGCGTGGTATGTCCATGACAAATGAACACAACTGTCGGAAGACCCTGGGGAATAAAAGAGCGTTTTGTTTAGTATGCAAACTTATACTGGGATAAGAATGGAATTTTAATATCGGTGGGCAAAAAGGTGGTGTTTTTTCATGGTAATTTATTTCTTTGTGTTGCTGTTTGCTTGTCTAAATCTGACCTGTATGTTGGTACAAGTAGTATAGGTTCTTTAGTGTTAGTTTCTGAATTGCCTATGCAGTAATGTCCCTGCTTTACCTCTAAAAAGGAGCATTGAAAACAGCGTAGTTGCTGAAGAGGGTTTTTAAGTGCAAGTGGTAGATATGCTTTATACATTTTTCTTAGAAGTGGTATTGTTTCCTAATAGATCATACAGTCATTATGCCAACTGCACAGCATGCTCTTGCATTAGATGATTTTACGCTCTGGTGTTCTGTATGCTATTGCCAGTTTTTTCGCTGCGTAGTGCTTTTAAGTGTTTTGTTCTGTCTTAGATATCCAGGTGCGCCTGATAAATCTTGTAGGCTGTAAAACTGATGCCTGCCCTTGTTGACATATGCGTAGAAGTCAGCAAAGCTTGTTTCTAAGATTTCTGCAAAACTGAAGTCTTGTGTCAGCTTCCTGATGCTTTATAATGAGGAACAGTTTAGTTGTCATGTTTGTATAAAGTTCTGTTCATTTAATCAAGCTTAAGCTTGGGTTTCTTTAAACACTTTGCAAAACCAGAATTATGTTGTATGTTATTAAACCTGGTACAAGGCCAAGTGTCATTTTAATTTTAGAATGTAAATACATGATATTACAAATATTTAAGGCTTGTATTTTATTCATAATTTGGTATATGCTGTATCATCATTTCATGGCAGCAAATGTTTTACATAGTTTCTATGGATTTGGATACTTGACAACAAGTGTCCTGAAGACAAGGCCCCTTAGTTTCAGGGCCACTCCTGGAAGTCCATCAAACAGTCCTGGAAGCCTAGGACTGCTTTAGTACCTGGGACAGATCTAACAGAGCAGATATGCTTGACTTTGTTCAATATGCCTTGTCCTAGTCCAGGTTGCTTTTTTTTATACATAGAATAAAAAAATGTAATAAGAACACTGTAAAGTATTTGATAATAGAGCTGTTTCTATTTTGGGAAGAGGGAGGACAAACCTTTGTCACCATTGCATCCCTTTCCTGGTTTCTGCAGAATGTCTTTGACATCAGATTCTTTTGTTTCCCGCCTGTGCCTTAAACTTCTCCCTGGGTCTGTGTTGTTGTTGTTGCTTTGCTGTGCATGTTTATCATCATACGCTGCAACGTATGATAATGGTTTTTAAACAACCTAGTCACCATAATGGGCATATAAAGTCCCAAGGCTTTTTACTGCTACTGTCATCTTAAGTGCTTTTGAATCCTGATAGCAGAACAATAAAATGGGGGGGGGGTAGGTTAATGTGACTGACAGTGACTGAGACTTCATGTTAGAAGATATTGAGTGAACAAATTCATTGATGCAAGGCCATGAATTTATGGACACATCATAATTTTGGAGTATTGATTCCTTAAGTAAATGTGTAGCTGAAGATTGATGAAGGGAATAAAAGACTTTGTCATATATCATTAATGTATTAAGGAGGTCTAATTGGGTTTATGCAGGTTTTTATAACAAGCTTTCTCCAAAAAGCATTAATAAATATGCTCAGTAAATTTTAATGAAGTCCTAAACACTATTCGTGGAGCTTATTTTGTAATTTAAATCAATACGTTAGAAAGAATACTAATTGTAGAACTTGCTGTAGAATTAAATTTTTAATAAATCTTGCTCTTTCTTGGCTTTTATTCAACTTATGCAAATATTGACCTTTGAATTCTTACCATTGCCTATGTTTTATTGAGCCTTGCTTTGAAGAGGCGGGGGGATGGGTGTGGTATCATCTTTAAGCTTTTGTTGTAATAATTAAAAGGGCAGTGTCAGACACATGGATCATTTGACATTTAACATGGTAAAATGAAAAGGAAATAGGTGATAAAATCAGTAGGGTTAATTTTAGAACCATCAAATGGTTCTAAAGTATAGAGAATGGAAGTGTAGAGAATGGAAACTAGGCTAGCCAGCAGGCAGCATAACTGATGTATTTCCAGAACTTCCAAAACACAGTTCTTATCAGTTCTGCAGTCAGGGGTACTCATTGTAAGAGTGGAGGATTGTATTCATGTTGAGCTAATAAATGTTCTTAATATTTTAAAGCCTGGATCTTGCAAGCCGCTTTGTATGAATGGATCAGTATCGCGAACAGTGAATGTCTGTCTATTATGTTCTTCTATATGGAACAACTGTTGGGATCTGACCTTAATCTGTAGTTAATAGTATAAGCTTTAATACTTATTTTTATTTGCAGTGTAGAGATCCTCTGAATAACTGAAGCCTCATATTATGCAGAATTCTGCATTCGTATGTAGTAAAGTGAGATGCCCTCGATACAGAAGGTTTAGTAACCTAGAGAGACACTAGGTGTGCTGATATGTGCCAGTATCCTATCGCTTTCCATATGTATTTTTTTTTTTGAAGTGGAAATTATTTGCTTGAGCTTGGTATTGGAATTTCAATTTAATAGCATGATAATATATCTTAAAATTTTACATAAAAATATTCTGTCATATAAATTATTGATACAATTTAAATTATGCTCATTATGGCTGTATGTAAGGACAGAGCTATAAACACCACCTGAAACATTCATTGGATAGAATATATACCTCATCAGGAGAGAGCGGCCAACTTACGGACCATGCCAAAAAAATTCTCGTTATACACACATCTCTTGTAACAGTAGTTAAGAAGCAGTAGTGAGAAGATGCAACCCTTACTTCCTAGGTAACTCAGAGAATGGCTTCATCCCCTGTGCATGTATAATACATAAATACAGTGTGAAATAATTTGGGTGATGTTACCATGCTACACAGTGTTGATCCTGTTAGGAAAAGCCTACAGAACTCTCTATTTCTCAGCAAAGAGAGTTCTGCCGGGCTTAATGGTATGGAGATGATTCTTTGTTTGCATTTCCCCCCCTCGTATTTTGGAATATAGTTATCAGTGGAGCAGAATATGATATGCTTAAAACTGGTTCCCGGCAGATAAGTCCTCATCGCTTAATATGGAACTTCCCTGTTGTGCTGTTGTGTGTAAGGAAAGCTCAGGCAATGGCTCTGGGTACGTGTGTTGTGGTAGGAGAAACTTGCTCCTTGAACCAAGTTCTGTCTGTAGTTACTATTGAGTTTTAGGGCGAATGAGTTGTTCCATTCAGGTTATTTTGCTGTATGCAGTTAATTAAGAGGATGACAGAAATCAAATGGGTGATAGGTAAGAGAATGACCTTGCTTGAGAAAATGATCAAGAGGTATTTTCTGTTGTGCTATCTGTAATACTGATAAGAAAATCTTGTTGGGTTTTTTTGTGGTTCCCTGCCCCCCGCCCTGTTACAGCCTATTTTGAAAAAACTGAACCTTTAATTCTAGCTCTTGTTGCATAGGCAAATTATTTATCCCTAGGTTGAGGCTTGAAAACGGAGTAATTTATTCTTCTGTGGTATCTCTTTCTGCAGTTAGAAATTCATTCTGACCTGATGGTGAGATGCAGGGTAACAGATGCAATCTTTGGATCAACCAGCTACAGCTTTTGTGTTAACCAGTCATCAGGAAATATCACTAAATTACTGGAGAACAAAACGCATCTGTTGGAAATATGTTTGTCTTTTGTGAAACAGGATGGGAAAAACATTACTAGAATGGGGAGTGGCTTTAGAAACAGCTGTGCTAAATAACGAAGTGTGGACCATGTGAATGAGCTCTTTTCAGAAATCCGAGCAGGCCTAGTTGGAGTTGGGTTCGTGTGGCTTCCCTCCAACTGTTTTGTTTCTCTGACTATTGCATAAGTGAATTCTGTAGATTGTTCAGGTTTTCTGTCAGTTTGAAATCTGCCTGTGTGCAAGGTGGTGGGCCGTAGCCTAAATGCACATGTGGCTTTCCAAGAGTTAAAGCTTACAGGCTTTAGTTGCTTATAATTCCAGATTTAGTCTCGACATCACCAGGTATGTTGCCTCCTTGTTTTTGAAGGAATGCTGTCTTGCTTTCCTTTTGAATGCAGAAATTAAGACTATGAATCAACCCTTTACCGTTTGCTTAGCCCTCAACTTTGATATTTTATTAATTTGTTTCAATGGCACAATCCACGTTGCCATGAGGACGCTTTTCAAGGCCACATGTCTGCTCTTAGAAATTGATGTCCTACTGTGTTTTATAACAGCATGTCCTAATTCTGAAGTTGCCTATCATGTCGCCCTGATGCAAGAGCTCCCAGCCTTCTCCCTCCCTCGCCATCTCACGCTCTCTCTGCACAAGTGCCACAAGCCTCACTTACCTGTCCTTAGAAGCGTAGTGGCAATTACAGCACCAGAACTTCGCAAAGCATTGATGTGGCACTTGAAGTGGAAGCCCTGAAGGAAGATAATGAGCTCTGTATTACTTGTTAACACAGGATAAAACGTCAGTTTCTTTCAGCACTCTCGGTAATGAATCCTTCGAAAAATTCAGGCTGAAAATAGAAAAAATCTTTTTGCTAATGCATATTTTGGACTTTGGTTTTAGGAGAGAGAGAGCACTGGTTATTATTTAACATGCGTAGTATCTGCATAATAGTTCTAAAATTAGTCAGTGCTGGTTTTAAAATGTGAATTGCTTTCAAGTGGAGTTGGGACGTGGAAACCTCTCTCTGTATATCTTGTTTATTAAGTTATCTCGTGAGACCAGTTTACACAAAGATTCTGTTGAACAATTTAAGATGTCAAAGTTTTCTCAGCTTCAAAACAGCTGTGTCCAAAATGGGTTTTGTGTTGATGGGAAACTCTAAGCTTTCTCTAGAAGAATGCACTAAACCAGTGTGTTTTTTAAAATTGCGCCTGTCTCTCCAGATTAGTTTTATGAAAAGAGCCACTTGCGAAGATGGTGTTTTATTTTAGGGTTAAAAACGTCTCCATGCTGTCTCCTGAGAAAATGCCAAGTTCTCTGATAACACAACGTTTTACTGATAGATTACTGATATGTTTAAAAGGCAGAAATTTATCAGAGATCCAGATGTTCTAGTTTTGCTTACTACCTGTGTATGCATGCCCTTAGGCTTCCTTTTCACACATGGACTTGCAGATCGTAACACGCTTATGGTACTCCGAACTAAAAATGTCTCTAGTTTTTCTACATGTTGTCTTTAGACAGTAACACTCTGCGTTTCTGTCATTGATTTAAGGCGCTCTAAAACATTAAAAATGTAATTGCGCTGAGTCTCCTTTGTGTGTTAGACTAATATTGTCTCCATGTGGAAAACAATGACACTTAGCAGTGCTTAGGTGACACAGATTGTGTCAGAATTAAGGACACGAGGTAAGTATGTAAGACAGGACTTTTTTTGTTTTTCATCACGGTTGTACAGTCTTCTGCAAAGATGTATTTATGCTTCACAAGAATCCTTGTCGTAGGGAGTTTGAATATTAAAGGGATGAGTCAATGTAAGAACAGAAGAGTCCAATTCAGAGCAGCGACACAGTAGTCTGTACTGCGTTGCTTCATCAGAGCTTCTCCTCTGTTTGCCCTTGCTCTTTATTCTGCAGAATAAGGTGTGGGTTTTTTTGGCTGGTGGGAAGTTGTGTTTTTTCAAGCAGAATATTATAGAGGAGGTCATTGTCTAGAAGCAGAGTCGGTTAATTTGGGCTTTCAATGAGGAATTATTTTTATAACTTGTTATACCTGAAGAATGAGTATGTTATCCTACTCTTCCTTTTAGTTTTCTGATGGGGAGGTGTATTCTCTTCTAAACCTCTTTTGCCTGCTGTAGGACACTACATGACTCAAGGGTTGTTTAAATGAGAACAAGTGTATAGTGGTTACCTTTCTCAATGGCTGCTTGCTCCCGAGTAATCTGTTCCTAAGATCATCCATTTAGCTGGCATTAATTCAGTTCTGTGATGAGTTTCGGTAAACTGCAACAACCCCGGCTGTGCCAGACTCAAGCTTGTCACTGCTCCAGTATTGTCATTTTATCACTTGCTTGACAGGTGTGAATGTAAATTCTGATTTCATAGTTAAAAGATTTTATGTATTTAGGTTGGAAAGTCAGTGCACTGCTTCCTCTGTTTTAGTCCATTACAAGATTTCACTTAGGAAATCCATGTGGGTCTGAGATTTTTTGCAAATTATTATTGATACCGACAGTGTCTACTACCCTGGCTTTGTTCAATCACTGTTTGCAGCCGAAAGATCATGTGTAAGGGCTGAAGAGGCGAACGTATGCTAAGGTTAGAGTGTGGTTTGTACTATATTTCTGAAATTTAGAATCCTTCTTCTAGACCATGGCACTGGTTTTGGGTCATGATTAACACAGCAAAATTTTATCCAGTCATACTAACAGAATCTTGTTATCATTGCTGGATTCTGTTTATAGAGAAGAAACGTTTTAAAAGCTTGTTGCAGACGGTGTTCCATCTTCAAAGATGATAAGATTAAAATGTGTGACCAGGGCGTCTTCAGAAAAAAAGGGGATGGTGGTAGGATACTGTCACCACCTTTGTGGAATAGACAATGATGCAGTAAATCGGTGTCTTAGCGATTTTGATTCTGGTGGAAACTTGGTACAGCTGCATCTTAAAAAGCCTGGAAAAACTATTTATAGTAACTAATTTCTGCAGATAGCAACAAATTCAGCATGCTATCACCATCTTTGGGATGTTTCCTTATTGGAAGCTGATGGAATGAGAGAGAGATGTATTAAAACTACAGCATATAACACAGCTATAAACCCTCTCAGTTCTAGAAGCATTTGCTCGTATTGACATCGCTTCTGTCATCCCGGAACACCTTTTTTGTCTTCAGCTCCTTCTGTGACCTCAATTTGAGTCAGATCCTTTCTCGTTTAGCAGCTCTCAAGCTGGAGGGAGAGTACATAACTTCCCTTGGAGATGGCAAATGCTGGCATACCAGCCTGCGTCCTCGCAAGGCTGCGCCGGAGCCTGGAGCCGGCGAGTTCAGCCTGAAATGCCCCGGCTTGCCCTACCCTGCCTCTGAAGCCCAGATCGTTCCAAGTTCGGGGGTGAAACTTGTGTGGGCTAATTCTCTTCTCTCCCACCCTGGAAGGGAGTTGTGCCTGGCAAGAGTTTACCTGCCCTGAATTTATGCCATCATGATCGTTATTCATGGGAAAACGTAGGAGAAGGAAGTGAGAAGCAGGACGCGGGGAAGAGGAGGAGCCTGGGCAGAGGGCGAGTGCGGCGAGCAGGCGGGCTGGGAGGCTCTCCGGGAGAGCAGGCAGGGCGCCCGGAGTGTGCCCACGGCTGCCTTTACTCTTTGCTGCAGGTCTGCTGTGGTTTTAGAACACTTTGAATGTCAAACTTTGAGAAGGAATGTATTCCAAGAAACTGAAACTTTCACGGGATGTTCTTTTGCATGCATTTGAAAAATTTCAGGTTTATATTTCACCACTTTTTCACTGTTCAGATTTTATTTGAAATGAAGTATTTCATTCGAGTTCTTGTTGAGCCCTTAGGAAGACTGTTACTTTTTTTCAGTTACTCATATTTTATTATTAGCAATAAGTGAAAAGTAGTTTGTGCTATTTAATTTCCTTAAAGCCTTGTGTGATAGTATTTGCATCAAAAAGGCAATTAGTAAATGGCAGGATCTTTGGCTTCTATTATTTTGCTTTGCCACTAGCAGTCATTTTAGAATACAGGAAAAGTATTTTAGAAATGTATTCTGAAACAATTTTTTGATTCTTTAAATGCTAAATGTAGTTATTTAATATTACAATTAGAAATCAATTTAGAATGAAATTCCATGTGACCTCCATCTTTTTCTTTACTATCAGATTCATTTTCTTTTACTCTCAACAAATCACACTCTGAACTACAACAGTCAGTTGGTCTGGGCTAAAAATAACCTAGGAACCCCTACCCTGTATATTGTGACATTACAGCCTTTTGTTTACGGATGTCTTATAAGGAAGAGTAGCTTTTATGGTGTGCAGTGTAGGAAAACACTGGCACTCTTCCTGGGGGATTTAATTTATTGGAACATGGTTTAAGTTTAACGTGCCTGAACAGCATTGTGCGTTAGGATGTTTATCAGAGTAAGGGATTCTGTGAGCAACCTAGTGCTGTATCGTAAGCGCAGTTTAGTTGCGGTATGTGCTAGATATATCTGAAATACTTTATAGTAATAGAAGACTAATGTGATGTGAAAGAACCCCCAAGTTTAGGAATCCCTTCGCGCCCTCCTGATGAAATGCTGTGATTTCCTGTTTTGCAGTGGAGAGCGGAGGCTGGGAGAGGCACCCGCCTGCAAGCGCTGCGTTTCCTGTGGGGATTGCAGCTCCTGTAGATGCAGTTTGACCTTATCAGGTAGTACAGGTATCAGTATCGGCCTAGCTCTGGCAGCACAGCATTCAACAAGCTGTAGAACCTGCTTGAGAAGCTGAGTTAGCTGTCTGGCAGCCAGTCTGTGCTGGACCTTGCGCTGTGGGTTGCTCTGCCAGGGGTACCCGAACGTGCCTGGGCTCTATCAGGCCTGGATCAGAAGGCATCAGTTCTTAGCACTGCTTATGGCGGTTTGAGCACCATTGCCCTCGGCCCTCAGTTGCCTTGCTTTTATTCCTTTAAGAACAGATAAAAATCTGAAAAATGAGCACTATACTTACAATATTTTGTTTCTCTTATTTAAATAAAATACTTAAAACATTTGGGAACTGACATTTCAGAGCCATGCCATTTTTAGCTTGTAAGGAGAATTTCTCGCTTTTCCCTGTAGAGCACCTCTGCCAAGGGAAACATACTTCATGTTTTCAGTGGTAAGACTTTGAATATCTTGCATAGGAAGATCTGGAGCAAACCACTCCACGTCCCCCAGACAGTAATTATTACTCTTTAGAAATAATTAACTAAGGACTATTGATACTGCCAGCCTCATCTTGGTACCAGATAATCTCTCCTTGGGACTTGGAATGTTTGTGTCTGTGCAGGTAGTTCTGAATGAGCATTACCTGTGTGTGTCATCTCCTACTTCCTCCTTGTTAAAAATTTCAGTGGATTATTTTATAGGGTTACATGTTCCATGTATGAAATGATAAAAGGAATTAAAAAGAGGATTTAAAACACCTTGTTTCGCTTGTGTTAACACTCTCAGAGGTGTTGGCTGTTGGAAATCATTAAATATTTGACTGGACCGTATGTTCTCTATGATACAGTTTGAATACTGCTGCTTGATTTTTTTTTCTCATGTAAATGTTTTCCTTTCTTTCGATTTTGTCAGTTATCCTGTAAGTAGGTTACTTCAAGAATGTTAGGACAATTAAAGATTTCTTATCCTGAGTTTAATAGTGATGGTAACAAAAGCTCTACACTGAACCTTAGTTTGTATTGACCATATGTAGCATGTTTGGGGAAAAAAAAATACCAAAAAACAATCTCAAAAGAATAATTTTAAGAAACTGAAAGAAATGCAGTGCTTACACACTGGTGTGAATGAAGCAAATTGGGGTTTATTTCTGTATTGTTGTCAGTCTGTTTGTGGAAAAGTTCCCAAGGTCTGTTCCTGCTGTGATTTATTTTTCTGTTGTCTTAGTCATTTACATAAGTTTAGGTGCAAGGTAGTTAAATTCATAACTAAGTGTTGTTGAAGCTGCCTTTGTCTTCAAAATGGTTCAGAAGTTTGCTACAGAATACTCATTTGTACTAGATAATAATCTATATTTAGGGAGAATATTCCACAGCTGAAGGTTTTACTCTGTGCTCAAGTCTAGGGAATAAATTCACCAGTTGTCTTTAAAGTTAAATTGGTTAAACTAAGTGCTGTCATCTCTCATCTTTTTTTAATCTTTCAGAGCTTATTTCTATTCAAGTTATTGTGTAATTATAGCATTTAAGACTAAAATAATATTCATTTGAAATCATGATGTAATCAAACTTGAGTCACGTTAGAAGAAACTTCTACATTTTTCCCCAATTATTGTAGTTTTTAATATTCTGAAATGTGTCAATTCATTTCTTGATTCTTTGCTTTAATTTTAAATAACATCAAGGCCTTAATGTTTAGAAGGGAAGATTTCCTTTGTATTTGATTTTGGTGATGAGCCACTGTTTTTGACCCTGTGGAACATTGATACATTATTTATATTTATATAATGTTTGAATATAGAAACATTTAGGTTTAGATACAAATTTATTTTTAATTGTAACTGTAATTTCTCATCCTCTTTGATGCTCTTGCTGGGTAGCCTAGAAGTGCTACATTTCACAATTTAAATGTAGCAAAAGTTTGAAATGAGTGATGCCAAAAATAGTGTTCTCCTACTTGAATGCCGTGTGCCGGGGAGGTGAGGTATACCCCGAGATGCCAGCCAGTTAGAACATGTTTGGTGTACTTTGTTTTCAACCTTTTCACTTTCCCACAACATTAATTAGTCTTTTAACTCCTATATAAAAGAAAATTTTATTCTTGCTAAAAATAGCAATGGTGCTCATCCCCTTGACTGCTTTTTTGTTGAGTATTAGGTATCTCTCCTGGCTGTTCTGTATGATGCTTATTTTTAGGGCCTCTATTAATATCTTTAAATATATGATGTAAGAAGACTAAGGCAGTGTTAAATTGGAAAACTTAATTATTGTCTTTGTAGTTTTCACTGTTAAATGGGAGTAGAAATCCATACCGGTGTTTAATACAGGAAGTTTTAAACAGGAGAAGCTGAAGTATGTGAAACTGAAGTATGTGACAACGTTTTTGGTATTTAAAAAAGCATGACTTTAAATGAGGGGAAGGTGTCTGTGTTTGTGACCACTTCCATTATGTGTATATTTTGCAGTATTTGGTAATTTATGTAGGAACCTACATGGTCAAAGTAATAGTTGCTTCAGCCAACAAATGTTGATTAACTAAACACTATAAATGGAGAGGTTTCCAACCAAATACTTTATATAGTTCTCTCTGCACATGCAGTATAAAGGTTCTTGTAGCTATGGTTATTCTGAGCTCTGTGTCTCCTTGACAGTGTTGCAAAACCTAAAGTCTCTTCGATGATGTGCTCTAGATTTTTCACCAGATTCTGACATCCTAAAAAAAAAAAAAAATATATATTTAATGGAGAGCTTATTAGCCTCTGATTATTTTAAATGAAAGATCTGAAAGTTTTGTTCTTTCTTTTCAGCAACAATTTTAGAATTATAAATTACCTTTCTGATAGTACTACCACTTGGTTTTATCCTGTACTGCTTGTTTACTGCTTTGGTTATTGTTGTGCTCTGTAACTGCTGGAATTGGTTGACAGATACTGAAGATATTTTTTCATTGAGTACTTGAAGACTACTGTTGTACGTTTAAAATACAGTCTGTTATTTCAGCACTGATATGCTTTTTATTTCTATCATGTAGGTTTTTTCTTTTTCACTTACATTTGTCACTGTCACTGCTAGTGACATTTTTATCTCAGAAGTACTTGTATCATTTGTGACAGCGATCGTGTGTTAATCTGAGGACAAAGAAGTATATATTTGTCGTTAATAAGTTTAGGATGAAAATTGCAGGTCTTCTGACTATCGGAAGACAGTTGTCCTGGAGTAGTTTTCCAAAGAGATTAGCAGACCGAGAAACCAAGTGATTTTAATATGACCTTCTGAAAAGAATTGTGTCATGGTTGCCAGTAGGAGCAAGGAGCTGGATTCAATTACCCTTGGAGGTTCTTTTCAGTCCTCTGTTCCTAATTAAGTAGGATTTTGCTATATTCAGCTAATAAGTCTTTATTGAGCTAGTAAGGGCTGGTAATATGAGATGGAAAAAAATAATTGAAACTAAAATCCTATTATTATAATGTATAGAAGCTGCTATATTAGTGAAAATATAAAAATATGATGATATGAAGACTCAAGCATGAGTAAAAAGGCTGTAAGATTTTTACCAGATTTTGTATGTTTCCTCCTTACAGAATGTCACTGTTTCAAAATCTGTTTTGAAGGGGTTTTTATATGATGCATTTCAGTAATCTTCTTGTAATCCTATGATAAACTGCTTAGTTTGATGGAGAACGTTAGACATTATTGGTAAAATAGTTGGCCCCTGTGAAATCAGTTTCATTTTATAACATGCTTTCAAAGGATGTACTCTTAAAAACTGTGTAGCGATCCTTCCTTGCATTAACTTAACCAATCTCTGTTTGAGAAAGGAGGTATGTCCTGGATTAAATTCTTAAAATCAGGCCATTAGGAACAATAGCAGACAGTCTGCATGACTTCAGAATGTTTATTCTTTTTACGTATGTTCTGTTTTGCGATAACCTTTCTTATTTATGTCACTTTATCTTTTCTGTCATTGTTGTCTTGCTACGTAGAACTTTTCTGGAACAATTGCACTGGTTAGTAAGACAATTCAACAGTCTTGTAGGCAGGTAAATGCTGCATATATTCATCTCCTTGCTTTTTTTCAGGTCTTCTAAGTGAAATAAGTACCTTCCTTAATTTGTAGGACACTTTTGGGCATAAATGTGTCTCAT
Source organism: Nipponia nippon (assembly GCF_047370975.1). Classification (NCBI taxonomy): domain Eukaryota; kingdom Metazoa; phylum Chordata; class Aves; order Pelecaniformes; family Threskiornithidae; genus Nipponia; species Nipponia nippon. The sequence goes on from NW_028262330.1 coordinate 8,167,122, forward strand.
GAACTTGTAAAAACCACGTACAGAGGTGTTGAAAGTCCATATTTGAAGTTACTTTATATTCATTAGAATACAGCATGCTCCTTAATTCGGCTTTGACGTTTTCTTGCTGAATTTTTTTCAGTCCTTTCATTTTCTTATGCCAGATAGCCCTAAAATGAGTATGTCCCCTAGGTATAAAGAAGGGAGTGCTCTCATTCCTAAATGATAGTTGGGGGGAGGGAGGAGAGTGGTTGTCTAAAGGCTCTCTTATTTGTGCAAAAAACACAGCTAGGATTTAAACAGTTTGCTAGAGCTCCCCCCCCCCCCATCTTATTTCCTCTGTAACTTGTTTCAAGGAATATTTATTTTTTTTAAAGATCTCTGCATTTAGAGAGATGCAGACACTCCCATCCATTGGATATATTAGAGATGCAATGACAAAACTCTGCTGTTTTTAAAATGCTCAGATTATCTGGCTTTTGAAAAAGAATTGCCCTGTATCTTCTCCTACACTGAAAGCAAGGTGTCGAAGTGGCGACTAGCTACATTGATACAGACTGTTTTCCTAGACTAAGTTTATAAATTGTATACCTTGTGCAGTTAGCTCCAGGCAACCTATTGTATTTTACTTACCTGCACTAAAGGTCTCTGAAAATAATACAAATTTTGGCAGTAATTTGTAGTAGAACTACAGCATCACTTGTGTTGTGATAAGGATGCTCAGGTTCTCCTATGTACAAGTGGGTTTGAATGCTTACAGTGTCCTTAAGGTATTTTAGAGAAGCTCAGTCTATGTGCGAATTTAACCCTAATTACAGTGTTAAGCCATTGCTTTCAGTACCAGAGGCAGTTGACCCCAAGTTTGACCTAATTTTAGGTTTATAATCCCAGTGAGTGAAGTCCTAGAGAATCTCAAACTTTATGTAACCCTGACGTTTGGTTCTGTTTGTGGGACTCCTGGGAATATGCCTGGTGCTTTTTATAAGCAGCTTGCCTCTGTGTAAGGGATAGCTGAGATAAATCTTGTTCCTAGAGTGAGGCTGGTATTGATGATGACACCAGTGTATGAACAGGAGCTCAACTAAAAATCCATTTTAATTTCAGGCTCCATTAGTGATACAGAGAGAAATCATTATTTGTTAAACAGAAAATAAGAACTGATACATTTTCAACTATTTGTGTTTCAAACCTCAAAATCGGTGTAATAGAACACAAACATGTTGATCTTTTTTCATTATTTCTTTAGCTGTTTGAAAAATGAACTGGGAAAAATGACTAGACTTCCTTTAAAATAAGAAAGTGTACTGTAGATAAACACTGCAACATGAGGTAGGGGAGGTCAGGAGTGTAGGTTTGTTTTGTTGTTCAAGCTGTGCATGTAGTTCTGTAATCATGGTTACGTTTGGAGCCTGGAATAATTACTAATTGTCAGAAAAGTTTAAGTGCTCAAAAACTGTTCTTAAGTTTTTGGTGTTCTCCAATCATTTATTCCTTGACTAATTGGAGTGGAATATTCTCTAATTGTTTAAGATTGCATTGCATATTTAAAGTCAGCAGTACGTGCAACCTCAGTGTAGATTTCTCTTCTGATGTTTGACTTTTCTGAGAAACATAACATATCTTTGGACTCAGCGTGGGTTTTTTAATTACTGCCATACTTGTTTAATTTGAAAAGTATAGCAATGGCTTTTCAAGCTATTGAGATAAAGTGAAAGCATTTTATCTGAAGTAACTGTTTTTCATTGTTTGGAACAGAAATAACAGAATCCAAAATATTTGACCCCAAACACTTTTGGCCTAGCAAAAATACTTAAAAGGGGAGCAGTCTTAATGACATAAGTACATTTCAGTAAAGCAAGTTACCATCAAGGTGCACCAGATGATGTAACTGATACCCAGTTTTCCATTACAGATCACCTTTTTTTTCCCTGAGAGATTTTTTTTCAAGGGGACGCCATCCTCTCTCTCTTCAAATTTGCTCACTTCTTGTTGACTTCCAGAACATCTGGTTTTTGTTTTATTCAAATTACACAGTTTTCCATGAGTTGCTGAATTCCTGGTACTGAACTCAAATCTGCAAGATACTGAACATTGTGCCTGTGATCCAGCAAATTGATTTGGCGTGTGCCTAACAGCAGGCTTCTGAAAAGTCCCATTCTTACATGGAATTCCTTGTATGCTGAGAGTTAGGAACATATGCAAGTAATTGCATACAGTCTTCGTTGAGCTTTGGGAGATGCATTTCAGTGGCTCCAAAGAAGTACCAAGGTTTAAACTACCGCTACCAGTGAAGTCATGGTGACGCAGGGCTGGTCAGCCAAGGAGTTATCCAGCCACTCGGTAGGTTTTATGACTTAAACTGATTTACCCTCTTCTGCAGAAACAAATACGCTACCACCTGAGCGTGCTAGCTTTAGCAATACCAAATTCTCCTTTAGTGTGCTGCAGTCATTTAAGGATGTCCTAAGGTGTATTTTGCTCAGGTTCCTTTGTAGCAGTTATCACAATCAATTATGGTAGCATTTACACTCTTCGGATGTATTAATTTTCCCTGATAGAGTTTCTATAGCACACTTAAGACCTTTCTTTGAAGACATAGGCATGGGAAACTGGAAACAGGAGGATGCTCTCACGTGTACTTTTTTAATCGCAAGCAGTTTTTGCATTTGTTTTAAAAGAAAATAAGGGCTGTCTTTTTTATGTAGTTCTATTGTCAAGAATATGGTGTATCCCCTTATGGGTATGTCAGGCAGTCTTACTGTCTTATGAATGTTTTTGTAGTTTGTTATGCTTGACTTACAGCTGTATATATTTGCATCTTGTAATATCTCTTAAATGTAAATGTTGTGGTGAAGGTAATGGGAAGCATGGACAAAAACAAACAAGGCAATTATGTTGCTTGCAGCCTTTGAAAACTGCATCAGGCCATGCCATGCTTGGCTGGAATGTCAGTAAGAGAGGAAGTAACACGTAATGGCACTTTCGGTATGGAAGTTGTGTATCGAAATCTATGTGGAACAAGAATAAATCCTTCTGTTGCCAATCCAATGACTGTTGCCATACAGTTGATGTTGCAACATCGTTGCCTTGTCCTTCTTTAGTTAAGTTTTTGTCAGTGTTCACAAAAGAAACTGCTTTTTTGAGTTGATCGAAACAGAGTGATTGTGCTATGGGGATATTTTTACCTTTAAGTTTTGGCAGTTCTTGTAAGTGCTGAGTGTGTGACTGTTTATAGCAGCTTATGGGTTTACAGCAGCTTAAGCCCGTGGCTTGTAGGTGACATGCTACCCTACTATTCACTAACATTAGAAATTAAACAGTTAAAACTGAGGCCAGTAATAAGAACAAAATACAGCATTCTAGTGTTAGTTGGTAAGTACGGCTGCACAAAAACCAGGCAGGCTCCCTGCTAGTGGTGTCAGACCTTGCTGCTCGGAGGTCTATCAACTGCCTGCTTAGTGCAGGTATCCATGAAGGTAATGTACTACAGCATTTCTGTGACACTCTACTGAAATCAGCTGCAGCAGTATGAACTCTTCACTGCGTCCCATCGCTAATTTTTTCTGACATGTTTTATGACACTAACGTCGGCGGTGCTAATACATGCTAGTAATATGTTTAATAGTAAGTACATAAAAAAGGGAGATGGTGAATGATCTAAGAATACAACTGAACTGTATTATTGTGCTGTTACTTCTTCTCTAATTAATAGATAAGCAAGTAGTACAGACAACACTGTCAGCAGAAGCTCAAGATTAAGCTTTGATCTGACTCTTCATATTCTTTGTGAATATCAGTCAACTGTAAAGTTACAGTGGGCGGTTATGAAAGTAGAGCATGACATTTCTTTCCTTTCCCCAACTATTAATCTGACCTTTTGAATCACTCTGCTTTAAAGCTGCAGAGTATTTAGAGAGTAAACTGTTTCCCCCCACCCCCGCCTTTCACTTTTCCATGAAACTGTGTTATGGAATAGAAACACAGAGTAAATGGAGGCAGAAGAGACCTCTGGAAGTTTGGTCTGGCCTCCTGCTCGAAGCAGGGCCAGCCTTGAACTTGGATCAGCTTTGAAGTTTTGTCGGTTTGTTCCAGGTCATGTCTGGTCGGAGTTGGAATATCCCCAAGGACAGAGATTTCTCAGCCTCTCTGGGCAACAGAGCATCACTGTTCTGGTGTTGGACCACCTTCATCGTGAAAAGATTTTTCCTAATATGTAGTTGGAATTTCCCTTGTTGCAATTTGTGCACACCTTAGGCTATCTTGCTTGCTTGGCTGCTAGACACTGGCCCAATCTAATCCTGCTACTGGTCATTCAATAAAACTAGGCCGATGGTGTGGGTTACTGGTGGTACCATGGGCTGAGCTGTAGAGGTTAGTTCTGGAAATGATGCAGTGCTTCTGTTTCATAACATGGTAAAAATTCACGTATTTCAACGCCCCGCGTTGCCCGTGTCCCTGGGTGGTATGCAAAAACACAGGGCCTAGTCTCGAGGAAATCCTTTGCCTGAGGAGGTGTCCAGGGTGCATGATTGGGATCTTTATTGCCTCTACAGACCCAGATACATAATCAAGCAAATAACCAATATTATTTCCTGGATGATGTGCCTGGGGAAAAAAAAAAACAGTCGAGAAATGTATGTTAGTCCTAATCGTGTTTCTTTTTCTACAGAAACAAATCTAAAAGTTCATTTGAATTCCTCATGTCCTTTCTGTTTTCTTGGTGTTTTCATGATGTGTTTTTCTTATAAAAGCTTTATTTTTATTTTATTACTCCTTTCTTTGTTGCGCTAAATGATGAAATTTTTCCTGTAGCTCTCTGTGACTTTCTAGTTGCAGAAATCAGGAATGGTCTTGTTGATTAAACAGAGTTGTAGTTTGTTTGCCTGTAAACTCTTCTGGCTTCTAGCTCGGTCTTGTGTGTCCTGTGAGCTGTGACTTTCCTCGTAGCCTAAATAGGGATATGACATGATATTCTGGGGTTCGTGTCCCACGTGTTCCCCCCACCGCCACCCCAGCCTGTGTTGCATTATTAGTCTCAAGGAAAATTCAGAGTTGGTGGGGGTTTTTTGATGCTGGCCTAGTGGCTGAATTTTACTGGGTTGTTGAGAAGAACATGATATCCTTTGGTCACTTGTTTCTAATAGGAATTAAGCAGTGAGGTCTAACTAGAAATGTATTTTTTGCGTGAAAGAAAGTATTTTCTAGGAGATAGTGTAAGCAAACTGTTAAAAATTGTCAGAACTTTTATAAAGCTGTCAAACTCCTGGTTTATCGTGAGAATTTCATTATCTGAAAATTTTAGGCAAAATATTTCATAAATCTCTGGTCTTTCTGTATTATATCCCTGAAGAAGTGTGTTGGTAGTGTTTCTTTTTACGTTAGCTATCACTGTTTTCTATGAAGTTGAACAAAAAATACTGTAACAGGTATATTGACCTAGGTAGGCTGGAGATTTAGGTTGCTGTTTCATTAAAAATACTGCTTAAGCTCTGTAAGCTGCTTTCATGGCTGCATCCATATTTCTCAGAACTGCTTTTACATGCAGCATTTCTCATAGTGTGTTATGAAAACATTCCCTCTTAGCTGTTTACACAGATGCTAAATTTCAGAGTGCAAAAGTCCTTGCATTCAACATCATAATTTCTCTCTTAGGATGCATGAGTTATAGAAAACAAAGGAGCTACATACTTGTAAGTTAGATGACTCGGCTCAATATTTGGGTTCAAAATACTTAGTAGGGGCACTCTTTGGTGGATCCATTAAAAATATAGGTTTATGATTCAAACTTTATTCAGCCATCTTTTTTTCTCTAAGAAATGGCAGAATTTGCAGATGCGATTTGAGCACAAAGTCAGGTTTTTTGCTTATGTTCGTTTCGTGGAAATGTATCAAGATTTCGATAAATTCACTTGTTCTCCTCTCTCTCCTGTCTTTTTCCAAATAGCTTCGTTGCTACCACTCATCTCTGACTCTCATATTGCACAATGTCAGTTGGGATTTTTGATGTCCTAAATAATCAATACAGACTGCATTTGCAAAATTATTTCTTTAATGAAATTAGATGCACGTTCCTTCCATCTCTTGAACACAAACTTGAAGCAATACATTGAAGCTGAAATTAGTAGAGATTATAAGTAATGAAACTGTTGTTCAGATTTTGCAGGTAGGAGGTACTTAAGACAATTTATGTTTTCTTTTGTCTTGATAGTTAAAAATCTATGATTAAAAGCTTTGGTGTTTGGGATTTTTTTGTTTTGTTTTGTTTTTTTAACTAAAGATACCACAGAATCTTTCCTTAAGGGAAAGAAATTCTTCTCTCCTGTCTTTCCCAGCTCTTTAAAGTTTACTTGGCGAGGAATGCATGTATGTTGCCCAAATTACCCTGAAGTATTAAGTAATTTAAGCTGACTTAAAATCAAGACAGCATGAAATGGCCATCCTTATTGTCTTACGTGGTATGAGATGCTTATAATGCTGGTATCTGCAGCTAAAGGACTACTGTTACTTTTAGTGCAGAGACATGGTCTTTCTCATTCGCAGCCTTTTTTCTTTTTTTTTTTTTTTTTAATTTAGGTGAGCACCAATTGTTTGCCTCCCTGCATTGGGCAGGAATATTCCCTCTTGCGTCCAGTAGGAGTTTGTGTATTACAGTTCAGGAAATTTTGGCTTATTAATCCACTTACATATTAAGTATTTATAATTATGTAATTATCAATCTTTAATTAAATATTAGTATTAATGAATTAATTTCATCATAAGTAAACTAGCGATAATGTATTACCTATTCTATGATCAATCTGCCAACACTTAAACTTGCTGCTAGTTGATCTCTCTTTTAGTACATTCAAACTAATTAATTGGTAGTGAAGAATTGGTTATCCCGTTGCTTAGCAGATGACTTTGCGCATGTATGCGTATCTTCTCTCCTTCTGGTTCCACCCTTTCCATTTTATTGCATATAATCAACTCTAGTTACAAAGTATTTTAAAAAAAAATGGTGCTGTGGCATCTACTGTTTTCTGCAATGATAACCTTTCAGTCCACCATCAGATGAGTATCTCGGAAAGCCGCCTCCTTTTGGTTTCATTTTTGAAAATATAAATCAGAGAAAAACAATATTCTTAAGAAGCAGAGTAGATACAGTAATGATCTGTGTGGAAGTATGACTACTGGAAATGTAGTTGAAGTTAGTATTGGAATTAGGCGCGTTAGAGGATAATATTCTTTGGCATTAAACATATCAGTAGAATTTTGGCACAGTAAGTTGTGTCCATGTTTGTCAGCATGTTTTCACTGCATATTGATTGTGACCAAACTGCATTGTATAAATCACAAAAAGGTTATTTATCATGGAGGACAAATACTTCTCAATATTAAAAATACAAAAACTCTGAAATAAAAGTACAAAAATTCTGAAACTATATTCTCTTGGTTCTTATACTGAGCTAAAAGTCTTGGCAGAACTATTTCTAGAAAATTCACTTTACTGATTTTCAGATATGGACATGCTTGCTGTTCACTTACAGCTCTCTTTAATGACAAACACTACTTGGAAATGGCTTAATTGGATTGTCTGCTTAATAGCATTAGGATTGTTGTGCTGGTTTAGCTGAGCTCTAATGGTCCTTTGCTGGTTAAGAGATCAGTAAAGCAGCAAAATGGAAAGAGAAACTTCAGATTTTAGGTAAGAGTCTTTGCTCCTCAGAATACAGCTACTCTTAAAAGAAAAAAAGAAAAAAACAATGGAGGGGGGCTGTTTGAAGAAAATACTTCAGATATTACCTGTATTTTTTGACAAAATGTAGTCTGAATGCTTTATTATTCCTTTCTAACTGGTTCAACAACTGTACATGTTTCAGTTTCTGGTCAGCCCTGTGGTTTGGCATAGAGAGTAGTGCCAGCACAGAAATTTTTTTTTTTTTTTTTTTTGGTTCCGTTTGCAGTCTTGGTCCTACAGCTATAATCATAGAATAGTTTGGGTTGGAAGGGACCTCTAAAGGTCACCCAGTCCAACCCCCCTGCAGCCAGCAGGGACATCTTCAACTGGATCAGGTTGCTCAGAGCCCCGTCCGACCTGGCCTTGAATGTTTCCAGGGATGGGGCATCCACCACCTCTTTGCGCAACACGTGCCAGTGTTTCACCACCCTCATTGTAAAAGGTTTCTTCCTTATATCTGGTCTAAATCTACCCTCTTTTAGTTTAAAACCATTATGCCTTGTCCTATCACAACAGGCCCTGCTAAAATGTCTGTCCCCATCTTTCTTATAAGCCCCCTTTAAGTACTGAAGGCTGCAATAAGGTCTCCCCGGAGCCTTCTCTTCTCCAGGCTGAACAGCCCCAGCTCTCTCAGCCTGTCCTCATGGCAGAGGTGCTCCAGCCCTCTGAGCATTTTTGTGGCCCTCCTCTGGACCCGCTCCAACAGGTCCCTGTCTTTCCTCTGCTGAGGACTCCAGAGCTGGATGCAGGGCTCCAGGGGGGTCACATAAAAAGGGATCTCTCGGATAGTTACAAACCCCTGGGAACGGAGCAAATTAACTTCTTGTTGCTCTTTGACACTTTTAACAAGTAATTTCTGGAAATACATATTTTGTGCAATTTGGTGTTCCAAGTGCTCTAAGTCCTCATATCTTGAGAGAAGAATCGAAAGAAATAAAGAAAGAGCTAAGTGTTATAGTGGAATGAAGGATTAAATGAAAGCAGCAGGCCATGGCGTATGGACTTTTTTTTTATTGAGCAAAAGACTCTAGGTTGAGTTTGTGTGGGTGGTGGTTTTGTTTAAGATTTGTTCCTGGCTTTCAAGAAATTGTTGCAAGTTATTCGAGATGTCTGGTTTCCTATTAGCTCTGTGTACAGAGAAGACTTCGTTGGTCATGCGCTTTAATATGATTAGAGAAGACTACATGGGATGATAAAATACTCTTTTGTTAGAAGTATATCATACATATTTAACAAAATTTCAAGAAGCAGATGGCTAATTAGGTAGTTTGGTAATGCTAAGCTGATCGTATGTTCTAGCTCTAAATAAAAACGTAACAAAACTTCATTTGAATATTTTAAACAGACTTACATAATGTTTTCTAGTTGGTATTAAGTAAAGCGACTACTGTTGGGATTGTCCATATTAATGTGAAAAGACAGAATTAGTATTCTGCTTCCTATTGAATCGGCTTAATCTGGTGTTGACTGTGATGCTGTTTCTAAATGGGGTATTGTGGTTATCATTTCAGTCTGTACAATTTTTCAAAACTACATCCAAAATGAAATTAGGTAAATACTAAACATACATAGAAAACTTAGGTATTTTTAATAGCATTTCTATCTGATGAAATTCTAAGGCATTACATCATTAGAATGACTTAATTTTGTATGGTGTCTTTCCAGCTGTATGTCAAGTTGTTTTCACAGTTAAATACAGGAAAAGAAAACAATACAAGAAAACTATGAATAGAAATACTTAGTTACAAAACCAATTAGGGAGGGCAAAAAGGAGATTACAGAAGTGTTTGAAATTCTGTTTTGAAAGTAAAGTGAATATGAGACGGTTCCCTATGGAAATTTAGGAAAGACAGTTATTTTCCAACAGGGAGGGCGTTGTGGGAAAGATGAAACTAGTGTCATATAAGAGATGTGTGTAAAAGGGAAGGAAAAAAAAAAATCCAGTCAGATGTATCAGGAAAAGGAGTTTTAAAAGTAATGAAGGGCAGCTTTGTAATTGGATCTGGGAATGGAGAAGACATTCAACTGCTCCTAAGCTTGCTCTTCTGAAGAATTTTGTTTCCACAAACTGATCATATTATATTGTACCATATATGACTGTTTGGATTAAATACTATTGTATTTGTCAAACAAGTGAAACTGAGAATACTTCCTACACAGTATCATGTAGCACATATGTAGTTCTTTATGGAGGCCAGAATTTGGAAACATTTTTCTCATCTATGTAGTGTGCAGAAATCAGCAAAATTTTCTCCCTCTCCCCTCCCTCCTTTTCCTGATCGTGCCTTTTCTTTTTAGTCTCAGACTTGCTAAGCTAAATGAAAGTGTTGATTTGCATTGTTTCCAGTCTGTGCAAAGGAAAAAATATAAAATACTTGGTGCTATCTCTGTGCTCTTTAGCTTGCTGCAGAATTTTTAAAGGCTTTTTACAAGATTAATTAAAATTTAAACTTCTAAAATTACCTCAGAGCAAAGCCAAGTTACTGTGTACTTGCAATCCAGTTACTTGTCTGCTTCTCTAAAGAAGATTTTCTTTTTCTAAGTTCCAGTCTCAAAAGAACTGAACACTGTTGGCAGACAAATTAGTGCTGTATTAACATTTTGTTTTTATTTAAAGTAATCTATCTAGGCAGGGTCAGGAGTGTTATTTGCAATAACCTTTCAGCCTTGCTTTTTGGTGCCAGATGACTAAACATGGCTGTTGCCATAACGTACAGTGTGGCATGGCTCTTCTGAATGATAAGAGAGGAGGAGGAGAAGATATTTGCCTATCTCTTTTAATTGATTTCCTCTATCCTTCTCCAACAAGCTGTCAAATTTGAATGTTTGCCCCAGTTTTCTTTGTCATATGTAGAGATAGTGGGTTGGTTGTTCAAAGCTGGCAGGAACGAGCAGATATTCTGCCAGTAAGGAGAATTCAGATGCAATAGATGTCTTAGAATATTGGGGGAAGCAGTGGGATTCATGCAGTGAATTGCATTTACAGGGCTGTCACCACCAAGGTACCTGAAGAACATGTTTTCCCATATGGAACTTTTCACAGTATTATTCCTTGTGAATTTTGAGACATTGGTTCTGTAGCTCTTTCTACTTCAGTGTTAGTTCTCTAATTCATTGACTTTGATTTTAGCTATCATCTAGGAATGATTGAAATAAATTCCCTTACCATTTGAAGAGACTCTTGTATCCTAATTTTATATGAACTCAGCGCTGGTATTTTTGCACAAAAGAACAGATTGGAGTTAGAGGAATAACGTGAGTCCATACAAAACATGCAAGATTAGCTCAGTACTCATTCCTATTTGCTCCTGCTACCTTGGAAACAAAGGACGGCACGATAACAAAAGCAATTCAGGAAGAAAGGTTAAACCTCACCAACATTTGAAATGTATTCTTGTGGGGAAACTCTTTCTTGTTATTTCAGAATGGCGTTTCAAGTTTTAGCATACATAAGTAAGAATTGTCTGTTTGAACCTCATCTTTGGTTGAAATCAAGACTGATAACTGAAAGATATAAAAATGTCTTTTTAATGTAACAATACTTTATAAATGTTAAATTTTTAAGAACAAAAGAAAAAATATCTTAGGTCTATCTACAGCTAAAAACAATTTTTAGTCTTAGCCATTCAAGGTTTTTTTGGAGGAATTTTTGGTCAAAAGTTTCCTAAAAACATGCCAGGAGTATTTCTTGTATGGATGGAGTTAAAGGTAGGGACCATAAGAAGTTAGTTTTGCGTGTACAGCAATGCTTTTAGCTAAGTTGCTACAATTTTTTTTACCCCTGCAGTGCTCTGTAGCTTGGCATGGTAGAGCAGCGAGTGCATCATCTCATGAAAGGTGCTGGAAATTGTCTTGATCCTTCTGGTCCTTCTTCTATGTCCTGAGGGCTCTTCTAACTGAAGGTGGGGGCAGCAACCCTGCCCATGAGCAACACCATTAACGTTCTTCTAAGTGTGGTTTTTTTATTATTATTTTATTTTTTTACTTACACTGCTTCCTATTTTGTTTTTGAGATACCTATTTTACAGTTGTCTCTGTGTCTTGATTTCCCTAATAACCCAGTTTAGCCAGGATGACAATATTAAAGGCAAATGTCAAAACATGTCAAAAATAGTATACTTGAGCTCACATTCAAAATGAGTTATCTGTAGAAGGGTAACAACATAATAGCTCAGAACAATGTAATTTTAAACATTTCTTTTCACAAGGAGCTGACTTACATAGGTGTAAGTTCTCAAATTCATTAATACTATGTTTTGCTGTTTAGTTAGATCGTTCGAAGGCTATGCCAAAAAAGAAAGAAAGAAGGTATTTATTTTTCGAATAAACACTTCTGGTGTAGTTGAAGGTCTCTTTATTCATGCTGAGGCAGCAGTGAGGTGAACAAATAGTGTTTGCTTCCCTTTTCAGTTCATCTTCAAGAAGGGCTTTTCTTATTTGGTTAGACTCTTTCAGTTCAGTCACCTAGCAACTTCTAAGGGCCTTTGATTCAAACATTAATCTCTAAATGCAAAACGAGTAAGAAAACAAGGGTCCTCAGAAAAGCTAAACTGAAAAACTATGAGTCTTGAGGTTAGCTGCTACTATTCAGTAACAAGCCATCAGAATGATACTTTAATTCTTAAACACACATTTCCAATAAGGACAACAATTTTAAAGATTTTTAAAGCCACTAGCAAGTTACCATGCTATTGAATGTAGTTTGGGAAACATGCAGGTGTTATAATATGTCTCTCCGTATGTCCACGTTTTTCCTGAATTAAGTTAATCTGATACCAAAATACAAGTTTAAACTTAAGTCCAAGCCAGAAAAAGTTTTCAGCAAGAATTTAAGTATTTGCACTGTCTTCTACATTTTCAGAAACACTTGCATTAGTTTGATTCCAATTTTAACAACTACATCTTCATACTCAAATAAGCTTTTCTGCAATGGTGAGAAAGAAATTTGCCTTTGTCTTGCCACACAACAGTGAAGTACTATAATTCAGCAGATAACAAAATGTATTAGAAGTTAGTATTAGCAGACCTCAACCTATATGTAGAAAAATATATGAAGAGGAAAGATAGGACACAGAATGTCGAAACTTAAAAAAAATCTAAGAACTGTTATGATAGGATTTATCTTGGAACTGTCACATGCTGCATTCCACCAGTATTAGTTCATTTTAAAAGTTAGACATGAGCGTCACTTGGACAGTATTGTCAATGATTATTTTAAAAAACACAGTAAATGTGTCTGTCCTGTCCATTTGTCCATATTTCGGAACACTTGAATGTTACTTCTCTAAAGTATAGTAATATGCATAATAGAAAAGGGCATTTGTTATTTTCTTAGTATAAATTTGAAACTTCAAATTGCTAAAGGAAATGAGACAAAATTTTATTTAACTCCTCCAGTTTGCATCAAGGCATTTCTCATATAAGGGGCTTCCCGTGCAAAAAGCTTTTATTTGTCTTTCATGGTTGTACCTGTCACAAGAACTTGGCATATTGTACTGAATTAATAATGAAAATGGCATACCGCTGCAATCTGTCTGCTCAACTCAGCAGAAATGTCCATTGCTTCAAGTCCCTTGCTTCAAATGCTTCTTTGTTGATTTAAAATTAAACCCACATGCATAGTCTTCTGCACTGGAATAAATGTTAAACTACATGGTTTCCCCCCCCCCCACTGCCAGTGCTACAAAACATCACAATTCAGAGAGATGACAGTGGTTTCATCCCCTTACCCAACAAAATTCACTTATATTTTAGAAGTACCTTATTAACTTCCTCTGTAAAGTGATGACTTTGTGGCCAGAAGCAAGAAAATGCTTAAAACGTCCCTCCGTAAAACTTTGAATGATTGTCTGTTCCCTACAAATCACTGAAGTGTTTTATGTATGAGTGAAAGGGGAGAAATCTCAGGAGTCATTTCAACCTGTTCTCCCCAATACTGAACGACATCACACCATAAAAACCCTTTAGTTATTTTGATCTCTTCATAGGTCCTTTTTTTTCTTACTGAACTATTGAAACATTCCAACATTTCATATTTGTGATGCAACTTCTTTAGAATGATGTTTAGAACAAGTTTATTACTGGAAAAAATACTGTAGCATGCTTATGATAATAAGAAATGTTCATTTAGAAATCTATAGTGGAAAATGGAGACGAGTTAAAAAGGGGGCAAAATTAGCCATTCATATAAGCATCTTAGAAAAAAAAATCATTTTGTTTTGCATGCATTTCTTCACGATGCTTACCATTATAATTGTTCTGTTAAAATGCTTTAAAATAAGTATTTTAGGGTATAATTTTGTTAGACCTAAACCAAGAATCCCTTGAAAACTTCTTTACTATGTAGAACCTAGAATCTGGCTGTAACATTTGCTGCTTACAAACTTCCTGCCATCTGACATTTAACTGAAGTGGGTGAAAATCCTGCATCCAGATAGATCCGTAGCAGGATACAGCTGTCAGCAGAAGCCTTTCTTGAATTGTATTGTGTGACAAGATTTAGACTGGCACATTAAGACGATACGCATCAGCTCCTTCAGAAACCACAAGGAAGTCGTCTTGTGTTTCGGTTACAGACTTTTAGTTGTTTATATTTTCCCTGGATCATTCGTAAGACTGAATTATTACAGCAGAAAATTAAGTTCAGAGTTTATCCTAACAGTTTCAGGATTCAGTTTAGGAAGCCAGATGCTGTTCAGCAGATAAGCAAATTAGCCAAACAATATAGATGTAATCTTAGATATAGAACTTCCTCTGGTACAATCCTTTTATAAATACACTGATTTGAAAGGAGCTGTGATCAGCCACGCCAAGAAAGGATTTGCTGCCTTAGTATTGAATACATTTTTGAGAACATGGTAAGGGAAAAAATACAAACGTGAAGAGCCAAAGGATTGTAGTCATCATATTTTTCCAGGAAATTGCTTAAACTAGTGTGAAAGAGTATTATTCATTATGGGACTCGGGTGAAGGAAAACATACGACTATATATTCTGCAGTAA